>NC_047677.1:29797129-30397129 GCF_011762505.2 Arvicanthis niloticus | reverse complement strand
TCTCATGATCTTCCTTGCTGCTTGTCAGCTTCTCAATTTCAGTAACAATCTGGACAGAAGTTACTCTCCCAGCCAGCGCTTTTGACATTTAAATTTTTTGTTTCTGTTCCCAGTATCTTCTGAAAGCCAAGACAGCCAAGTACGGCTTCAACTTTATATTGTAGATGTGAAACAATTTTCAGGAGAATGTCTCCCAAATATCAGTATGTCGTCTCAAATGCCATCCTCAGAGCCAGCAGCATCACTGATCAAACCGTATGCTCTTTTTCCCTCCCTCTGGTTCTGTGCCCTCCGTGTGTGCCTTTCCTTTGTAGAGCTTATGAGAACAAGCAACAAACGAGGACCACAATATGGACTTCTTTTCTTTTTAAACTTCTGACAGATAGGAGTGGGGAGTTTTCTGCTATAAACATTTTGCTTCACAAAGCATAAGTATTTTCACAAAAACAAGCAGTAAACAGCAAGACTGCTACACATGTAATCCAACAATTTCACAGGTAAAAGTGAGTAATATACTTGCCTTCTTAGAGAGCTGGTGGCATGCAGCTATTTAAGGCCATTTCTATTCTGATCTCCTCTTAGTGCTTATCAGGTGTAAGGAGAGAACCTCTGTCTTCGAATGCAGTTGAGATCTAAATACAGAGATAAAAGAAGTGTTTATTAAAATGTTGCAGTCATTTATTTTCTGAAAATTTAATTCCCTATATTCACTAAGATCTGTTACCACACATACATTTTGTGTCACGTTTTGCAAATGAATGGTTAGTAAGCTGAACTAATCCCATCCTTCTAACCAATGATTATACTCTGCCCTCTGAATAATGTATTATTAAATTTAAAAACATATTTTTTGTACTGAGGATTGAACCCAGACCATCTTAGTACCAATCATTAGTGCTGTCAATATGCTATATCACATCCTAGCCATGAAGAATTTTTTTTCTTAATGAAATATGCATTTGCACACACAAGCACACACACAAGCACACACACACACAACACACACACACAGCCATTATTTCAGAAGATGATATGCTGTTTACTGTGTATATCTGACATATTATTGGAGCAATGTTTTCATGCTGTGGTAATAGCCAATGTATTTTTGTTTTAATTTTATGAATCTGTTTTGTGCTTCTGTATTATTAATTGATATGAAGTTCATCATGTAATCTAATTCTTTGTTTTAACTTCACTACTTCAACAGAGGTTGATGTATAATATTTTAGTAAATTCATAGTTTCTACTCCTTGGCTCATAGTACCATGGGTGAGCCCATTGAATTTTATTAAAAATCTAAACTAAATACTTCATGTTTATAGGGGAGAGAATGTCATACAGATTTGGTAAATGCTCACTTAGTAGGATTTGTGTAAGACACTAAGATAACTAGTTTAAGATTTCTGGCACCCCAGGATTTATAACATATTCATAATAAATGCATATTTTGAATTCATAATTTAACATGGTAAATTCCAATAAAGGTGAGCCTTCACACTACCATGCTGTGAATTGCAGAGATACTTCTGAGTGGGGATATCTTTTTCCCATTTCCCTGATCACTTTTAGTCTGTTATTCGCCTCTGTATTGCTCCCCAATACCCATCCCGGTAAGGGTTCCCTTTTACTTTTCTGGTTTCTGAACTTACTACAAGCTGTGCACTCACACGTGAAGATTTGGAACTTGGTACCTCCATAAAGAAGAACATGCACCATTTGTCTCTCTGGGTCTGGGTTACATCACTCAATATGATCTTCTCCAGTTCTACCCATTTACTTGTAAAGATCAGGATTTCATGTATCTTTCTCAATAATATTACAAAGTGTGTACGTAATAAATTTACATTATTTGTCAGTTGGAGGACAGTTAGGTTATTTCTATTTCCTAACTGTGAATAGAGCAGCAATGAACATAGCTGACCAAGTATCCATGGAGTATGGTGTCAAGTCCTTGGGGGCAATGCCAATAAGTGGTGTACCTGAATCATATGGTAGATTCCTTTTTAGTATATTGACAGTTCTTCACATAATTATCATGGTCAGCTTTCTCTTTAAATACAGGGCCTCTTCATGGTCTGGAACTGCCAAAGAAGATAGGCTAGCTAGCCAATAAGACCTAAGGATCGGTCTGTCTTATTTCAACAGCCCCATTATTTTGTTGAATTTTATTATCAATTTCCATCTGTGCATTCAGGTCTGTCTTACCTGTGGGCTTCTGCAACTTCTTGACAGCTTTATTTTGTGACTGAAATAATATTTTTATAAAAAGCAATTACTCAACAACTGGCAAAAAAAATTAGCAATCAATACATGTATTATTATTATTATTAGTTACTTAAAATTTACAAGTATACAAATTTTTAAAAAGTGGGAAAAATATGTTTCCCTGCTTGACCAGTGGACATACAGATACTAGGAACCCAGGCTAAGAGACTATTAATCATCCCCTGCCAAAAAAAAAAAAAAAAAATCCCTTAAGGTCTACCCAGAAGTCCCCAATAGCACCTTCTCTGTTTGGTGCTTATTTCAGCCCACAACTCCAGCAGAAGATTCCTGCTCTACTAGAGGCCAAGTCAGGAGTAGGAACCCCAGAGACCAAGCTGGTACATAGAACTTTAGAAGTCACACAGGTACCTGGAACCCCAGAGGCCACGACAGTATGCCAATTCCTAAAATCCCAGAACCCCAGAGGCAATGAAAGCATCCCAAATCTCAGAGGTGAGAAGTCTCATGGGTCAAAAAAACTCAGTGGAGACACATGGAACAGGTCTTCTTGGTTACCAGAATTAAAGGTAACTCAAGCCAAAAGACCAGAGAGAAACAGAAATCAAGGGGAAAAAACTGTTGGTACAACAAAGATACACTCAGAAATTGGCACCTAAACTTATAATAAACCAAAACACAGATGACTACAAGCCAACATAAAAAATACAAGAAACAACACCCAGAACAATATTGTACCAACATAGCCCAGATAGTCTAATACAGCAAGCCCTGGATATCCTAACACAGCTGCAGCATAAGAAAATGACTGCAAATCCAATTTTATGAAGATGATAGAGGACCTTAAAGAGGAAATGAATGAACCCCTTAATGAAATCCAGGCAAACACAAACAAAAAGGTGAAGGAAATGAATAAAGCAGTTCAAGATCTGAAAATAGAAACATAAGCAATAAAGGAGAGAAAAACTGAGGAAATCTTGGAGATGGAAATTTTAGATAAGTAGGCAGGAACTATAGACACAAACATCACCAACAGAATACAAGAGATGAACGAGAGAATATCAGGCATAGAAGATACAATAGAAGAAATTGATATATGAGTTAAAGAACATGTTAAATTTAAAAGATTCTGACATAAAACATCCAGAAAATCTGGGAAAATATGAAAAAATTCTAAGAATAATAGGAATAGAAGAAGGAGAAGGTGCCCAGCTCAAAATCCCAGGAAATATTTTCAACCAAATCACAGAAAAAAATTTCATAACCTAAAGAAGAACATGTCTTTAAAGGTACAAGAAGCTTACAGAACACCAAATAAGAAAAAAAAGTCTCCCTTCATATAATAACCAAGACATTGAATGTACAGAACAATGAAAGAATATTGAAAGCTACAAGGGAAAAGGGCCAAGTAACAGGTAAAAGCAGACCTATTAGAATTGCACCCTGCTTTTCAATGGAGACTCTAAAATCCAGAAGAGCCTAGACACATATTTGGCAGACTCAAATTACAAACCAGACCAGACTATTATAACCAACAAGACTTTCAATCATATTAGAAAAAAAAATACAAGATATTCTATGACAAAGTCAAATTTAAACAGTATGTTTTTCAGAAATCCAGTCCTACAAAAGGTGCTAGAAAGAAAACTCCAACCCAAGGAGGTTAGCTACACTACAGAAAACATAGAAATAATTTCAAATGAGCAAAACCTCTCTCTCTCTCTCTCTCTCTCTCTCTCTCTCCTCTCTCTCTCTCTCTCTCTCTCAGCACCATGAACAACAAAATAGCAGGAAATAATAATACTTGATCATTAATATCTGTCACTATTAATAGGCTCAATTCCCCAACAAAAAAAGATGCAAAGGCTAACAGAGAAGAGGATCCACCCTTCTGCTGCACACAAGAAACACAACTAAATATCAAAAATAGAAATTACCTCACATAAAAAGGGTTAGAAAAAGATTTTCTAAGCAAATGGACCTAAGAAGCAAGCTGTTATAGCCATTCAAATATCTAACAAAAATAGACTTCCAACCAAATATAATTAAAAGAGATGAGGAAACATACTTCATACTCATCAAAGGAAGCATCCATCATGATGGCATTTCAATCCTAAACATCTATGCCCCAAACATAAGGGCACTCATATTTGTAAGAAGAAACACCACTAAGGCTTAAATCACACATGTAAACCCATACAATAATAGTGGGAGACTTCGGCATCCTACCCTCATCAGTGGACAAGTCATCTAGACAGAAACTAAACTGAGAAATATTGGAAGTAACAGACAGTATGACTCAAATGAACCTAACACATATCTACAGAACATTTTACCCAAACACAAAAGAATATAACTTCTTCTTAGCACCTCATGGAACCTTCTCCAAAATTGACGCAACAAAAATTGTTACTTCACAAAACTTCAAACTCCAAAAGAAATTGACAAATTTCTCAGTAAGTACCACTTACCAAAGTTTAATCAAGAAGAGATAAATAATTTAAAAAGACTTAAAATACACAAGGAAATAGAAACAGTCATTAAAAGTCTCCCTAACAAAACAAAAACAACCAGAACCAGACTGTTTAATATAGAATTCTACTAGATTTTCAATGAAGAGCTAATACTTATTTCTCAAATTATTCCACAAAATAGAAACAGAAAGAACATTTCCAAAATTTATTTAATAAGACCACAGTCACTCTAATATGCAATCCAGACAAAGACTACCATTGATGCAAAAATACTCAATAAAATACTTGCAAACGAAATCCAAGAAAGCACCAAAAATATCATTCACCATTGTAGATGCTTGTTCTCCCATTAATTAGCTTCTCCAAAAGTCTGTTTTCAATGTCTTGCATGTAAGACTGAGGGACTCTGACCCCAGTTGGATTTTGATTGGTAAATAAAGTTGCCAGTGGCCAATAGTTGGGTAGGGATACAGAAGTGGGACATTTAGGATTCCCAGGCAAGGTACAGAGGAAGAAGGTAAGAGAAGAGCTGCTGGAGATAGAGGAGAGACACCACACTGAGAGGTTCAGAAGGCAGAGAACATAGCTGTCATGTAGGTGCCGGGAACACAGCCCAAGAGGACTGCAGATCTGGGTCAGCAAAGATAGAATATAGGATTAGTAAGTAATAACTCGGGAATATTGGGTAGGGAAAGGGTGGATCAACCACTAGGAGGTTAGAAAGTAGCCCAGTCATTGAGCCATTTAAGGCATATCAAAATATAAAGGCTGTGTATGTGTGTGTATGTATATATATACATACACACACACACACACATATATATAATACATATATAGGCATATATATATATATATATTACATATATATATATATATATCCACATATATATTTTATTAGGGAAACCAAACATTGCGGTGGGTAGCAAGTAGCAAGGGACACATCACCACTGCTGGGATCATATTGAACAGCCTTAATTGGGTATAGCTACATACCATGATCAAGTAGACTTTATCCCAGAGATTCAGGGATGGTTCAGCATATGAAAATCTATCAGTGTAACCAGTGTAATCCACCATATAAGCAAATTGAAAAAAATAAAAACACATAATTATCTATTTCAGTGCTGAACAAAGCCTTTGACAAAATCTAGCACGCCTTCATGTTAAAACGTTGGAGCGATCAAGGATACAAAAGACATACGTAAACATAATAAAGGCAATTTACAGCAAGCTGAAAGCCAACATAAAATTAAATGGACAGAAACTAAAGTAATTTAGACTGTCCACTTTCTCCCTATTTATTCAACAAAGTACTTGAAATTCTAGATAAAGCAATAAGACAACTAAAGGAGATCAAAAGGATACAAATTGGAAAGGAAGAAGTCAAAGTATCATCATTCACAGATGACATGAGAGTATACTTGTGAGTGCAGAAATTTTATCAGGGAATTCCCACAGCTGACAAACACCTTCAGCAAAGTGGCTGGATACAAGATTAACTCAAAAAAAAAAAAAAAATCAGTAGTCTTCCTATGTATTAACAGTAAAGGGCTGAGAAAGAAATCAGGGAAACAACATCCTTCACGATATAAAATACTGTGGTGTAACTCTAATCAAGCAAGTCAAAAGCTCGTGTGACAACAACTTCAAGTCCCTGAAGAAAAAAATCTGAGAATATGTCAGAAAAAGGAAAACTCTCTCATGCTCATGGATCAGTAGGACTGACGTAGAAAAAAAAATGGCAATCTTAACAAAAACAATCTATGAGTTTAACAAAATTCCCCTCAAAATTCCAATGTAATTCTTTACATACCTTGAAAGAGTAATACTCAACTTCATATGGAAAATCAAAAATCCAAAATAGCTAAAATAATCCTGTACAGAAAAGAAATTTCCTGATGTATCACCATCCCTAATTTCAAGTTCTACTAGAGAGTTTGAAATAATAATAATAATAATAATAATAATAATAATAATAATAATAATAAATACAGTATTGGAATAAAAAGAGATAGGTGGATCAAAGACCCAGATGTAAATCCACACACCTATGGACATTTGATCTTGACAAAAAAATTATAAAATGGAAAAAAGAAATCATCTTCAAAAAAATGGTGCTGATCTGTCTTCATGTAGCAGAATGTCAATAAATCCATATTTAAAATCCTGCACAAAATGCAAGTATGAGTGGATCAAAAATGTAAACATAAAACCAGATGCACCAAACCTGATAGAAAAGTGAGAAATTGCCTTGAACATATTGGCATGGGAGACAACTACCTGAATGGAACACCAATAAAGCAAGCAATAAAATCAACAATTAATATATGTCAAAGGATACTATCAACAGCACAAAATAGCAGCCTACAAAATGGGGAAAGATATTCACCAAGTCGATATCTGACAGAAGGCTAAGTTCCAAAATATATGAAGAACTCAGGAAACTAGAAATCAACAAACTAAATAATTCAATTAAAAAACTGAGGTACACATCTAAACAGAGAATTCTTAACAGAGGAATCTCAAATGGTTGAGAAACCCTTAAAGACATGATCTAAATCCTTAGTGTTCAGGGAAATGCAAATCAAAATGATTCTGAGATTCCATCTTATACCAATCAGTATGGCTAAGATCAAAACCTCAAGCCAACAGCTCATGTTAGTGAAAATATGAAGCACTTGAAACACACATACATTGCTGGTGGGAGTGCCAACTCATACAACCACTTTGGAAGTCACTATGGCAGTTATTCAGAAAACTGGAATCAAGCAACCCCAAGACTCATCCATACTACTCCTGGGCATATACCCAAAGGATGTCCCATCATACCACCAGGACATTCGCCCAACTATGTTTATATCAGCTTTATTTATAATATCCAGAAACTGGAAACAACCTAGATGCCCCTCAACCCAGAATGAATAAAGAAAATACAGAACCTTTACACAGTAGAGTATGACTCAGCGGTTAAAAAATAATAACATCATAAAATTTGCAGCCGAATGAATAGAATTAGGAAAAAATATCATTCTGAGTGAGGGAACTCAAACCCAGAAAGACAAACACAGTATGCACTCACTTATATGTAGATATTTGTTGTAAAGGATAAACATCCTACAATCCACAGACACAGAGCGGCTAAGTAACAAGAAATGCTCAAATGGGGGAGGGGTGCATGAACCTCCCTGAGAAAGGGAAATAGACTAGATATTGCAGGTGGAAGGGAGATGGTAACAAGAGGGATCAGGTGGGGAAAGGATTTAGGGAGAGAGTACTAGGAGAGACAACTGGAATTGAGGGCATCCTAGAGACTATCTAGAAAACTAGTGCAATGAAAATTCCTAGGAATCTATGAGGATGATGCTGGCTAACACTCCTAGTAATTGGGGAATAGGGATCCTGCACCAGCATTTCCTATAAGCAGACAAGACTTCCAGTGGAGGAATTGGAAACCAATCCAGCCACAAAATCTTCCACCTACAATTTGTCCTGCCTACAAGAACTGCTGGGGTAAAGGTAGCGCAGGAATTGTGGGAGTGGCCAACCAATGATTGGTCTAACTGGAGACTCATGCCAAGAGGGAGCCCATACCTACCACTGCCTAGAAGTCCAGGATCCAGAGGCTAGATAGCCCAGACAGATACCTAGGATAAAACTAAACAGGGCTGGCCAGAACAACATCAACAAGACAGACAAACAGACAGACAGACAGACAGACAGACAGACAGACAGATAGACAGACAAACAGTGAAGTGATTCCTAATAATGATCTGCTATACTCATAGATTGGTGCCTAGTCCAATTGTCATCAGAGAGGCTTTATCCAGCAGCTTCTAAAAACAGATACAGAGACCTAGAACCAAACATGCGGCAGAACTGGAGGAATCCTGTGGAAGAGGAGGAGGAAAGATTATAGGAATGGTGAAGGACACCACAAGAAAATCCACATAATAAACTCACCTGAGCTCACAGGGGCACACAAGACTGTAATGACAACCAGGGAGCCTACATTGAACTGACCTAGGTCCTCTGCATATAGGTTACAGTTATACAACTCTATAACTTGGTCTTCTTATGGGACTCTTAACAGTGGGAATGGGACCTGTTTCTGACTCCTTTGCCTGCTTTTTGGGACACTTTTCCTCCTGCTGGATTACCTTGTTCAGCCTTCATACAAGGGGAGGTGCCTGGTCTTACTGCCATTTGATATGCCCTGTTTTGTTGATATCCATGACAGGCCTGACCGTTGTCTGAAGAGAAACAGAGAAGGAGCAGAAGCTGGTGGATTGGTGAGTGGTTGGGGGATTAGAAGGAGAGGAAGGAAGGGGAAACTGTGATAGAGCTCAAAAAATAGTAATAAAATAAAAAACAAATTCTTCATGTATTTCAATGACAACTGGGTCAGTATCAGGTCCTTCTAACTTTATATACATTACGTTTCTTTTTCTTTCTTTGCTCTGTGTCTTGAAGAGTGGTGAGTAAAGAGTCCCCCACCCCCAGAATATTTGCTATCTCTGGACTAATGGCAATGTCACCTTAAACAGGGTGTGGTAGTACATGCTTTTAATCCTGGCCCTTGGGAGGTAGAAGCAGTCAGATCTCTGTGAGTTCAAAACCAGCCTGGTCTACAAGAGAATTCCAGGACAACCAGGACTATTACCTCCCCCCCCCGGCAACCCCCTCCAAAAAAACCCTGTGTCTAACCCCTTTTCTTCACAAACAATGCCAATGTCTGTAAGAAGGTTAAACTTCATACTAACTTGGTAATGATCTAAGTCTGAAATGTAGTAAAAGCCAATTACAACTGATTTGAAAAATGGAGACTTTATTATTATTGTCTTAGTTTGCTTCCTGTTGTGATAAACACCATGACCAAAAGCAGCTTGAGGAAGTGAGGTTTTGTTTCAGCTATAGCTTAGAAATGACCATTCATGATGACATTGCTAACACAGTAACTCAAGCAGTAACCTGGAGGCAAGAACTGAAGCAGGAGCCTTAGAGAAATGATTCTCAACTTGTGGGTTGTGATTCTTCTGGGGGTTGAACTACCTTTTCACATATCTGATATCCTGCATATCAGATATTTATAATTCATAACAGTAGTAAAATTACAGTTATGAAGTGGCAAGAAAAATAGATTTATGATTGGGATCACCACAACATAAAAAACTCTATTAAAGGGTGGCAGAATTAGAAATGCTGAGAACTGCTGCCTTAAAGGAACAGTGCTTACTGGCTTGCTCCCCATAGCTTGCTCAGTTCTTTCATATAACTCAGAACCACCTGCGTAGGTTTGGTATCGTCCACAGGGGATGGGCCTTCCCATATCCATCCTTACTTAATAAAATGCCATGCTGATTTGCCTGCAGGACAATCTGATAAAGACGGGTTTATTAACTGAGAGTCTTCTCCCCAGACAATGCAAGTTTGTGTAAATTAGACCAAAGAAACTAATTGACAGAATTGATGCAGAACATTTCAAAAATAAACTATTTTCTGAGAATTATTCATCATACTATGTTATTGTATTAAGCAAAATCATAGTAGTAGGATATTAGGAGATAAATATGACTATCATTATTGTGGGATAATTGAAATTTTCTAGATTATTATTTCAGTTGTTTCTATGCATACAAAGTTACAGACATTGCTAAAATCCTCTTAAGCATTTGAGCCACCACTGACTGGAAGGGAGATAATATTTTCCGATACATTTGTTGAAATCCTTACAAATTGTTTATGAGAGGTTCTTCTTCTAAAAAAGGGGAAAGAAATAGCATTTAACAAATGATTATTGACTTTTGCCATGTTGGATTCATTAAATAATTAAGCTTGTTAATTCCTCAGCTGCCAGCTGATAACATTATTTTCATATTCTCTCTCAGTGAATTAAAAAAAAAGCACTTTATACTAAACACAGATATTTACTGAAACTGCTAAAAAATCAGTCTTTATGAGGCTTTACAGATCATGGGATACAGAGATGGTTCAGCAGATAAAAGAGATTGCTGCACTCACGGGGAAATTTGGGTTTAAGTCCCAGATCATAGATTTGCATTTTTGCTAATCCAGCATTGTAGGGGTGGAGACAAATGCATCCTGGAAGCTTGCCTTCCAGGCAATCTAACTGACATATTAACCTCCAGATTCAGGGAGAGACTATGTTTCAAGGCAAGTTGATTTAAAAAAGGACCTCCAGTGTGTATGTCTTCTCTGACCTCCATAGCATGCACCCATGCACACATACACATACATGCATATGGCATAGATATGCACATACTACAAAAACAAATAAATCAAATAATATTACAACTGAAAAATTCACCATCCAAAGGCATAATCTCCTCAAGCTCACATTTTTTTTTTTCTTCTAAACTAGCTTGATGCAGGAATATGCCTTTTCTGAAAATACTACATTTCTTATTTGAAAGTATAGGCAGTATATGTGTTCTTATATTAAAATTATATTTAAAGGTACTGAAGAGAATTTTACAAGAATATCTAAATTATCATATCTAACCTTCTTGAACATATGAGTGGTTACACACATGTAACTTCCAGACTTCCAGATCCTTTAGTGAAGGTGTTTTAATTTGTTAGAATTTGAATGACTGACATCACAAGCCATAATGGCTTCAGTTATATAAATACGTGTTTATGAACATCTTAGAGTACATATTTTTTTATCCCTTCTAACAGTGCCTTTAAAGCCATTAAAGTGTACAGTTTCACAATTCGGTTGTGGATGCTTTGTAACACATAAATTTCCAACTCTTTTAACATTCACATTAGCAACAGAAATGCATCAAAGGAGTTGTTGTGTATTGTTGCTGCATTTACAGACTACAATGAAAATAATTTATGTTCTCGTTGCACCTCATCAATTTGTTTTCTCTTTTGCTTTTATTAAACATTTGTGCATAAATATGCAAACCCTTAAGTACAAGCAAGTGAAACACTCTGAAGTCCATGCCAAGCACATTTTTACATACTATTGTTTGGCAATTTGATTTAAGGACAATTACTGAAAGATAGATGGCTCTTAACTTGAGCTAATTTGAAGTGTAATTGTCTTTAAATATATGAATAGTTTGTGCAATAGTCTTGCTGAAGATGATTATGCAACTTATATGATTTATGACATAGGAAGCATACAGGAAGCACAGGTTGTATTAAGGTAGGAATCAAACCCACAGAGCATACAGGTTGGAGGTTAAAGGGTTCTTAACCAGATATGCTTATTGTGTTGCTCTTGTTTAACTCCTGGGAAGTCTAAGGCATCAATTCATACTTCAGTGGATCCTTAATGCATCTGATCATTTGGTTAATCTTAAGAAATTCTTATTGAATGAAATATTGGTTATGCTATAAATTCTATGGTTTATCAGGGAATGCAATGCACATGTGAACCCCTTCAACTAGTTTCAAAAAGATTAAAGGCTTATTCGTCATCTTTATTTAATTTTTCAATAGTGTCCCTTGCCTTTGCCTCCCAGAAACCCCCATCAGCTGGAAATCAGTGGGCTCTTGCATAAGCATTTGTTCTTTATGACATATTACTTTGGGCAAGAGTGGGTGAAGTGGGCGTTTTGCATTAGTATGGGTGCGCATGAGTATGTGTGTGCTCTGGTATGTGAAGGACAGAGGACAACCTCTGACACTATTCCTTTAGAGTAAGTAGATGGTTTCATTTGGTTTCATTTTTGGAAACAGTGTCCCTCATTTAACCTGGAGATTGGTGAGTAGGGTAAGAAACCCAGGACCTGTTTTTAGCTCCCCAGTCATGCCCAGATTGCAAGGATACATTACCATACATGGCATTCTTACATGAGTCTTGGAGATTTAAATCAGGTCTTCATGCTCACACAACATGCACTTAACCAACTGAACCATCACTCCAACCTTCAAGCATACAACTTTTGAAGCAGACATGTCTGATTCTAACAACCAAAATGGAATACTAATTAAGTCTGATGCAAACCTTGGGATTGCCTTTTTTTTTTCTTTTTAATTCTCAGAATTATGCCTTTTCTTTTTTTTTTTTTTTTTTTTTTTTTTTTTGCACAGGAATTAGAGCAAGCAGATGAAAACAAAGACAACAAATCACTGCAATCCACCATCTAAAAAGAATGTCTACTAAAGGTTTTCTTCTATCTTTGTCATGGAAATTGTTCTCAAACAATTATAAGGGAAATGCCATAGTTGATACATTTGCTATTTTTCACTTTAGAGTGGCACATCTTCTTACTGTTTTAAAATTATTTAATAATACAATTTTGTTCTCTGAAAATTTCATACATGTATGCTATGTATCTTGGTTATATGCATCTCCCACTCCTCGCCCCCAAGTCTCCCCTAAACCTCTCTGACATATTTCCCTTCCTTCTTCTAGATTGAGGGTGGCTCCACAACCATGTGTATAAGGGAATCACTGATTAGAATCATTGGGTTATGAGAGAGAGAGGTTTCCATTTTTATGCATATATTTCCAAAGAAGAAATGTGTTTCCTTTTAAATTGTAAATAATCAAATAATATTATATTAGTTTTTGGTTCACAACATTATATTTTGAAATATATATTTATACATTTAGATTTACATAAATTAAACTAATGAAAAGAGTTAAAAATTGATGCACCAAAATTCTCATTTTATTTCTATTATAGCACTTGAAAATTGTCTGTACATGATACTGTGACATTTAGTGTTTAAGTCCTGGAATTTAAAAAGTGATGTATCCAGGAGTCAGAAGGATTGCTGAGTTGGTAAATTATTTGTTGTGCATGTTAAGCTGAACCTCAAGAACTCATGTACAAAAACTGGGCATAATAATTTGTATTTGCAAATCCTAGAACTATAAGATTGGTGGAGGCAGGTAGATAACCCTGATTGCTATTCAACCCGTTTTGCCTAATCCTCAAGCTCCAGGCCAACTGAGAGACACTATCTCAGAAAACCAAACAGCCAGCTCTAAAGGAGGACCATCTGAGTCTGTACCCTGGCTTCCATGTACTTGGTAAAAGTAATTTTTTGGAATCAATGCACTGTTAAAATTCACCAAATTCCTTTACAATGACACCCACCCCGGGATTATATATTTGCTAAAAATAACCCTTAGTATTCAATGGGTGTTTTCTGATTTTAATATGCCATTTCAAGCACTATGGCTAGACTTCTTGGTGTAACCAGGGGCTACCCTGTTTGCTTGTGAAGGAAGGGGAAACCACTGTATTTTACACAGGTGAATTCTCTTTGCACAAGAAGCCATGCTTCACCCCAGCAGAACATTTGTCAATTTCACCCCAGAAAAGCTTAGGCATTTTTTCTTTGAATAAAACAAGAAATATATAATAATTTGACTTTGTTCCAAGATAAGGTCTCTTTTGTTAAATACTCTCACTCGGGGGGTCATTGTTGTTACCTGCAGTTTTGGCTCTTAAAGTCTCAGATATAACAGTGAATGAACCCACTGGCTCGAAATCAATATTCCCTCATTATAATATCTGACCACAGAAGATACTCACTCTAGTCATCCCCTTTGTGACTGGAAATCAGTATAACTAGGGATATAATAAATAGATCTAGATCCAGTTTTACCTGTAAGAAAAGCTCAGGAGGCTGGAAGGAGTGCAGTGAACACTAACACACTCAGACAGTAGCACAGAGAGATCTGGACAACTACCATCTGCTTATGTTATTCATCATCATCTAGGCTCCTCTAGAGCTGTTTTCACCATATAGATGACCCTTCCTGGGGCCATGCTACTGATATGCATTCTTCCCATTGACTCCAATGAGAAAGTAGCCCTTGAAATCTCAAGGTCAAACTCAGGTGCAAAAGATAAAATACAAAAAAAGGAAGCAAAAGAAGTCAGTGTGTTGCAGACAGTCTTAGGGTTTCTATTGCTTCAAGAAAACGCCAGAAGCCAAAAGCACATTGGAGGGAAAATGCTTATTTAGCTTACATTTCCACATTGCTGCTCATCACCAAAGGAAGTCAAGACGGGAACTCAGAGCAGAATCCTGGAGGCAAGGAGATGATGCAGAGGTCATGGAGGAGTGTTGCTTACTGGATTGTTTCACCTGGATTGCTCAGCTTGCTCTCTTATAGAACCCAGGATTAGAAGCCTAGGGATGGCACCACCCACAGTGGGCTGGGCCCTCCCACATTGATCACTAATTGAGAAAAATCTTACAGCTGGAGCTCATGGAGGCTTTTCTTTAACTGAGGCTCCTTCCTCTCTGATGACTTTAGCTTGTGTCAAGTTGATACAAAACCAGCCAGTGTAGGACTTTTGGTATTTTCACTGATAATGAAAGTATAGCCCAAAGTTTGGGAGGATCCTGCTTTAAAATGATACGGGTATTTTTGGAGAATTATCTGAATGTCAGCAAGGCTGACATTCTGACATTACCATTGCCCCACTGTCTGAACCGACCTGTAATAAAGGTAACAATTATTATTTCTTTTTTAAATTTCTTTATCATACTACTGTTAAATAAACTTGAATAAATCCGAAGGTCAATCAATAACATTGACTTTATTTCAGTATCTAAGAGAATTTAACTAGGTAGAGTGAGGCATGTTTATAATACCAGGTCTATGAAGGCCAAGACAAGAGAATCTCAAATGTAATTGCCATCTCAGTTAGACTTCTTGTCAAGACCTATCACCAAAATAAATAGATAAAAAGATAGATGGTAGGTAGATAAGTAGATAGATAGATAGATAAGAATAAAGAAAAAAAAGTTGTTCAAGTATATATAACCTAGCAGATTACAAGTCAATTAACACATATATCCCTAAATGGCCAGTTCCACTGAGCCCTGATGGTTCACTGTAATCAAAAATATTGTACATAACCTTAGAAAGATATTTTATCTCTACAATATGCTTCTCAGTTAGAAATATTGAGTACTTCATGCCACTTACCTGAAAGCAAGTGTATCTCATTTCCACAGAGAGAAACTCTGAGCCAATTACTCTAATTCTATTCTGTCCTGCCTAAAAGTGCCATCTTTTAATGACTGAAAGGTTTATAATTTATTAAATCCTCATGGTGCGACTCGGTTCCTTGAAATAGAACTCAGTTTTATTAATTAAACAGAGAAAATACATCTTTCTTGTAGAAAAGGAGAGAAAATACATTCTCTATAGTATCAAAATTGATTGAATATATGTTTGTGAATAAAAAGAATTAAATATTGTATTCTAGAGAAATCAATTTATCAAGGGTGCTTATACACATTTAACTGTATATGGATAACATTGTAATGTAAAAAGTCTATATAATATGAATATGCAGAAAGGATTGACAATTAATCTTAGTTATTTTTCTATTGCTAAGAGAAAAAAAAGAAAAAACCATGAACAATGTAATTTTTAGGAGAAAATGGTTATTGGGGCTTACAGATCCAGAGTGTTAGAGTCCATCACCATGATGGCAGGAAGCAGGCAGGTAGGCATGGCAATGAAGCAGTAGCTGGGAGTTTACATGTGATCCATAGCAGAAGGCAGAAGAAAAGCTAACTGGGATTTGCATAGCTTAAAACCTCAAAGCCTGCTCCAGTAACACACCTCCTCTAACAAGGCCACACCTCCTAATATTTCTCAAAGAGGTCCACAAACTAGAGACCTAGCTTTTGAGTATCTTTTCCTATAAGACTCCATTTTCATTCAGACCACTGTAGACTTTAAGGAGTATTACAGGCATAAATCACAGTGCATGTGACCATAGCTTTTCCCCTGTGGCCCCGATGTTTCTAGATATATATTGTCTATTCCTTTGCCTTAGGAAAAAGAAGAAAGTCAAAATGAGATAAATACGGAGACCATAATATTTCTTTACTGTATGGTTTGGATATACCTGCCCTTCTTTTGTGGTACTTTTTAGGGCATAGCCATGAGTATTCATTCATGACCCATTACTATACAAAGTGTAAGTTTCACAAGATTTATCAGATTTTGTTTTAATCCATAGTTATTCTATTGTTCATAAAGAGGACTTAAAAGGTAGCCCTGTAGTTTAAGCAGCTGTCTGTCAATGGATAAGCTGGGAGATAATTTTATGGTATAGTTCTGTCTCTGGGAGTCCACTTTGCTCCTCTCCATTAGAATGGTTATCTACTTTCTGTTATACTTCCAGTATTAGATTAGTCATCACTGATGCTGAGAACGGAGAGAAGAATCCAAGAAGCCAGAAATGTAACCAACCACCTTCATTTAAAAATAAGACACTCTGATCATTTAATAATACTTTTGTTTATTACACTGTCTACCTCTATTTTGGAGATGTCATATAGCATGGTTTTGTCATTCAGGAACACCTTCCCTGGACATACACACTCACAGACACAAAGCATGGACTGACATAGCAAACAGGGCATGGTCTGTTTTGTGGGTCTACTCAACTATATATGTTTTCAGATAAAATCAGTTAAGAATAAAAGACAGAGTCCCAAAATTACATCTTTTCTTGGAATACAACCTCAATAGAGAAGATGAACTTTTGACTTTGAGACAGTCACATAATTCATAAGCTTACTTTTGTTCCTCTCTAGAAATGATATAAACTATAAGACTGTACAAATTAAATCCATATAGATTTTTGCATAATATTTTTCCCATATAATGTGTTTTTCTTTTCTGTGGATAACTGATTTGTAGACTTCTGAAGAATTCTAAGCATTAGTTTTAAATTCCTGTTATCGATTATGAGTTTCTTTATTTTTCCTTGGCCTTAAGGTTTGTCTATTTCAATTTTCTAACATCTATTACCCTGCAGCAATTCAAATATTGTACTTCATCACGGAGACATTAAGAATTAAGATAAAATGGAGATCACATTTCATTATTTAAGAGTGAGTACACACAGATCCTGTCCCTTAAAGATTCGAATGCTTGCCAAAATTAAATTGAAATAAGTTGTGTGTTCATTTACTCTCAATTCATGTGATGACTAAAATAATGAAATAAATGAAGCATTTAATTTCAATGATACTTCATCTGTCAATGGTATTTGTGCCAATTTCCAATAGCTTTTGGTAGTGTTAATGTAATTTGACTTTTGAGCAATTAAGTGTTGTATTCAGTACTGGCAAAATGATTAATTAGAAATGTTGGCCAATATGCCAAAGAAGTTAACTTTTCCTTCTCATGTACTTTCATTTCAAAGCATTACAAAAGTCATAGGTATATGGTATTTCAGGAATGTATTGGGCTTTGAGACTGTATAGCCCAATTGTCAATCAGATGCATAAGTCTTGTCCACATTGAATAATAGTTGACCAAACCTAAAGTAACATACATATGTTTCAAATACATATTGTCTATTGAAGGGAATTATTTTTAACAAAATAAAGCAAAACAAATAAATAATGAATGAAGATATGATATCTAGTTCTCATGTTGATATTAGAAACACATTCTTGTTTCAACAAATTTATGTCTCCAGAGAAATTGCAGTTTGGTAATAGACTAATGGGTAGAAGAGATTATCATGGCTCTGTGCAAAAGATGCTTAATAAAAGTGTTCCTAGAACACAGAGCAGATGGAATGACTGTCAATGTAGCCTCTGAGATGAATGAACCTTGCTTCTAAGATTGGGTTCTCCTGCATCTTGATGAATAATAATAAATGTCTGTTATAATATAGGAGAATAGTTGTAAATAGTAATTAGGTGTATAGTTATGTGATTAAAGGGATGAGGAATTAGATGTATAGATTCGTAGTACATAATCACACTCTAATCATAAAATATCTGAAATTACACAATGGATATTTGCAGAAGAACAGAGTAATAGTGCATGAACAGAAAAGGTACTGGCAAAAAGAGAGAGAGAGAGAGAGAGAGAGAGAGAGAGAGAGAGAGAGAGAGAGAGAAATGGCCTCTTATCTAAAATTATGTAATATCCCAAGAATCATAAATAAAGAATACTGTGAATCAAACTCTTGTATGAGCAGAAAATTTTCACCATCAATGAATGTCATGATGGTTAACCTTGACCATAAATTTGATCTCCTTATGGGAGTCCCCATGAGCAAAATCATAAGGACCATAATTCAGTTACTGACAAATTTATAATATAATGACATTATTGAGAAATGGTGAAAAGTAGGACCTTTGGAGAAAGGAAGTCCCTAGAGTGTGTCCTTAGGGCTATGTCTTGCATTGCTGTTTGTCTGTGTTCTCCATCTTTCTGTCATTCATGGAGAAAGGTTTGCATCATCTACTTCTAGTCCATGGGGCTTTTCCTCACAATGACCCCAGAACTATACCTCCAAAGGATTGTGAAATGAGCCTTCAAGCAGCATCAGTCAACACAGATGCTTTCACCCTCAAGTAGTGATGAGAAATGGTACTTAACACATTTGGTGCCAGTTCAGGCACCAAATGTGTTGTTTATCAAAAGCACTAAGCTATTCCGTTTAACTCTGGAATATAACACTTAAAAGCAAAACTTGAGGCAAAGCCATAATTACATGAAGATCTGAATTTTTCAATAAAAGTGACAGCAATAATTATGATCACTGCGATGGAGACATTCCTGAATTCAAAAGCATGCCGCTATTCTGTTATAGTTTAGTGGCTGTATTTGAGCTATAATCCAAACTTTTAAAATTATAATTGAAAAGAAAACTCTGGCTGATCCTTACCAGTCAAAATCCATGCATAACCTGCTCTTTTATTAGACAGGAAATTAACGAACAGAGACATGTGGTTTGTCGATTTTTTTCTCTTTTTTCTTTATTAATAAAAGAAAAATCAAGTTGTAAACATCTTTGAAATTTTAAAATGAAGTTCTCAAGAACGGCACCTGGAACAGATGAGAAACAAATTACCACTAAAAAAATATTTAAAAAAATAAACTTTAAATACATTACCAAATGTAGAATTCATGTGTATGGGTGTGCACACATCTACAAGGATATACATTTGTGTGTGTGTGTGTGTGTGTGTGTGTGTGTGTGTGTGTGTGTGTGTGTTGTGGTATAAGGAACCCAGTGGTTCACCTTGAGTCATGGTAGTCAAGTGCTCTACTACTTAACCATCTTCCTGGCCCTCTTTAAACTTCTGTTTGGAGATAGAGTCTTACTAAATTTCCCAAGGTGGTTTTAGATTCACTGGGTAGCCCAGATTTGCCTTGAGCTTGTACCCCTCCTGTCTTGCCATAAGTAACTAGAATTAAAAGTTTATGGTACCTATGTCTTGCTTAAAATAGATATATTTGTTAGAAATAGTAAAAATGTTGTCATATGAGAAAGTTCTTTTTTTTTTTTTCTGTTCAACACAAAAAACAAACACCTTAAGTCTCTAGCTTGAATCTTTCATTCATTTCTTATTTTGGAGTGTTTAAACTTGTTTCTATTATTGAATAACTAGAGCATTATAAGAGAAGGTAGCTAATATCATTCTTCTATGTCCTACTTAGCTCTAGAAGCTTTGCAATTCTCTGCTTTTAACTCTTTGTCATCTTACGATTTAGGTTTTTCTAGTTATTGTCAACAGTAGACGTTGACAATGTCCCATAGCTGAGGTGTAAGTTGACCTTGGGTCTCACCTATTTGAGTTTCCCTCTCTCTGTTTTGCTCAGAATATCCATGTGGAATCATGTTCACCACCACCATCATCCCCACCACACACGCACGCGCGCACACACACACACACACACTCATACACTGCAGCTCATTGATCGCATTTTGGTTTCTTATTTTCCACTTAGTGGTAACTATCCCCCATTGATCCTTCTTTATTTTCCCAGGGTGGGTTGCTATTTCAGGGCTTACCCTTTGAGAACTTTGTCTTATCTTCGCTTTTTCTCCTCACACACAATATTGAGGTTAATCAGTTAGAAATATCATGGAGGACCCCAAAGACACAAATGACTTCTATATTGCTTACAGTGTGTGTTATTCATAACGCCTTGAACTGAAATTTACCCATCTGTTGCTTTCACAGTCTTAGTCCTAGAAAATCTTCAACTCCTCAGTTCATTCCATTGTCATACAGATACTTCTTGGGCACAAGCTTCTCTGTGGCAGTTTTCATCACAAACAGATCCTTTCGGGTAGGTATTATTCTTACTGAAGGAATAGTATTTTTGTCTCACAGTGAACCTTATTTTTAGTGTTCTGCAAGTATTCCTCGTGATAATAATTTTTGTGATTTATCTCATAGCAAATGACACTTAGACTGCTTTCCCTTTTGCTCCCATATTCAGCCTTGGGGGTCACTGAGATAAGCCTTGGGTCTTAGCCTTGCTGCTTGTGGCCATATTGGTAGTTACTGAAGACTTCTTCTGTCCAGAAAAGAGCTTGGGGTACCATGATGACCAAAGTTGTGGCTACAGTGGGGCTGATAAGTGCTTTCTGAGATCTATTTTACATCCATAAGAATAAATTCCTTATGTAAATATCTATTTTTAAAATTGCAAGCCTTATTTAAACAAACAATTAACACATTTTTTACATGTTATGCATACAATGACAATCTCCAAGTACCTGTGGATATCACTTTGTTACAAGGTAGGCTGTTTACTAGAGACAACTCTCCAAACAGAGATGATTAAGGCTACATGGTGACTTCAGGGGACAATCCCAACATTTGAGCTTAGTGCAATATCAATAAAATCGGACTGTAAAATTTATACAATAGTGGTTCCTCACAATTAATAGCATGCAATATGCCTTTTATATTTTTATGCTTCTTTACTTTTGTATCTCTATGATTCCTCTAGAAGGATCAGCATCAATATGATTTTTAAATGCCTCAGTGCACAAATTTTGATAAACTTTTTGCAATACAATTGTGTGTATCTTTTTATGTCTATACTGTACTGGCTGGTTTTGTGTGTCAATTTGACCCAAGCTGGAATTATCACAGAGAAAGGAGCTTCAGTTAAGGAAATGTCTCCACAAGATCTAGCTGTAGGGCATTTTCTCAATTAGTGATCGAGGGGGGATGGCCCATTGTGGGTGATGCCATCCCTGGGCTGGTAGTCTTGGGTTCTATAAAAAAGCAAGCTGAGGAAGGCAAAGGAAGCAAGCCAGTAAGTAAGCAGCATATCTCCACGGCTTCTGCATCAGCTCCTGCTTCCTGACCTGCTTGAGTTCCTGTCTTGACTTCCTTTGGTGATGAACAGCAATGTGGAAGTATAAGCTGAATAAACCCTTTCCTCCACAACTTGCTTCTTGGTCATGATGTTTGTGCAGGAATAGAAATCCTGACTAAGAAAAATGCCATACCAAACACTTAATTTCTAAAAAGATATTTCAAGACTACCTTCCAGAATTTGGGCAAGATTAAAAAAAAATGAATGAACAAATAAACAAGAACAAAAACAAAACCAGATAATAAAACAAAATACCTCTAAGTAAAAACTCAGGTCAAAGCCATGTGAAGCAGAAGTCAACTCTATAAACTAGTTACAGCTGATGGTAGAGTTCCCTAGCTAGTGAGGCCCCTGGGACAAGGTCTATTCTAGCAGAGAAAGGAAGTTGACCTTTCTTTTCTATTTCTTTCTTTCTTTCTTTCTTTCTTTCTTTCTTTCTTTCTTTCTTTCTTTTTTTTCAATCTAATTTGCATGGAAACTTCCCAGCCAGGGAAGGTTAAGACTCTCCTGATACTGGTCCAGTGATTGGGCAATCCACCTTTTCCCATTAGCATCTGCTTTGAGCCCTCCAATGTAAACAGTATTAGTGGCTAGGTTCCAGGAGTCATTGGATAGCAGGTACTCTCTTTGTTTACAGATGTTCTTTGATTCAAGATTAACATAGAAAATGAGAAGCTGAATGCCTTGGATGCTTGCCAGAAAAACAGGAGGGAAAATGGCTGGTAAGAAAATGAGACACACTTTGGTTTTCTGGTTTATGTGTTATCAGGATAGAAGAATGTGTTGAGGAGAATAGAAATAAATGATAGAGAATGGAGGATGAGAGAGGATCTAAAAAAGAACAATTAGAAGATGAGGAATAACGATAAAAACAACCTTTGTGACTATACAGATTAAAAGTCTTTTACAAGTGAATTGATTTATTATTTGCTGTGTGGTATATGTTATAAAAAGCACATAGATTTTATGTGACAGCTTATGCAACGAATATAAAGATGCTGAGCATTTTATATGTAGTAGGTCATAGTCTAGAATGGGGTCAACTCACAAGAGAGGGAGAGAAGCAAGCCTGATGCTGAAATATGCAACTGAGGACTGTCTTAGTTATGTAAGAATGAACAGGGCTGGAACATAATTGGAACATTAAAATTAACATGATTTGTTGGTCATATTAATATGAAAGCTGGCAAAGCCTACCATAAGCTAGCTCACAGATTAACAAAGGCAGTAACTGCGTTAGTGAAGGTTTACACAGCACTGAGAAACATACTTGAAAAAAATAACAGTAAAGCTATTTTATTGAAAACAATAAAATTATTTTCATTGCTACTTCCTAACAGTAATTTTTCTACTACTTTAAAAATAATGTAAATAATAAAATAAATATTTTAAAGGTTAGCCAAAAGGGTTGTAAGACCCACAGATTAAGAACCACTGTTTTAAAAACTAATTTTACACCTCTAAAGCCAGATTCAAACAAACAAACGAACAAACAAACAGCCCCTGAATGTACTATTTCTTGAATCTGGTTAAGACTCTGAAAAAATAGTGTCTTTGTACAGGTGACAAATTCAATCTGGTATCAATGGATTAAGAGTTTATTTCTTTTATTTTCTTTGGTGGTTGGTAAGGACTGGATTCATCAAATTGTAGCTAGTTATGTGTTCTGCCTGCTTAAATACATTATTTATGAACAAGAATCTCAATTTGGATTTTGTTAGATGAAATCATTTTAGTAATATACTTGTGTGTTCTGAAAATGGAGTGAATTCTACAAAAATCGTATTTATATTCACAGACATTAAACAAACTTCTATTATTCTTACAAATAAGCATGCATAAATAATTTAAATTTTATGAAAACACTGTTTCCCTTACAGAGATCCTATTAACTATAAATGGTGTTAAGTGGTTTCTTAGTTCTTTTAGTTTTCATTTTTATCTGCTTACTTAAAATATTCATGGACCTGACATTTTATTTCATTGGATACTAGTTACACTCAAGGAGGTGATGGTTTACAATGAAATCAAACACTGAAGCTTAGTCGTATCTATTGTGAAATAAGCCCCAAGGAAAGAGAGAAAACATACTTCCTGGACAGATATAAACATACAAAAATATAAAAGCATAGGTTCAGACAAGGTTAGTATCATCTGGTATATTAAAAATAAAGCAAGAAAGATAAGTGATTATCATCAAGAGGAAATATTTTTCTCTGGAATTATTCAAGTCCACCTATATAATTAGCTCATTATCAGTATTAATTGAGGGATTAAGAAATGGTCATGATTTCATTCTTACATTTAAAGGCTTGTATCCTCATATGTATAAAACAAACTCGGCAAAATAATAAAGCTTAAAGTGGACAGGTTAGATTTCAGTCTGAATTCAGATGTCTTAAACCAGAAGGCCATTTATTTTCTTTCTTCTTCAATACATGCTGTCACATTTGTCTAAGTCAAAATTATCAAGCAGAACGTGAGGCATCACAAGTAACCTATGAAGCTGAAGTCATCCCACTTAAATTCAAATCCAAAACAGAAAACTGCTTCATAAATCTCTCAAGCTGACCAACAGAGCACTTACCTTTATTGTCTCCCCAGAAATGTATTGCTTAATGTGCCAAAAATTATGTGAAGCTCTAGATTTTCTTTTATATAAATTTTCATTGCAAGTTACTTGAAAAACTTAAACAAGTTACCACAATTTCAACTTAAGTTGAATTTATATGGTTAATGCAATTGGAAATTTCTCTGTGTGTGTTTCTCAAATGCCCGTTATTTTTTGAATCCTGTATATTTCATTTTCTAGGGATTGTATGATATTTTCTTTCATGGGACTGTCAGATCTTCCTTCCTAGAATAATAATTTTTTCTATTCTTCAACTTATTTTAAAATAATAGGCAAATTAGGTCCCAGCCACCAACCCTAGCAGGTAACACCTATATTCCAAGGGTCACTTCTGCCAGAAAAGCAGATCCACATATCTTTTTCCTCTTCAGATCAACATCTTCAGTCTTACAGTAGAAACTCTGCTGTGCTCTCCCCTTCCATTTTGACCTCACCCTCAATACATCACAAAGCTCTCGTCCAACTTTTCTTCTTCTGTTCATCTCATTTTCAAAGTCTCCAACACCAGTAGGGCATATCCTGGGAACACAGCAGCTGGGCAAGCCAAAGACACAGGTTCACAGAAAATTTTATACCCAAAAGCACAGAGCCATCATATTGTCTTAAAGTACAGGAATAAGTAGAAACCAAGGAACAAAGAACTCAACTAACAGAGACAAAAGCAGATACCGTCACCCAGACCTAATCATCCCAATCAAAATGTCTAGATAACAGCATAAAAGCATAATCAATAAAAATCAGGTCAATATGTCTCCAATGGAGCCCAGCAACTCTATCACAGCCAGCACTGAATATTTCTTCATAGCTGAGCTAAAGGAAAAGACCTAAAAACAGCCTTATGAAAATGATAGGCTCTTAAAGAGGAAATAAATATATTTCTTAAAGAAATCCAGGGTAACATGAACCAACAAGAAAATGAATAAAACTACGTGAGACCTGAAGATGAAAGTAACATTGCTGAAGAACCCCAAATTGCGGAAATTCTAAAGATGGAAAATTTGGAAATTCAAACAGGAACTACTGAAATGAGCTTCCCCCGATGGAACATGAGAAATGGAAGAATGACTCTCAGTCCTTGACAGTTAAAAAAATAAATGGATATGTATTATCAAAAATATGTTGAATTGTAGATCAAAGAAGATGTTGACTTGCAAATTTTCCTGACATGGAATATCCAGGAAATCTGGGATACTAAGAAAAGACCAAACGTAAGAACAAATAAATAAACCAATTATTGTATAGCCATTATGGTAATCATGGCAGTTCCTAAGAAAGATGGGACTTGATCTAACTCATGATCCAACTATACTGTTATTGGACATATCTTTAGAAGATGCTTCATCTTATGACAGAGAGCTTACACAGCCATGTTCACTGATGCTCTATTCATAATAGCCAGAAACTGGAAATAGCCTAGGTGTCCCTCAATATAAGAATGGACAAAGAAAATGTGGTGCATTGTTACTCAGTTGTTTTTAAAAATGGCATTATGAAATTTGCAGTCAAATGGATGGAAAAAGAGAAAGGAAAAAAATTCCAACTGATACAAGAATCTAGATTCAGAAATACATAGTATGTATTCACTTATATCTAGGTATTGGCCATTAAATAAGTGATAACCAAGCTACAACTACAATCATAGACTCAGAGAGCTCAGAAATGAAGAAATAGACCAGGGGCTAGGTGCATTGATTTCACTGGGAGGGGGAAATAGAATAGATTTTAGTAGTGGACTTGATGGTGTGCAGGGAAGAATGTGAGGATCAAGTGAGAAGTGGCAGAGGATATAGGACTGAGGAAATGAATGAAGGGAGAGATAGGTAGAACTAAAGGGTGTTTGAGAGGTAGTATGGAAACCTAGGAAAGTGGGACCTTCCTATAATATGTGTAGGCAATTCTAATGATGTCCCCAAATAATGTGGGAGACAGAACTATTACTAGTCACCTCATGTCACCAAACAAAGCATCCAGTGCCAGGACTGGGTTTCATACAATTGAATTGTTGGCTGAAAGGGTCCCATGGAAATCATCAATTAACCCTGGCTGCTTCTGAGACAACTGACAGCAAGGATCCATTACTGAAGGCGACACCTACCCAAACCACGGAATGTGAAGTGCTCAAGGTGGTGCTTATATAGACGCTTTACCCTAGTGTTCTAGCATCTATGACACAGAAAGGGACTCCAAAGACTATCAAAGGAGAAAAATAAACATTAACTCAACCAGAAAGCCATTAATCTACAATCTGTCTTGCCTGTAAAATATACTAGGGCAATGGTGGTACAAATCTTGTGGAAGTAATTAAGTGATGTCTGATTTTACTTAAAGCTGATTCCATGAGAAGAAGCCCATGATTGACACTGCTTGGGTGAACAAAAACCAGAGTCTACATAGCCCAAAGACAGAGTAAAACTGCATAGTACTGCTCTACATTTAAAAAAAGCAGGAACAATGAAACAGCTACTAATGATGTTCTACCATGTTCATAGATCAGTGCCTATTCAGATAGGAATAACTATAGAGACCCAAAGTCTGACATTACACATAAACAGACATGTGCATGCGCAAACACACACACACACACACACACAAGGGGGAGGTTAGAACATATAGTTTATATAGTTCTAAATGAGATGTCTCTATCAAATTCCTGCGAAAGAGGAGGTAAAGGAGAGGGAAAGACAAAAGATGGAGGACACCAGGGAAGCAAGGTCTTCTAAAACAACTAAGCAAAGCACATATGAACTCTCAGAATCTGAAGCAATAATCACGGGGCCTACAAGGGTCTGTGTCAGGCCTTCTGTGTGTGTCTGTGTGTGTGTGTGTGTGTGTGTGTGTGTGTGTGTATGTGTGTGCAATTATAGCTTTCAATTAGTATTTTTATGAAACTCCTGAATATGTAAGCAAGTTCCTCTATGATTCTTGTGCCTGCTCTTGGTTTGTCTTATCCAACTTTGTATGTTTTTTTTTTTTTTTTTTGTAATTACCTTATATTTTATTTTGTCATGTTTGGTTGCTATCTCTTAGAAACCTGTTTTTTTCCTAATGAGAGACAGAAAAGACGTGGATGTATATGGTAGGGGAAGGGGAGGAGGAACTGAAAGGTGTAGAGGGAGGAAAAACTGTATTCACATTATATTGTATGAGAAAAGAATCTTTGGTTAATGAAAGTCAGAAAATATTTAGATCATGAATACTCAGAGCTGATTTATTTAGTTCTTTTTTTTTCTTTTAAATTTACTTTTCATCCTCTGTACATGCAATCACCAACCATAGCACCACATTTACAAAAAAAAAAAACTAAGACCGTTCACATTTCATAGAAATTGAGAAGGAGAACATTTTCATTTCAGTTAAAATTGGCTGCAGACTTGGGTGGCTAAGAGTGACCAACTTCATCCTATCTAGGTCTCAGCTATCATTAGCATCTTCCTCTAAAATCTCAAGACTTGAGATGGCTTTAAATCAATTATAATCAAGCACAGATTCTTAAAGCTGATTGTTTTATTCGTTTCTTAAAACATACAAAAATATCTACCTAATATCTATTACTAGTACTCATCTTTGGAAAATGCTCTACTAATCATTGTTCTTCCTATGTCAATTATCTTTCCCTATCCTGACATGACCTTCAGTGACCTACATGATTAGAACTTGGATTTCCTCAACTCTCTACCTAGTAGGTCTTATATGGTCTAATACTCTCTAATACTTCACATTTTGGTTTACAGTTTCTTATGTTATATCTTGTGGTAAGAAGTCCTCCCTTTACTATTAAAGGTAAAAAAAAAATTTGATAGTTTCTTTCATAAATAATGGAGTTGCCATTTCTGCAAAAACATAAGTCCATAAAACCCCTTTACACCTGTACAATGCATATATTCCTTGATTATGGCTAAAAGTCTCAGTAGCAGATACAACAATGTTATTACTCTTTTTTTCTAAAACAAAATTTAATTAAAATGATTGACAACACTTCAAGTGGCTTATTATAACCTCACAGGATCATAGAGACCCCCTTGATGGTGAGGGACTATTAGAATCAAATACTG
The DNA here is from genome assembly GCF_011762505.2 of Arvicanthis niloticus. Taxonomy (NCBI): domain Eukaryota; kingdom Metazoa; phylum Chordata; class Mammalia; order Rodentia; family Muridae; genus Arvicanthis; species Arvicanthis niloticus. Next base: position 30,368,635 of record NC_047677.1, on the reverse strand, counting down.
GAGCCCAAATAATGTTAAGCAGAAAAGAGTGAAAGGAAAATAATCATTCTCTCATGTGAAATGAATATAACTATACAAGTCCTGTATCATGGTAATATTAAAGTCCTATGTTCCAGGTAGTGATGGGATGTGGGCAACAGAGAAATGCACCAACTGATCCCTATGCCTTAGAAGTTTCATGGCCTCTCATTTGGCTTGATTCTGTTTACCGCCTGCACCTTTCCTTGGCAGGTGTTCCATGTACCTGGAATCTCTAACTTCATGTGTTCTCTTTTGTATCTTCATGTCCACTTTCACAGCTTCACAGAGTGTCCTCTTGGGAGATGCCTACAAGGCTTCTAACTCTTCTTGCCATTGCCTAACCTGCCAAGTATTTGTGGAAGATATCATGACCCATAACTCTGGTATTCTACATACCTGCAAAAGGAGAGTGACAGATAACACCAACTGTCCTGATGCCTCCTGTAGCAATACCTGGGTCCCTAAGTACAATAAATACTGTGAGTTTAAAAAGAGGAAAAGAACTGTGAAGATGAGGAAGAGGAAGAAGAAGAAGTGGGGAGGATGAGGAGGAAGAAGAGGAGGAGAAGGAGGAAGAGGCAACAGCAAACATGACAGTAATCAGAACTGAGGGTCTGGAGAAGGCAATTCTTATGAAATATCATAATACCCTTATTTATCTGTAATCATGGGGAATCATCTTAGCCTATTCCTCAAAAGAATTCAAAAGTCTTTTCCTTGCTTTATCTTTCAATTGTCACAGTGTCCACCTCTTCTGTATCATAAATTATATCTACCACGTTGTTCAACATGACCCCTTATTGAATATGCAGGGAATCCAACAATGAAGTAAAAATAAAAAGTTGAATGTGAGTGCTCCTCAAATCTCCCTCAGATTTAAAGTCGAAGAAATATTCTTTCAGGCTAAAATTCAAATATATTAACAGCCCAGCATCTTCCATATTCATTTATGTTTATTGCTTCAGGCTCAGTCAGAAATACCCTGACAGATGGAGGCTGAGTTCTTTGTTTCAGTTTCTGTGATGTTTCTTGATAATGAAATGGATATGTGCCTCCTTGAATGCTTCTGATGGGAAGCAATCCAATTTCATTCTGACCTTGTTTTTCATGGCCTATTAAAGAGTTAATAGTAAAAGTGGGTGGCATCATGCATGATCTGCACATAAATTTAAAAGAAACACACATTGCAGATGCTGTGGAATTCATTTTATTTTTATTAATGGCAGAACTAGGTAGTTAGCACATCTTGTTTGAAGGTGAATTTGAAGAATAAACTATTTTGAAAATCAGGAATATTAAAAAAAAAAAAAGCCATGCAAATTGGAGCAAAAGTGGTTTTCACACGTGGGGGAAAGTATTGTCTCACTATGTAACAATTACTTGGCATGCCTGCAGACAAAATTTACATTGCCTTCCCCTCAAATGCCTGCAATTTTAAAAACGTAATAAAATGAAGCAGTTTCCCTTAACTGTTCTTTTCCTCTCCAAAGTTGCAAGGAGCTGTACTCAATGGTAGTGTGAAGATTTTTGAAATTTTCAGAAAATGTCACAACTATTTTTTTTATGGTTTAACATACTTTTACGCATTCATTTGTATCCTGAAACAAATGAACTCTGGATGAAGAGGCACTTTTGAAGCTCAAATGCATATGAAGTCCAGACTGTATAACACAGAAGACAATGGTCCAAAATTGCTGTCTAGCTTCCCACAGGAGACAGGTTATAATATTTGGATCATTCTAAAATCTCAATAATCAAGTGACCACATATATGAGCATTACACACAAAGAATTTCTTTCATCCTTTCAATTATTGGATTAACTCATTCTACCTGCCCATGGTTTCAAACACTTACTGTGGTCCTTTTAGTCTCCATAATATATTCAGGTGGTCCTGAGGGTTTGCGTTCCTCTTTCAAAACCTTTGTTTTCTGTTCTGTTCTCCAGACACCATTCTGAACTCTTTTGATACAAGACCTAAGAAAAGAATTTTGTCCACCCAAAGCATTCACCATCCAAAAATATTCTGATCAATTCTTCCATTGACACTTAAGTTTCTTTCTCCCTCTCCTTAGGACTTTACATGTAGTTACTTAAGTTGCCTCATAAGAGCACTATGCAGGCCACATTGCAGTGGATTTCATTGTTAAGGTTATTTTCCCTAGCCGTTGCTATCTAGTCCATATTTATGGCTTAAAGAGGTCTCTGTGCATATATATTGGGATCATAGCTCCTTGGAAGCCTTAAGTTAATTTGGCATCTGATCTCTCTTTTTGTATAGTTTGCTAGCTGTTTGCGGGGGGGGGGAGGGTGGTTATGCTCTAATGAATTCTTTTACTAGTTATACCTATATTATCTCCTCCTAAAACACCTTCTTTTCCCCATTTTATGAACAGATTAAAAGATGAGAGAGAGATAGGCAGGTGAGTGGACAGCCTAAGCTTTAGATATGATTCACATCAAAATAAAATCACTTCCACCCAGCAAATGCACATCCTTCTTCACTTTCCTTCACCTCCTCATGTTCTCCTTTAAACTAGTGATAATTCTGAAATGTACTTGATGATTTCCATTCTTCTCTAAATAAGTTTAATACATGTGTCTAAGATGTTTAAATCTCCTTTATGGATTTTTTTTAAAGTTTTATTTATTTATATAAATGCATAAACAAATAGAAGAGGTCATTGGCTCTTATGGAACTACAGTAATAAATGGTTTTAAGCCAACATATGAATGTGTGGATTTGAACTCGGGACCTCTGGAAGAACAGCCATTGCTCTTAAACACTGAGCCATCTTTCTAGCCACCTGTTTGGATATTTTTATTGCAGATTTCTGCCGAATTTTTCTCTTGCCTCAATCTAAGGTGATGGTATATTTTTTGTTAATTTTTGTGATAATCATCTCACACACTTTATTCCTTTATCAATAATATGTTATTTTGGATAATTAAGCTAGCGCCCAGGCATTTGAATTACATTACTGCAATCAGGAGGTGTTAAACATACAAAATAAAATTTAGACAGTGTATGTGTGGATATTGCCTCCATTCCACGAGGGAATAAAACAGTAGAAAAAGGAGAGTAGTTACCATTTTTCTGGCTTCATTTGAGTAGACCTTAAAAGACTGCATGGTCAAGTTCTGTTTGCTCTGAGATAATTCACAGAAATGAACAAGTGCTAAGAATTATATAAAGGTAGTCTTAGTTCATCTGAACCTTTTATACCATCTACAATGGTAGTATGAGGAACTAATGAACATGTCATTAGCGCCAGACATATCTACAGTCAGATATGCCATGCAGTATTTTTTATCAAACCCAAGCCAGTGTCAGCAATTTCAAGAAGATTTATTCATAGGGCTGGAAAGATGGCTCAGCAGTTAAGAGCATTCTTGCAGAGGATCTCAGCTCAATTCCCAGAATTCATACAAGGCAGCTCACAACTGCCTATAACTGCATCTCCGGGGGGGGTTCAATGGACTCCATATAAAGAAGCACAGACCCACATACAGTCCTCCACACATACACATAACTAAAAAATACAAATAAATCTAAAAAAGTCTTTAGAATTTGCTCATGTTTTTGGATTCATAGAGAGGTATATAAGGATAATTATATTTCTCCTTTGACTAAGAATTAACCTAGTGAGCTATTCCAGGGAACAGGTATAATAGGAGATTCTTGTGCTGGTATGATTGACTGAATAGTTCAGGTCTTGTAATTCACCATTTGAACAGAACAGTGTTGTGTAGCTGATAAAGCTAACTGGGAGACTATACCTGAGATCAATGATCAAAGTGAGAGCATTTCACCATTTTCCCATATTTAGAATTTGATAGCCATTGGTGAAAAGTGTTAAGTCCATAATGCTGATGACAACATGCTCATAGATCTACTTCAAGCACATAGCTGCTGATGAGAGTGGAGGGAACAGTGGACACTGTCTTACCACATTCCTCCCAATGGCTGGTATAGATGGTATCCTCTCAATACAGAAATAAAATTCTCTTTGAAGAATGAGTTAATGCGATAGGAGAGGCTAAATGTGTTGTTCGTATACTAAAATTTTATGGAGAAGAGATGAACATCACCTTTCAGTAAAAACAAGAGGACTGCAGAGGCAGGTTCTGGTTCATTCCAATGTTAAAATGCAAGGCCTAAAGAACTAAGAACTTTCTCTCTAATCAGTTCTCCAAACTAGAAAAATTCCCAAGAACATTTTTGTTCTATCAAATATTTCAGTTATACCTTTAAGGAAGACATCAAGGAAAGCATATGGCAAGAATACACCAACATAATACAAATGGAAAGACAGAGACTGGAGGCTGGACTTTAGATCATGTCTGTAGAAGAAAAATAACTTTGCAGCTGAAAGTGGAGACCACGGGATTGGGCTGAAAGGAAGGAATTAGGAGAAAAAGATGCTGCCACATTCAGGACTGTGGCAGGTTAAGGATTTGAGGGACATTGTGAACATTGCTATCTGCTGAGATAGAACTGCTCATGTTTTTAAGACCAAGGTTTGAGAAAAAATGCAACATTTTCCAAGGACCTGTAGGAAAGGAAAAGTAGGAGATCTCTGAGGAAAGCCTTCTTGGCTTAGTTCTGTGAATTTGTCCGATTTTAAAAACCCTTTATATCAGATCAATATGGTTTGATGAAAATTAAGCCTATTTATTGTTAAATAAAAAATTCCAAGAAAGGGAGATACCCATGTATTGGAAATATAACAAAATCTGCAGGGCATGCAAATAGGACTTTTGAAAACTAAAGAGAATGAAAAGGTAGATTTAGAGCTATTGTTTCAATGACTGGGACAATGTGAACCACTTGAACATGTTTTAAAATTTTTAATATTCTGATCACACTTCTGCCCAGCTTCATCATAATTTGAGATTATAAGAAACAGTTGTCAGTGATTTAGATACCTAAATAAATTTTTCAAGAGAAAAGACAAGTTTGAGTTCCACTGGTACAGATCATGTCTCAAACGTCAGTGAACAAGTCTTAATGCACAGAACTTTAAAAGAGCCAAGAGAAACACTTTGGGGAAATTTTTCTCTTCTATATTTTCTATCTAGTTAAATGTCAGGGGCATCTCTGTCTATACGCTGAGGCCTGGAATCAGCCACAGGCCTGAAGACAGCGGTAGGCCTAACATGCATGCCTGTTAGCACAAAGTTTTGGGTCTCTGTGGAAAAACACTAGAACAGATGGCTAGAAGCTATTGTAAACAAACAGCTTTGGTAGATAGTTGCCAGTAGATAGATAGTTGTCTAGTCATAGACCTTGTAGATAGGTGACCTTGGTAGATAGTACCAACTTAGATTAGGACAAGTGAATCATAGGTGGAGTCATAGTGTCCTGTCCCCTGAACCTTCACCCAGCTGACGTACTGTTCTGGAAGACATCTGTATTCCCCCTGAACACCTATGCTCCTTCGTCATCCCCTTCCCCACATCCTTCCTTTTTGTGTATATAACCCCTGTGTGAAAAAGTAAAAATGGCGACTTGATCAGCCAATAGACAGATTGTCTTTCTTTGTGTTCACCTGCCCCCCATCTTCCCTTCCAGGTGACCTCCCTGGACCCCTGTTTAATGCCCTGCTGGCCAGGACAGTTTAAAAAAAGTGGACTAATTAGTTCAAGAAATGCCAAGTTAAAACATACAAAGAAACAAAAACAATATGGAGATTGGTTTACTCCACTACAAACTCCTCTAGCTATGATAATGACTGCCTCAGCAAGATATGCTCTTTGCCAAGACAAGATCATTGGGGCAATGGTACCATGAATCCTTTGGGAGGAACTAATCATTTTTTGATTGGGTTTCAGTCTCTTCACAAAATAAACTGATGCCTGGTACTATTACATAAGTCAAGAGTCTATGGTTGAGTGAGTCATAGACCCCACAGGAAAAAAAAAAAAACAAAAAAACAAAAAAACCTTACTACTATTATTCTGCTAAATGCATTTAATATTTAACTGCCCCTCTTGGTATTTATCTTTATGTCTATAGAGCAACACCTCTCTCAACCCTCATCAGAGAACATTGCTTGTACAGTATTTGGCATTTGTTGTCAATACTCACAACTGTATAAAGTACAAAGAGAAAGATTATTGACCCTGAGTGGAATATCAATATCGCATCCCTTTTCCTGAAGTAGCATATCAACATAGAAGAGAGGCTAGAAATGCTGTAACAGCCAGATATCATAAAGGATTACTAGCAAAATGATGTTTTCTGGACACAGTAAAGTCAAAGCTGTTACATACAGTTCGACGCCATGCACGAAATAAAACCATCTAAAGTTACAGCATTGATTGCCAAGGGAGACACAGCTTCTCATCATAGCAGAGGAGGGGTTGGTGACGGATAGCTTCTAGGTGATGGAGAATCAGAGGCCTTTAAGTATGAAGCTCCTGATAGACTACACATGTTCCAGTGGACTGACCTATACCCATGTACACTAGTAGCATGGTGTGGATTCAGTAAGTTTAAAAATAGCACATGAAATTGAGAGGGAAACACGATAAATGGGATTATGGGAAAGTTGGAGGGGTGGGGGGAGAAAGTCAATGGTATATTGGATCTAACCACACATATTCATCTATTAGATTCTCAAATTTCAAAAATGAGCTTTTCCTTTACCCTGTCAATTCCAACATTTCCTCAGACTTATATCATTGGAAAATTGATTTCAATTTTTCTTTAGAGTTTATTGACTCTAAAATAAGAGGAAAATATGACATGAGAAAAGTAAGATTGTACATGGACATGTGTGCCTGAAATTAGTCTTTTTTTAAAAAGGTGCGGCACACAGGATGAATACGAAATAAGCATGAACATGAAATTTACCTCAAAAAAGAGATAAAATCAAAACCTCAGGCTCAATATTCTTGTTTGTCACTCCTTTAATACCAGAATAATAAACTTTGAAAACCAGGAATCCAGGGCCAGAGAGATAGCTCAGTGGTTAAAATCACATACAATTCTTGCAGAGGACTGAGATTTGATTTCCACCACCCTGGTCTCGTGGCTTACAGCCACCTGAATATCCAGCTCCACTGGGTTTCCATGTTCTTTTCTGGCATCTATGGGCCCCTCCATACACGTATACATGCTGAAATACAATTACATATACATAATTTTTGCAAAAAAAAGCTTTAATAATTTTTTCTGATGAGTGATTATCTACAGTATCTTTTTTGATTAAAAATTTTTTTATCTTGTACAATACATTCCCACTGCTGTTTCTCCTTCCTTTACTCCTTCTAGCTCTCCTCCATCTCCTCTCTCCCCCACATCCACTCCCTGCTGTTTTCCTTGAGAAGAAAGCAGGCTTCCAGGAGACAACAACACAAACATGATAATAATAATAATAATAGTAATAATAATAATAATAATAATAATAATAATAATAATAATAAAGATACAATAAGACAAGGCAGAAACCTACTATCAAGACTAGGCAAGACATTCTAATAGGAGACAAAGAGTCCCAAAAGCAGGCAAAGGAGTCAGAGACAGACCGGCTCCCACTGCTAGGAGCCCCACAAAATCCCCAAACTAACAGCCATAACAATTATACAAAGAACCTGATACAGATCCATAAAAGCTCTGTGCTTGCCTCTTCACTTGCTGTGAGCTCATGTGAGCCCATGTGAGCCCTGCTTAGTTGATTCAGTGGGTCATGTTCTCCTTCTGCATCCCTTCTGATTCCTACAATCATTTGTCCCCCTCTTCTGCAGGTCTTTCCAAAGAACCTAATAATAATAGTAATAATAATAACAACAACAACTACTACTACAACTACAACAACAAGAACAAGAAAAACAAGAAGCATGAAAAGAACCAGAAGAAAAATAAGAAGGAGAGGGAGGGGAAGGGGGAGGGGAGGAGGGGGAGGAGAAGGAGAAGGAGGAGGAAGAGGAGGAGGAGGAGGAGGAGGAGGAGGAGGAGGAGGAGGAGGAGGAGGAGGAGGAGGGAGGAGGAGGAGGAGGAGAAGGAGAAGGAGAAGGAGAAGGAGAAGGAGAAGGAGAAGGAGAAGGAGAAGGAGAAGGAGAAGGAGAAGGAGAAGGAGAAGGAGAAGGAGAAGGAGAAGGAGAAGGAGAAGGAGAAGGAACCTAAAAATCTCAACTGCTAAGCAGGCAGGATGGGAGCAGATATAAGCATTTGGAGGGAAAGCACATCTGTGTAACTTTTAATATAAAATGTTGACATAATTATTCAATTTAGTGTCTTAAATTAGGCTTTAGCAACATGTACATAGAGAACATGTGAAATGTAGGAGATTCCATACTCTGTGGTTTGGACTATCCATGAAATCCTCAGGACATATCTTCTAAGCCAAAAGAGAACTCACTGAAAGGACTTGAGGCAGTGGATCAAGATGAAAGCAGAGGGCTAGTCAGGAGATCTGCTATTAGCCTCACTCACAGAGGGATTGTGTTACTTTTCATGAAAGAAGCCCAGATGATGACAACGCATATGTCAGATTCAACATTGCCCCAGAAGTAATGTGTCTGGACCTGTCACTTCCAGATGCTGGTTATGTGGCATGACAGCTGTCTTATCTCTTTCACCTGAGTTTTCATACATAAGTATAGATGAAGAACAGAGCTGTGTGGGATTTGACTGTTAGTCTGAATTTTCCTTTTAAAAGAGGGAAGTTAATAGACCTGTTTCTATTATTAATACCTTGGCAGAGCCATGGATCTACATTGGTTAAACTTCCAGTTTTCAGAGTCTAATGCCACAGAAAAATTGTTTCAACAAGTACGTTGAAGCCAAGCACTAAGAATACATGTGGAAGATTATCAAGGTATGGGGGCTCCTGTTCATTTTCCTAGCACCAGTGGTTTAGAGTTTGAGACAGAGGGTTGTCTTTTTGTCTTTCCTTAAAAACCAACAAATCTCAATTCACTAGCAACTCCACATGCCGGAAGTTTGAGTTTTTGTTTGTGTATTTGTTTGTTTTAACCAAAATACCCTAAACAAGAATAAAAGTTAAAGGAGACTGGGTATGACTTTGGTTATAAGTGGTTGCTTATAAGAAACAAGTTATTTGGAGTCTTAAATTGTAAACTTGGTATGTGACAGTTCAACTTTGAGCTGAATATTAATGATAATTGTGTTGCATAATACAATGATCTATATTTTTAGATTGTTTTTGTTTTAAGATTTGTTTCATTAGTTTAATCATGTGCATGTGTTTGGGACTTTGAGTGTGAGTGTCCATGGAAGTCAGAAGCATACAGTCCCCTAGATATGGAGTTACTGGTGGTTGTGTGCCACCCAATGCTGTACTGAGAACATCTGTTATAAAAAGCCATATACAAATTAGACCAATGAGTCAGCTCTTCATCCCCTAATATATAATTTTAATAAAAAATATCATGAATTATTTTAGGCATCCTAATAAGGTATTATGCCTAGTTAATAAATTGATTTGTTCTCTAAATGTATTACATTCTAATTCTTTTCCTAGAAAGGGCAACAGTCATAAATCTTTATACAAAACGTAAGCTTTCAACTGTGTAACCACTGAGGTCATACAAATAATTAAAGGACACCTTAAGAGTAGGTGTGCCAAGCTTTACTTGGGTTAGAAGTGTTTTCCCTTTCAGAGAATGCTGAATTTTGATCCGTTGCTCTGTGTTTTAATGCTAAATTCTATACTCAAAGGACTCACTGCCTAAGAGTGAATTCTCCCATTTATCAGCTTTTGTTATACAAACCTTGTTCCCTAGTATAAAGCTATTGGTTAAATAAAAATGATACAACCAATTACTAGACTGTTTAGAGGTAGGCTGTTTTTTAATTACCTGGTTAAGGATTGCAGGGAGAGAAGAGGAAAGGAGAATGATCCAGGAGAAAGGAAGAACCTGCCATGAGAAGAGATGGACCATGAGCAAGCACATGGCCAGAAAGTATGTGAGGTACTCTGCTAGGGAAGTAGCCAGGTCAGCAGTTAGAAATGCAGATTAGGAGTTATTACCCACCCCCAGTAATTGTCATAGCCAAATATAATAGCCATAGTCTGAGTCTCTTTCATTCATAACCTATACAGGGATAAGTTTAAACTGATTCAACTATCAGGGAAACAGGGATGCTAAGCAACCTTGCAAGAAAAGTGGAAGGGCTTCTCCCTGTTAAAGGGGTTACACAAACAGTGAACTGTTCAGGGAGCTCAGGGAGAAGATACTCTTGTTAAATAGCTGCCTGATAGTTAAAATCCTGTGCTGTAGCCTTTCTGAGCTGTTGTTCATGCTGGGATGGATTCTTTCTCACTCAGCTGCTCCAGTCATCCATACTCCTGTAAATAATCCCAGTAAAACCATGAGTCCACCAAGCGAGGCTTGGGTGAAATTATTTCTTTGCTGTGGGGTTAGTGCCTTTCTAGGCTAAACAGAGTTTTGCTCTTGTCTCTTTAGAAAAGAATATACAACAGTATCATAAAGCAACTTTCAGTTTAACTAAACACATATAAGGATTAATATGAGTTTTAGTTTATTTGATAAATATTTCCGATGTCCAAATTGAAATGACACAAAACAATATGATAAGATGTAGTGATTATCCATGTGTTGTGAAATCCACAGGAAGATGATACTGTATTTTAAAACTCTGGCCATTGGAGGATTTTAAGAACATGGAGTCAATGATTTATAAAAGGATACAGGATGCTTCTGTCCTTATTTTATGCAGTGTAAAATGATACAGGAAGATTCTAAACAAGATTTCCTAGCTTCATTGACAGTGCTTTCATGCTATACTTTCTTTATATCCTGCCCAAGCACTGAGGTCCAAAGAAACAACTAAGCGATCACTTTTCTTGCCATTTCAATAGTAAAAGTAAATCACTGAAACAAAATTGAACTAGCAATTGTGATTTAGTCCCTAGGCTTTTTTCTAAGAAGACGTTAAGGCCCTTTTTGTGACGATAAATGTCAATATCACCTAAATAAATTTATAAATTGGTGATGTAATACTTTCAACAGTATAAAGTCCATGAATTACAGAATTATTTGTTAATGGGAATTACTAAAGTTTTTCCCAAAGATATTTTCAATATGATAAATGCTAACTTGTATTTTTGTTTCTTAGGGAAGGTGTAGAATCCTCTGCGTATTTAAATATCAGACTTTTGTATTTTGTACTCCTAAAGACTACAGAGAAACTAATGTACATTCTCATCATCTTAAAAACAGTTTCTAATCTGGTGTCAGTTGCACAAAGGTTCCTTGCTGGCTTGAATATTTATCTTTTTGTAGCCTGCAAGTAAAATGAATGTGCCTTATGCAATGTAAGTCAATGGTTCTCAATATTGTGACCCTTTAATACAGTTCCTCATGTGGTGGTGACCCCACCAACAAAATTATTCTTATTGCTACTTTCTAACAAATTTTGCTAGTGTTGTAAATCATAATGTAAATATCTATGTTTTCAAAGGTCTCTACAAAAGAGAACTTGGAACCCCCCAAAGAGATTGTTATCCACAGGTTGAGAAGTATTGAGGTAAGCAAAACTTCCCTCAATGCAAATATAGAGGTAGGGTTTACACAGCTTCTTTGACCTCAGCTTACTCATCTGCAAAGTACCAGTGATGGGGAAATACTTCAGAGTGATTTTCTGATAACCAATATATTTATAATCATAATATTAAGACTGTTATATAGTATTCAGGGGCAAGGCACTTTAAAAGTACTGTGTGGTTGGCTTTATGATATTCCCAGTGGCTATGAATCTTTGTCAATAGGAAATTTAAACAGTAATCAACATCCGATGTAAAATTTTCAATAAAAGATGAATTAGGAAGATACCACCTTTCCCAAGTGTCCTAGGACCTCTAACACTAATACATTTTTTTCACATTGACATTTCTGATAAGAAATAAATATATTCAGTATTTTTTCTGTTTATTGTTTTATGATTTTTAACGGCTTGGATTGTGGTGTAGACAAAAAGAAACACAGTTGGGAACTCTGAGACATTTAGTGAGGACAGGTTTCTGAATAAGGGTGAACCTTAAAGCCTAACAAGGCACAGCAAGTATCTAGAAAAGTGGTCAGGAAATTATTTCTTTTTGTTCCTCTTTATTGAAAACATAAGCAGTAGACACAGACATCTCTGCAGTCAGTTTTGTGAAATTCTAAGGCTAAGAGGAGCAAGGACAGAACATTGTCCCTCACTGATGGAGTGCTCGGAGGTCAGGAAAACAGACTTTGATGAAAATCTATATTTTATAACAACATGTTTTTCACAAGGTCAAGAGTTATAATGGACGTAAAGAAAAGGGGAATGGCTAAAGAGCTTATTCATTTGTAATGAATCATACTGACATTTAAAAAATCACTAATGAGTTTCCATTACAAAATATTCTTTCATATAGTCGAAAGTCTCAAGAATACCCATTATTCCTGCACTTAGTTTTGCCTGTGTTAATATTGCTACGAAACACTTATGCCTATCATAATGTAATATCAAAAGTTCTCAAATAAACTGTGTAAAAAATTAATATCATCTATACTTAATTAAGTTTACTTAGTTAACTTAATTAACTTAATTAACTTATCTAGGACCTTTAAATATCCTATGAACCACCAAGACATTATATAGACACAAAGCTATCATGGTTTATTAGATTACTTTAAACTGTCAATTTCTAAAATTTTTTCATTATGAACTTCACTGTTTTAAGAAGCACTGGTCAAGAGCTTGACAAGGTTGTGTACTTTTAATTCCAAGACTAGGAAGGCAGAGGCCCATGGGCTTTTGTAAGTTTGAGGCCAACCTGATCTAGGCCCGGTAGAACTACATATCAAGACTCATCACAAAACAAACAAATAAACAACTAATCTTGATCAAAATAGCAATTACACTTATCCCTGAAGACAAATTCTTATGTAGCTCAGGCTAGCTTCTAAAACATTTAAAACACTATTTACTTGAAGACACCATTTTGCATTAAATTACAACACTTTTACTTTGAAGTGTTGAGGGACTATGTGTACAACTACGGCTGGTTTCTGTAATGCTAGAGACTGAACCTAGGGCTTTATGGATGTTAATCAGTCACTCAATGAGCTTTCTCCATGGCCTGTCAACAATAACAATCTCTTTGCCCACTTGCCCTTACTCCAACTGTTAAGCCCACTTCTTCATTGGCATTAGAGCATACTTTTTCAGGATTCTGGCATATATTGAAGGCCAGTGAGAAATATAGCCTCACACACTAAATACTGGAGTCTTGGGCTTTCTGTTGGTAAAGATATTGCTGGACTAGTTAGATGACAGCCTTCAAGCCATATATATATATATATATATATATATATATATATATATATATAAACATATATATAAACATATATATATATACATATATATAAACATATATATATACATATATATATATATAAATATGTATATGTATATATATATATATATATATATATATGTTTATATATATATATATGTACATGCCCCCAGACAAAAAAGAAAAGCTGCTCACATCATGGCAAGAGAAAAGAAAATACACTTTTCAAAGTTATAATTCATCCCCACAACTTTGTTTTTTGTAAACCATTCAGCTATGAATTCATCCATAGCTTAATCTACTGATAGCATTAAACTCAATAGAATCACTATCTGGGCCCCAAATCTTCATCATGTGAGCCTTTAGGGAAATTTAATATCTAAATCATAACATTCTACACAATTTCCATGAAGTCTCATCCATCTCATAATGCAAAATAAACTTATATATTTCTAAGAGTTCTTAGCACTCAATACTTCAACTTTTCTCAAAAGCCCAAGGTAATGGTCTTCTGGGATTAAGGATAAAATTCTTGCTTTGAGAGCCTCTTTAAAAAAAAAAAAAAAACAAGTCACAGCCTTGCAATTCATATTTTATAGGGCAAATTTCCTATTTTAAAGGGGAGAAATGTGGGCATAAAAACAAAAATAAAGGAGAAATAAAACCAAAGGAAGAGGCCAGCACAGCAGAATGAATATTAAAGTTACAGCTTTACAGATAGTATTAGGGACCATAATGTGATTCTGCAGGACTAAGACAACCCTGTTCCAGATGTTTTGTTGCTGCATCCCAAGTGATGGTTCTCTTCCCTCTCTGAGCTTCCTCATCAGACATTCTACATTTCTGGCACTCCAACTTTTTTGGTCTATATTGTAGCTTCATGTTCTCACAAGGCTTCATGCATTGCCTACTTAGAAACTGTTTGCATGGATTCTAGTCATGCCATACTAGTCTTCTAGCCTTCCCTTTGAAATTTGATTGAAAGATTTCCATTCTGCACAGTTGCTAAACCACACCATGCAGGTGAAAACAAACTCTCTTATCAGCTCAGGCAGTATCCAGGCCACTAGGGCAATGGCTTTATGGAGTCTCAGCTCTTCTATGGTTGAAGAAGTAGGAAACACACGCCAAAGTGGTCTTGAGAAAGCAAAGTAGCATGGAGATCCTTCCTCAAAGTGATATCTTTGTCTTTCCAATGAGATAAAAACATTTAAGAAAGAACCCTGGAATGAATGCATGATGATAGTGTAAATGAATCCTGACTGAGCATCAAGGAGTCTTTACTATCATCATAGTTTAAAGAAATTATCTTCTCTTTAACAATGATGACCTCTTGAGTATCCATATTTTTCATAGCCCTAACATTACAATTGCTTCTCTTTTGGAAAAATGGGAGTTTCTCCTGTTCTCGTTTCCCACTTCTTACTGTAAATCTAAGAGCAGCCATAAAAATCAATGCTGTGATATCTTGAAATGTTTCCACAAAATACATTAGTCCATTGTAGGAGGAGCTAAGGTGGGAGGAGTAAGGAGAAGGAAGAAGAGGAGCTTAGAGAGAGAAGGAGAACAAGGAAGGAGAGGAAGAGGAGGAGTAAAGAGAAGAGGAGGAGAAAAGAAATAGCACTCATTTGCCATTCAGAAGTGACCAGAAAAATCATAATACTTCAAAAGAGTAGTAGTTGAGATAAATGTCTATTTTATCAACATCCATTAGTGGATCAGTAAGGAGAGGAGAATTAAATCTTCCACACTGTCTCTACAAAACTGGGCATTGCCCAGACCATCCGGCCATCCACTCTGGCCCAGTAGGAAGATGAGACTCTAATGCTTAGATTATCCAAAGGCTTATATATTTAGTAATGATCAATAACAAGATACCCTTACAATCAGAGGTGTAACCCAATACCCAACCTAGATATACCAACTACCTTTGACTGCTACAGAGAAGCGAACATCAGCCTCCATGTCCCCCTCTCTCTTGTCCTCCATCTCTCTCTTAGCTCCTCCTCTTCCTTCTCCTTACTCCTCCCACCTTAGTTCCTCCTGTAGTCCATGATACTTAACCAAAGCTTCAGACTGAGTCTCAAAGTGAAGGTCCTTGTGCTGACAGATAGAGGAACTTGTAATGTTTGCATAAGGGGTTGTTCCTTTAAGGGAAGGAATACATAACATGTTAACTGCCCAGAAGGCTGGGATTGGATAAGCATGGATTCTAGCCTAGTGAACTCTAAGACATCTGTGTGATTAAAGACCACACTGGACTATACTCTAGCTCCTTATCATAATCTTGTTTTTCCTCAGTCAATCTATAGAGTCTTTATGGAAGGTGTCACTTGTATTTTACAAAGATTTCAATGTAATCATGTTCGATCTTTATTTAGCTCACTTTGTTACTAAGGAAACTTATATATGCTTTATTGTGTACACAGAATTTAGTTAATTATGGCCAGGAAAAATTTCAACCAATTATGCTGTTCTTAAATATGCCTAAAATAAACTCTTTAGACTCCTGAAGTTTGAACAAACACTGGTACTCAGTCTTGTTGAACTAAACTGTTTACTTGTCTCCAAGGGAAGATTACTCTGCCTGGCCATGGTAGTTACAGACACCCACCCCCACATCAAAGACTATACAAAACAGACAGATTTTTTTATGTTCTTTTTTGTTTTTTTTTCTTTTTTGCTAACATGTCTTACAAATAGCCTTTAGTTCAATTACCAGTAGAGTTGTCATTTTTTATCAGAAATAACATGAATGCAGGCATAACTGTATCTCTGCCATCATTCGATTTTCCTAAGTTCTCACCTCAGTCACCATTTAAAACACTCTTAGTTCAATCCAGCCTACATTTTCAATATCAATGCCTTTGATAACCAATACTAAAATTTTATAAACCACATAGTCAAGAAGAGTCATCGCAAAAGTCTACTTCTTGGTACCAATTATTTGTCTCAGTCATATGGTTGCAAAAAAGCAAAACAAAACAAAAATATCAGATAATCAAAAACAAACAAACAAACAAACAAACAAAAAAACCAAACCAGAGAAAGTCAACTTAAAGGAAGAAAGACACATTTGGCCATTTCAGAACCTTCAGTCCATGTCTGGCTAAGTGCATAGTTACAGGCATGTCGAGAAGCATACTGTGTCCATACATTGTTATGGGCATGGTAGAGAAGCATATAGGGGGAAACTGTTAGGCATCAGGACCTGGAAGGGGAGAAGTAACAGAGGTCAATCTATAACCTTTAAAGGTACAGCCCATTAGACCCACTTCTTCAAATAGAGCACACCTCAGAGGCCATTTGGCTACGTAATCATTAATGTATTGATCTACTGTGGTTACTTTGCACTCTCGTGTCCCAATCATCTCTCAATGTCATCTCTGTCTATAGGAGAGTAGCTAACATATAAAATATTCATGAGATATTTTATATCCATTTCCCCATACCTATAGTAACATTATATTGGCAAATTGTCATATATAACTTAAGCTTGTTGATGTGGACTTGAGAAGCCCAAAGGGTTCCAGCATGCTTGTTTCAAATGTCCTCCAAATATCCCTGCCCTGGAGCTGGCTGTGCTCCTAACTCAATGACAAGGAAAATAGGAAAGCAATAAACAGCTGGGGGATTATATATGTTATGCCCTTGAGATCAGTCAGTAAGTGGAACACTCCCAATAGAGGTTAAGAGTATTTGTTTCATAGTAGAAAAAAAAACCGCTCATATGGAAATAAGAGGGAAAAAAAACCTCATTCATGGGTAGTCTGTCTTGGAATCTGTCAGTCAGAAATTCCAGCATGACATGATAATTCATCAGGATTTCCCCAGTCATGTCTGCTGCTGTATGCATCTGGTTTGATATTTTTGTATTTATGTGCTGCTTACGTCTGCTAATTGTTCTTTTGTTTTTGCTTAATGAACTCCTTCCCAGGCAAAATCATTCTTTGTGGGAAACAATACCATGAAAGCATTAAAGTCCTAAAAGCTGATGCACTCAACAATGGAGAGAACTAGAGAACTCCCAAATAATCTTAGGTACCTATAGCCAACAGAGGTACCAAAAACATACATTGTAGAAAGGTGATCTTCTCTAATAACTGGTACTGGGAAAACTAGATGTCCACATTAGGAAATGGAAATGAACTCCTATGTCTTAGTCATCATAAAAAAAAAAAAAAAAATCACCCAAAGTGGATCAAAGGCTTAATTGTAAATCCTGAGTCTTTGCAAATACTTGAAAAAAATCAGGAGAAATAACTCAAGACATTAGTAGAGATGATAATTTTTTCAACCTGGCATCCAAACACTCATGAAATAATGAAACAAATAGAAAAATTAAATTCTACCCAAGTAAAGATATCTACATAGTATTGTAAACAAGCAAGGCAGGGGGAAGATGACAAGGAAAGTGTGACGCAGGCTTGTCAGTCACTTTTCTGACAAAGTTAATATACTGAATATGTGAGGGAGCCAGAAGCATCAATAAAACAGTAATTTACCTCACATTAAAACGGACAACTTATTTACATAGTAACTTCTAAAAAGAACAAATATAAATGGCCAACAAATTCACAAAAAGGTTTTCGATATCATTAGTACTAACTATAGAAATATAACCCAAATTTTAATGTGATACCATCTCACAGAACCGGACAAGCTCGTACAAAAATCAAAACAAATAAACAGTGGGGAACACACAGAGAAGTGACTCACATACGGTTAGGAGACATGTGATTTAGGACAACCACTATGGAGAAGAATAGTGAGAGATCTCAAAAAGTTAAACATAGGTCCAACAAATATAGTAACTAACTTCTGGCTATTTTTATAAAGGAAAAGATACCTACATACCAATAGGTTACCTGCATAGCCATACACATAGCTATGATAGTCACACTAGACAGATAAGGATGAACTGTGGTCCTGTTTCATATGCAAAAAGCTAGAAAAAGTAGATGAGTCATTGCTAGAGATTGGAAAGGGTAGAAGGCTGTAGGAGGGAATGGGATTTGATCTATGCACACAGTCAGTGGGAACAGATATATCTTACTAACTTCATCATGGTATGCAATTAGTGAATGCCAATAAAAGAATGTGTATCAATTGATCGAATCAAAACTGTAACTTTTTTTCCTAGTACAGGTTATATTTGTAGGGATAGAGAATGCACAGGCTAAGTCTAATTTAAGTCACATGATACAGATAAATACTATTGACATGAATATGCACTGACAATGGTCACACGGCATAGAATTTGTCACTATGGTAAAATGACCCACTTTCTTTTAGTATGTTCCTCATTAAAAGGAAATCACAATGCAAATTTCACATTTTGAGAGACAAGCAGCTACATGAGTTAATATATTCTGAGTGAGAGATGTATAACTTACATCTTACATGTGATTAATTAATAAATATATTTCTATAACTTTCTACATTTAGATCTTGAATATTTTCCAAAGCCCTTTGTGTTGAGGACCTGGATCCCACCTTATATTGTATTGAGGTAATGGGAGATCTGTGGCAGCCATGGGCTCATTTCTCACCTCTATCCTATTCCTGTTTTGAGAATGTCATATGTATCAAGGCACCACATTCACAGCCTAGTGGATTCCTTCACTGAAAAACACATTTGAGATTCATCCATGTATTATGTGGATTGAAAGTTCTTGTCATTTCATCATTATGAAAAGTATTCCTTTGTATCAAAGTTTTATAGTTTATTTATAAACTCACCCCCTCAAGGACATTATTATTGTTTCCATGTTTTGAGGAATGAACAATGTTGCTGAAAGTATTTGTATTCAGGTTTCAGTGTGAATAGGCTTTCTATGCAGATGGGTAATTAGGGATAAAAATGTTAAGTGATACACTCATACAGTGAGGTTATGTTTATGTTTATAACAAATTGCCAAAAGGGTTTACAAAGTCGTTCTACCACTTTGACATCCCCGTTAGTACAAAGACTCCTAGCTATGCTCTCTCTTAGCCAGTGACGGATGCTGAGAAACTTTTGGATTTTAGCCTTTTAATTGGTGTATAATTGTATATCCTTACTGCTTTAATTTGCACATCTTAATAACAAATTATGTTGACCATTTTTTCAAATGAGCCCTTTGTATCTGTGTATCATCTCACCCAACATATGCCTTCAGCACTTTTGTCTACATATTGACAAGGCTGTTTGGTTTTTTTACAGTAGAATATTTAAATTATTTGCACATTTTCATGGGTCGTTTATTGGATGTGCATTTTGCAAATACATATTCCCTTTTGGGGGCTTGCCTCTCTGTTTCTTAACAGTATTTTCTTTAAAGCTCATGATAGATAGAGAGAGAGAGAGAAAGAGAGAGAAAGCGAGAGAGAGAGAGAGAGAGAGAGAGAGAGAGAGAGAGAGAGAGAGAGAGATGGATATAGATAGATACAGATAGATATAGGTATCAGTATTGTTGTTTCATAAATGATTCTTGTATATTTATACAAATTAATATCCAAAACCAGGTTTATGCAGATCTTCTCTGCTATTTTCATCTACAAGTTCTGTAGATTTTCCTTTTGGGGGGGGGAGGGTCTAAGGTCCATTTTAGTCAAGTTTTGTGACAAACTTTGTCTAGCTTTAGGTTCATTGTTTTAGACAGAAGTCAGTTCACATTGTTTTAAGAGTACCCTTCCTAGTGCCTTTATGTTAATGTGAACAATTAGTTGATCATGTATAATGTACCTGGTTTTGGACACTCTATTCTCTTTCATAAAACAACATGTCTATTTCCCCAACAGTGTAATGCTGCATTTATTTAAATCTCTAAATTTGTCTCTAGACATCTAAAACAACTAAAATAGACCTCCTTTCTTTTCATTTTCAGAGTTATATTGGCTAGTTTATGTGCTCTGTCTCATACAAATTGTAGAGTAATTTTAGCAATATCTTCTAAAAATTATCCAGAAACTTTTATTTGGATAGTTGTGATTCTGTAGACAATTTGAAAAAAAAATTAGATTTGACTTCTAGAGAATCCATCCCTCTAGAATTGAAGAATTTGTGCTTTTTATTCCTCTTACAATTTTCCCCTGTTTCCCCACTGGAGCCTTGGTCAGATAAGATTCTTACTAAAATAACATAAAATACTCTTGTAATGAGACTCTGACTTCTCATTCTCTCTTTATTCTTCCTTCCTCTGTGTGTGTTGGAGGAAAAGGTGTGGTCCCCTTTGATTCTAGAGGGAGTATCAGTTTGTTGCGTTTAACATAAATTACAATCAACTTTCAAGAAATGATTATTCAAACATGTATATAACTTTATGGAATTCAAGAGCTTCTCAGGTAAACCATGTCTGTGAGCTGTGTTTCTCTCTTGCTTGTTCCTCCAGATTTGGCGTGTGGTGGTTCCATATTTTTGATGTATCCAAGAAAATCTGAGTTTATTTTTATTTGGTTTTAAGGGTATCAGTGATGACTTCAGAGTTCTTGCATGTTGTAACAGAGCTGAAACCAAAGGCTTCATTCTATTAACTTTTGTATATCTGTACCTTAACATACCCTCATACTAAAACAAAGCCCAAAACAGCAAAGTTTAAAATTCCATTCCATATACTATGACCATTTTCTGTTTATAGTACTTTCAGTTTTTAGAATTTTATATAACAATTATTTTATGACCTATGACAGTCATAAAAATAATTTTAGTAAACTATTTTATTTTTCTATTGAATAAACAGAAAACAGGATAGTGTACTTATTTCAGGTTAAGTAGCTAGAATGTAGCAAAGACAAAACTTTTTTCATAACTTCTTTTATATATCTGTCTATCTATCTATCTATCTATCTATCATTTATCTATCTCTTTATATAGACATACAGAAATAGATATGTAGCTACATGTATAGTTACATATAGTTAAATAGATTATATAGATATTGATGACAGGTATATAGATATAGAGAGATAGAAAAAGATAGAGATAAATAGACATAGAGAGATATTGGAATTTTGGAGACAGGATCTCCCTACTATGCAGCTCTGTATGTCCTAGAACAAGTCTTCAGGCTAGCCTTGAACTCGTAGGTATCCTCTTGTCTTAGCCTCTTGAGTACTCAGATTAGCTGCATGTACTTTCATGCTCCACTTGAAAACTCCATTCTTAAATGTTGAATATGTTCTACATTTGCAAGAAAGCCACACAAAGATTAGAGCTGCCCCATCTAAAACTGAACATGTGTCATTATTTCATGGGTGAGCCTCACAAATAGCAATTCTTTTATGTGGTTTTTATGTTTATTTTGTGGTTAAAGCAGCATGTGAATATAATTGGGTAGGTTAAATATTCAGGAAGGTAAAAGAGATAATCACAGTTGGTTTGTACTGGCAGAAATCTGTTCATTATTTAAACCATTTACTCTTCCTTAATTCTGAATTAGTGTTGATTGTCCTCTGGTGTGTAGCTTCAAATTGCTGATGAAATATTGAGCTTTAAATCCAGAACTTGGCAAATGCTTGCAAAATAAATTGAAGCCACATCACATTAGTAAGTTCAAAGTCCCACCTGGCTTGTGTTACAGCTTTGTATGGAACTAGGGAATAAGCAACCCTGTTTATGGTCCCAATTCATCAAGTCCTTGCCTTTGCTAAGTAGTCATTTTCCTAATTGGTGCTTTACCCAGATCTATAAAGAGGTCTTTCATAATCTGAGATAAAACGGTAACATTTGACATTCCTTTATAAGGCACCACTGCAATACTTCTTATGACATTGAAGAGTCATAAGACTCAAGACATAAGATGTACATCTGATTACTCTTATATCTTTGTAATGCCTCAGCACCTGGAACATCATTTGTATATAAGATTTTTGTTAATTATTGGGAACATGGGACCCATCTAAAATCTTCGAATGCTAGTAACAAATTGATGAGTTGTTTTTATAGATCTATGATTATGATTCATTCCAAAAAAACAAGTACGGACCTAGTGTTTTATGTACTTTTAATACATATAGAATATGACTCTTAGAATGGAAATCTATAGAGAAAAGACTGAGCTACCAAGCCATACATGCAGTTACCATGGTAGTATGTAACTACATATAACCGCAAGTTTTGATGGATGTAGATTAAGGATGAAGTTTATAATATGCAGACCTTATCTGAGTCTTCATGAATAGAACTAATGCTATTAAATTAAACTTAAAAGCTAGTTTTCAATGTACTTGCCTTCCATCTTTTCCCACTACATCCCATCTGAGTACCAGGGCATGAAGATAAACTTTGGTAAAGGAAGGAAAAAATCTTCAACAATATACTATCAAAATAAGCCCCATGAGCCCCTTGTCACGCCTGTAATAATGAAGCCTGGGGTAAGCAGGAATTTAGTTATACTTGACCTTATATTTCCATGACTATTGTTCATAGACGAAAAAGGCAAACTCTTAGAGAAGTTAATGTGTACAGGAGAGCAAGGGATGGTTCACTTGATTAGGAGAAAGAAAGAACACTTTGGGATGGATCATCTTAGACAAGGGGCAGAAAATATGGCAAAGAAAAGAAATATAATCTCACAATGGAGTAGGAAATCCACCACAAAAAAAAAAAAAAAAAGAATATTCATGACCACCAGTCTCTATTTAGGTGAATCCATGTCCTGAACCAAGAGAATGTCTGAGAGTTAATTCATTGTCCCAGGACAAACTGTCATTGTTAAGAGTCCTAAACATATTAACTAGTTAACAGATGGTGTTTTAATACTCTCATCTCTGGCAAAAAGATGGTTTCTCATTCGTGGTTGTCATAAATGTTTGATTATCTATGTACATATGAACTTCTTTCCGATGCCTAGAAGTTTGTAAGTCCATCTTCGGTTGTCTATGTGTAAATCTCTCCTCAAATGGAGAAATAATGCAATAACCCCACAGGGAGTAATCATAACTAAGAAGTAAAAGAGTGGCCACTTGACACAGTTAGCACTGTTTTACCATTTATCTATTATGCATTATTTTCAATAAAGGATAATTTTCTGAAGTAGGTTAAATTAGTTATAAACAAATACATCCTCAATCAAAACCAACTTCAATGTAAATCTATAAACTTATAACTTTCAGAAGAATATGATCTGGGCAAAACAGTCCCTCCCTGTTCATTTACTATAGGTAAACATATATAAAGATATAATAGATAATACATTGGCCTAATGAAACTAGTAATATTTTTAAAAAGAAAGAATTTGAAAAAAATATTTACTAGCCAAAGAAAATGTTTAACTAATATGAATCAGTTAATGCTATTTGGAACTCCATTGGCATTTCCCAACAAAAAACCCAGGGTCAAATAAACTAAGTCACTGTAAGAAATATACAAATAAACTTATGAAAAATTCTTTGGCTATATAGAAAAGATCATTTCAAAACATCCTTCTTTAATTAATTGGGCTGTCTGTAATACTAACAGCCCCTTCATCTAAGCCTTTTTCATGTTCTTACTTATACCTGGACCAAACAGTGAAGCTGCCATTCACTAAACACAGGGACAGATGAATCATGGGCTGCTTGAACACTGGCTATTTTCTTCATATTCTTAGGAATCAGGCGCCCTCACCAAGAACATCCTACAATCCAGTAAAGGGAATGACATTTTAAGAAGAGTTCATCTAAGAAGTTTTTCTATTGGCTGGGAAACTTACTGTCTTCATTCTTCTCTCATGGACAAACAACCACAAGACCGGTGAATCAACTTGATGAGTCATTTCAACAGACTTTAAAAGAAGAGTCTTTTTGGTGAAGACACATAAATGCTGTTCCAATGGGAAACCATGTCAGGATGGAATGTTTTTAAAATATATATGGTGTGTGTGTGTGTGTGTGTGTGTGTGTGTGTGTGTGTGTGTGTGTGTGTGTGTGTGGTGTACGTAAGAGAGACAGAGAGACAGAAACACAGAGAGGCAGATGACACAGCACATATTTGAAGCAGAGTCATCAACTCATGTGACTTAGTAATCTCCTTTCACTATATGTATGCTAGGAATTGAAAATAGGTTGTCAGCACTGACTGCAAGTACCTTTATCCACTGAGGCCACTTCACAGCAAATGGTGAGACTTTTCAGAGGAGTTCCAATGGAACAGATGTTAAGAATACACTGAACAGATGGTAGTCTTCATGATACTCAGGCCCTTCTGTACATATCTCCCCACAATAAACCATAAACTTTGAAATTTCTCTCATTTAGGTATATAAAGTGACTGTCATGGTGACCTTGAGAAAAATTATTTTTGAGTCACATCAACTTTTCATTTTGTGGGAGCAACTTTTTCAGTTACAACTTTCTTTCTTACTCAAATAAAATTGTATGTTTTATTTTATTTTACTTTGCTTTATTTCATTTTTATTTTATAATATGTATGTGAGCCTTCTTGAGTTTATGTATCATGTGTGTACATGCAGTATCTGCAGAGGCCAGAAGAGGGCATCAGCATTCCTAGAGCTGGGCTTCCAGACCGTTGTGAGCTGCCATTTGGGTGCTGGAAACTGAACTAGAGTCCTCTTTTAAAAATTAAGCACTCTTAAACTCTGAGCCATCTCTCCAGCCCCCAGATTATTTTTAAATCATGCCCTAGAACCAGAATCATTTTCATCATCAGGAGTTATTTATTTATTCATTTATTTATTTATTTTTGTTTATTAGACCCACCAATGGGCATTTTTTATTGTAGGTCTATAGACAATAATTCTAAAGTGGATCCCTTGAGTTAAGTTAGTTTTAAAATAACTACTGATTTCTGAAAGTGGCCTATTACCCAGCCAGGATAGGATAAGAGAAGACACTCTCCACTGAACCTCTGCACCCCAGAGAACCTCTGCTGAGTCTCTGAAGTTCTCCAGTTTGGGACATTACTGTCCTCTGTAATCAGAGCTCTTTTGTAACAACACAGCACTTCCAACACTGATTCCCTTTGCCAGGTTCTTCACCCTGTATTTGTATGAGCAATTCAGAAATAAGAGCTAGATAGTAACAATAAAAATTTGAACAAATGTAAATGTGAGTTTGTGATTAACATACCCCATGGCTGTCTCATTACAATGTGAAGAAAGTTAACTTAAAAGTGTGTTTCACTTTTCTTTCAGAATTATTTAAACTAAACAAATACACACAAAAAACAGTCACGTCTACTTATACGTTTTCTTTAGTATTTCGATTATCATATATATATATATATATATATATATATATACATGTATATATGAGAGTATATAAATTCTAAACTTTAGAAAAGTATTAAGATGTCTATCAGCTAAAAAATGAATTAATTTTTAAGAACTGAGTAATAGTGCTCCATTAAATTTCACGTTTAAATTTTCTCTTTCCTTTTATAATATAATCTCATGAAAGTTTGAAAACTAACAAATAGACAGTTTTTGGGATTGTTTTGTATTTTCAACATTATGAATCAAATTCTTAGAAGTCACAGGAAAGAAAGTTTTACATTAAATTCCAGAAGAATTCAAACAGAAGAAATAAAATAACAAAATCTCTGGTCATGCCATCTGATTATTAGATGTTTTTATTACCCACTGGCTTACTTTCAAAACTCTATCTGTCCAATTCACATTTTCAGTCTCATGGAATACAGCTTCCTCTTTGCAGAAAACATTATTAGGGTACTTCTTAAAATACTGCCTAATAAAAATTGAATTTTGCTTCCATTTCCACACCACTCAACTGTGAAGTTTGCCAGTATGCCATCTAAGCAATAAACAAATTGCTGCCTTTAATTAACAGTGTTCCTAGCCACAGACTTCTTTGGCAGGTGCTCCACAGAGCATGGATGACATCCAATGGCCAAATCAATGACTTGCAGGGTTTTAGTTAGTAGTATGGCTTCCCCTTCATATTCTTGTTGGTAGAGCCAATTGCAATATATTTTCCACAGTGAGAAGATTATATATACATATGTATGTATATCAAAGGATATAGATGTAGATATAGATATATCCATATTCTTTGACATGGACAGATGAATGGTGGAAACATGAATAATAGTAATAGAAACAAGAGAGAGCAATCATTTTTAGTTATTTTGTAAGTTCCACCTCTCTGGGAAATGGTTTTATCAATTATGCCTCGTGAGATATCTCATTTAGGTGGACATTTGATTGAACACTATCTTAACATTTGATTGAATATATTAATGTCTGTGAATGATTGCCACATGTAGGTGGGTAGTAGTGGAGTCCAGAAAAGGTGGTTATATCCTTTGGAGCCAGAATTATAGACTGTTATGAGCCACCTAACATAGCTCCTGGAACTAAACTCAGAATCTCCACGAAAGCAGCAAATACTCTCAAGCAACAAAGTCTCTCTCTAGCTCTTTAAATAATACTTTAGATTAGAAAACTTTAGAATTCAGAAGATGGGAACCACAGGTAAAACAGTATTGGGAAAATTGAAAAGGTTATTTTAATAAATTCCAAAGACACTGTTGTATAAAACTTAACTTTATAGGTTGGATGGACCCTGTCCCCTGGTTCTATTCAGTTCATACTGTGTTCACATTATATACTGGCACAGATGGTATTAATTTATAGACCAATGGTGGCACTTTCAATTTCTTCATGGTTCACAGTCTGCTCTATTGTCATTATCTGGAAGATGGCTTGACATATGAGTGAGGAATGATTTGAGAATAATTCAAGAGTACAGACACAAGTAAGCTTTATGTAGCCCCTTTATCCCTGTTCTGTGAATATACCAGGTGCTTTGCTGATAGCAGACCTTGAAATTTAATTCATATTCTTGTTAACTCCATTCATGCTATGGGTATTAACCTACCATTTTAATAGAGATTCATCTAAGCACTTTTTAAAAAAAAAAAAATTGGTTATTTATCCCAAGCTTGGGAATAGTGTTTTTATGACCTTTTTCAAATAAATTATGGATATTCCTAATCTCATCTTTTTATCTTCTTGTGATATTCTATGTCATGTTCTAAGCACACTAGTTGAGTAGAACCACTTTTTAAATATTCTTGCAAGAAATCTTGAGATGATTCTTTTATGGTAAATTCACATTCAACAAATCAAACCATGACAACTCATTAGGTTCAGATCCCATCTTTTATGAAGCCTAGAGTGATGAATCACAAGTCATGAGAACTTACCAGTCTTGCAGAAGACCCTATAGTTTTGGTTTTCAGAACCCACATGACAATTTATTTACAGCCATCTGCAGTTCTATTTTTAGAGAACATAGCAGCCTTTTCTATTCTCCATGGGCACCAAGCATATGTGCACACTTATGTCAGACACATGCAGACAAACCCTGCATATACATAAAAGAAAAAAATAATAAATCTAAACAAACAGACAAACCGACTAGTTTGTCTAAAATGGGTTGTAGCGTAATCTCCACTTCCCTTTCTGCTTCAACATAACTTTTCATTCAGTCTACTCTTAATGATTTATTTATTTATATGAGTGCTCTATCTGCATGTATGCCTGCATAGCAGAATAGGGCATGAGATCTCATTAAAGATGGTTGTGAGCTACCCTTTGGTTGCTGAGAATTTGAACTCAGGAATTCTGGAAGAGCAGACAGTGTTCTAAACCGCTGAGTCATCTCTCCATCCCTTATTTAATCTGTTCTTAAATATATTGTACAGTGTTACAATCTTGCTACAGTAGTCAGGATGATGTTTTTCAATATAAACTTTCTTAAATTGATCTGCAGCACAAAATCCTCAAGTATTCTTAAAATCCTCACATTCTTAATGAGATGCAAGCCAGAATCCTGATAAAAGATTAAGCTATGGCTTAATGGTTAAGAGTATATACTGTCTTCCAGAGGACCAGACTTCATTTCCAGCACCCATATTGAGATAGTCAAAGCCAACCATAATTCCAGCTCTACAGGGAACTATACACATATGGCATGCATACACACCTATACATAAAAATAAAATTATATCTTTAAAAAGAACATCAAATGTAGTGAGTTAGTTTGAGGCATGAAATGAGAATGAAGTAGAAAATATATTAGGCAGATAATACTCCTGTAGGTCATAGGAGTTGTCTGAGTAATAGAGTTATTTTTTAAATGTCTTTACAACCAAGCTCTATAAGATTTAAAGGGATCTGTGCTAATTATATAAATAGGAAAAACGTACATACTGGAAAGGTAATCATACTCTCATGTCTAGATTACTGCCCTTCTATTAAAAGCAATGTTCAAAAGGATATTTAAGTAAACTCTACTCTTAAACAAAATAGAGACACTGGTGTTAATTTTTCTTCCTGGTAGATATCTGCCTTAGGGTTTTATTGCTGTGAAGAGACACCATGACCATTGCAACTCTTATAAAGGAAAACACATAATTGGGGCTGGCTTACAGTTCAGAGATTTAGTCCATTAACATCATGGCAAGAAAACATGGCAACAAGCAGGCAAACAGTGTGCTGGAAAAGAATCTGAGAGTTCTGCATCTTGAATCAACAGCAGCAAGAAGAAAACTGGTTTGAGCTTTTGAGATTTTAAATCCCATTCCTGTTGTCATGTACCTCCTCCACCAAAGCTACACCTACCACAAAGCCACACCTCCTAATAGTGCCACTCCCTATGGGTCTACGGGGCCATTTTTCTTTCAAAATACCACAAATTAACTGTGGAATATCTCTGCTTGTTTTCTTTCTTTCTTTCTTTCTTTCTTTCTTTTCTTTCTTTCTTTCTTTCTTTCTTTCTTTCTTTCCCTTCTTCCTTCCCTCCCTCCCTGTCTTCCTTCCTTCCTTCCTTCCTTCCTTCCTTCCTTCCTTCCTTCCTTTCTTAAATGTATTTACTTATCTTACTTCCCAGTTGCTATCCCAGCATCCCAGTCCCCCCTTCACACAGTTCCTCTTCCCACACACATAGTCCCCTCCCTCTATCTCCCCTCCTCTTCTCCTCTGAGAGGGTGGAGCTCCTGCCCTGGGTATTCCCCAATTCTGGCACATCATGTCTTTGCATCCTCTCCTCTGAAACAGCCCAGCCAGGAGAACAGATTCCATAAACAGGCAACAGCTTTAGGGACAAATTGGGGACCCATATGAAAACCAAGCTGAACATCTTGTGTAGTGTGTGGGGCATAGTTCCAGCCTGTGTATGCTCTTTGGTTTATGGTTCTATCTCTGAGAGCCCCCAAGGGTCCAAGATAATTGACTCTGTTGGTCTTCCTGTGGAGTTCTTATCTCCTTTGGGGCCCTCAATCCTTCTCCCAACTCTTTTGGAAGACCCCTTCCCCACAAGCTCTGTCTAATATTTGGCTGTGAGACTGCATGTGTTTCTGTCAGTTGCTGGGTAGAACTTCTCAGAGGAGTTATGCTACTCCTATCTGCAAGTGTAACAGAGTATCATTAATAGTGTCAAGGATTGGTGCTTGCCCTTGGGGTGGGTTTCAAGTTGGGCCACTTATTGGTTGGCCATTTCTCTCAGTCTCTGTTCCCATCTTTGTCCCACACTTTTAGTAGACAGAACAAATTATGGGTTGAAAGTTTTGTGACTGTATTGGTTTCCTTATATCTCCACTGTGGGTTACCTCACTTTGATTTGCTTTGTTTTCATCAAGAGTCAGAAATTAAAACACCTCTAGTACTTCAAAACCTAGAGAGCCAAAATCTTCATCCAACCCCATACTTAATCGTTTGACATAGGAATGCTTATATTTTAAGTCAGTTCCTTAGTTCTTAGTCACACACACACACACACACACACACACACACTAAGCATTAAACATGTGGGTCTATTTTATACCTTAATATTTCTCACGGCTGAGCCCAGTTGTGCAAGAAAAATAATTCAACTCCAAATACTGATGAGAATCAAACATGCTTGAAGAGCCATAGGGTGGGGAAAGCTACTGTTTGTTTTCTTCAAATCAATTTGTTTGCAACACCCTTTTCATTATAAAACAATATAGAGCTGGGTTTTTCAGAGCTTAGATTGTAGTTGTCACTTGAGCCTGTTCTACAACTAAGGAGTATTTAGGTTGGCATATTTTTCTTCTTTGGCTGTACTGTATAAAATTTACATCTTTCTCTCTTTTATATCCAACTTTTGGTTCATTTGATGACAAACACTATGTGATTTCATATTAATGGGATACAATTTTAAGCAGATTTACTTAGGAACATTTTTTTGTTTTTGTTTTTGTTTTTAACAAGGGGTGTAGCACTGTGCTTATTTCTGCCCCCCTCCCTATCTCCTTAGACCAGTTAGTTTGATAGTAAGAATCTACCTTCATAATGGCATTCTAGTTTAAATTGGTTTGAAAGAAGACATCCACTGAGACAGAAAGAAAGGCTGTTCTCAGCCAGGCTACACACGCTGGGTTCACATCCATAGTTTTTCATAGTTTTTCACTGCTTTTCATCGTGTCATCTGCTAGCCTGTGCCACTGAGTTGAGAGAACATAAGATATTATTTGCAAATTCTTTTCTATAAACTAAATGAGGTCTAGTTCATGTGGACATACAAAGTTTGCATTAGATTGTTCACCAAGACCACACTTCCCAATGTCCAAAGCACATCCATGAACCTCCTTCCTGAAACACTAGTAAGAGGTCACTTAGTACTTGGAGTCAAAAATAGGAGTTTCTCCCCCACCCCATACACATGTGTATGTACATATGTATATGTATACATATATGTATAAGATTCTAAAGCAGTATGTACTCCTATGGTTTTTTAAATGGCTGTTGGTGTTATCTTTCCACCCTGATTCTCTCCTTTAACTTTCTCTCTCATGATGTTCCCTATTTAAACTCTTAGTCTATTTTCTCCTTTATCTATTCATAACATTATATCCTATTTCTGGTTCCTTGGTGAATCCTCTCCTACTCTCTTGTCTCTTACTAGGTGCCTAACCTCTGTGGTTATTTACATTGTAGCACACACACTGAATCTTATAAGTTATTAATCACACATGAGAAAAAACTACAATATTTGTCATTTTGAGTCTATATTGGCTCATTCAGGATGATCTCATTATCTTCATTCATTTAATTACAAGTTTTATTATTTTATTTTTCTTAATAGCTGAATATCCATTTAATTGATGAACATCTGTCCTTTTTCCAATGTATTATGAATAGAGTAACAAACATGGAGGAACAGGTGGGATGCCAAATATTTTAAGTCCAGGATCCATTTTAGAGAACCTGACCTAAGTGTGAACTCAGGTAAACTAACAGGCTGGTACCTAGCATTAGTTTCCAAGTTGCCCCCAGTAAAACCTGAGCCTATCTCCAGTCTCTGGGCTAATCCCCAACAAGACCAGCATTTCCAGGTTTCACTCTCAACAAGATCAGCGTCTCTAGGTTCTTTCCCCCAACAAATGTGCACCACCAGGTTACAAGCCCACCTCCTGCCTAATGACCATCACTGCAGAAGAGAGCAGAAGTTAAGTTTATGATCTGACTCCCAGCACCAGCCAATTATGTTAAAGGCCACAGGAGCTATCCAATAGATGCTTGCACATGTATTTCATAAGAGAACATGGAAGAAAGATTTTAGGTTTGCCTGCTTGCCTTCACTCTTGCTGGTAAGTTCATATATCCTGCTGCTAATACATTCCTTCACTGGTGTTAGAAATCACTTGTTGGGTGTTCCAACATATACTGAAGACCAGCAGAGAAAATCAGCCATGTAATATGACGTTTTTTTGTTCTTTCTCTGAGAGACAACCACTATTGGATTAGTTAGAACACACCTGTAAGCCATTCAGACACATACCGTTTAAATAATTATGATCAATTCTATTAGTTGCTACTCTTGGGACCAAGACAAATGTAAGTTTTATAGCTGGATATTGAGGTATATCTATTCAAACTTACTGGGGAATAGCCACCCTGATTTTTATAGTAGCTGTACAAATTTGCACATTTGTACCTCGTCCAGCAATAAAGTGTTTCTCTTTTCCTACATCCTCTCATTTGTTTCAGTAATTTGGGGCATTGTGAATGGGTGTCTTAGTCAGGGTTTCTATTGCTGCAAAGAAACACCATGACCAAGAAGCAAGTTGGGGAGGAAAACGTTTATTCAGGTTACAGTTTCACATCACTGTTCATCAGGACTGGAACTCACACAGGGCAGGAACCTGGAGGCAGGAGATGATGCAAAGGCCATGGCAGCTGGGAGGGCGGGGAGGGGAGTGGGCAGGGGAGGTGCTGCTTACAGGATTGCTTTCTTATAGAACCCAGGACTACCAGCACAGGGATGGCACCACAATAGGCTGGGCCCTCCCCCAACCCCTTATCACTAATTGAGAAAATGCCTTACAGCTGGATCTCAGGGAGGCATTTTCTCAACTGAGGCTCCTTCCTCTGTGATAAGTCCAGCTTGTGCTAAGTTGACGCAAAACCAGCCAGCGCAATGAGGTAAGAAAACTCTCAAAGCAGTTATACTTTTCATTTTCCTATTGACAAAGGATATTGAGCATTTCTTTGTTTCTCAGCCGTTTATGTTTTAGCTTTTTAGCTAAAATTTTAGCTAAAATTTTAAAGTCGAGATATTTGTTTCCTTGATATTGTTTTTCTAGTTATTTATGCATTCTAGATACAAATCCTCTATCAGATATATTTTTCTATTCTGTAGGCTGGTACTTTACCTGACCAATGGTGTTCTTTTCCATGGAGAAGATTTTCGATTTCATGAGGTTTCATTTCAATTGTTGGTTTTAGTGTCTGTACTATTGGTGTCCTGTTCAGAGTCCTTTTCTGTGCTGAGTTTAATCCTATTCTTCACTTTTGATTCTGTCAGATTCAGTGTGTCTGGCCTTGAGGCCTTTTATATACTTACAGCTGAGTTTATGTAGGGTGATGCATATGGATACATTTTAAAATTAGCTCATATATTTTTCTTGATGCATATTTTACATACAGCCATGCAGTTTGCTCAGCATCATTTATGAAAGATGCTGTCTTTCTCCAGTGTGTGTCTTTTGATTCTTTGTTGAAAATCTGGTGTACTTAGGTATACACTTACATCAAGGTGTTCAATTTGAATCCATTGATCAGTGTGTCTGCTTAATATATCATGCTTGTTTTATTAGTATACCACTGTAATATAACTTGGAATTTTGATTATGATACTTTTTTCAGTTCTTTGATTTCAGGATTGTTTTAGGGTTATGTGTGTGTGTGTGTGTGTGTGTGTGTGTGTGTGTATTTCCAGATGATGCTGAAAATTTTCCTTTTGATTTCTGTAAGTAACTTTTGTAATTTTGATGAGGGTTTTTATTGACCGTGTAGAGTGATTTTGGTAGAATGGCCATTTTCAAATTAATCCCACTGATCCAGGAGAATAGGAGAAATTTTCAATTTCTGATATGTTCTTCAATTTTTTTTTCAGTGTCTTATAGTTTTTGTTACACAAGTCAGAAGAAATACTTCCAGATAGTGCCCATAGAAACTGATCATACATACATGATTCTAAAAGCAAAAAAGTTGACAAATATATCATAGAATATTAGGCATAAATGAAAATTAGGTCCTCTCTTTTCAAAAAGAATGGCTATTCTTTGCAGGATATCGATGATAAAGGAAAATAAGCCAGAGGCAAAAAGATAATAATTCCACAATCTTGTTCCATTGTGTGAATGGAAAAAAATAAAAGATCTAATGACAGGCTAGTGATCACTAAAGCTCTAAAGATTAAGAAGGATGGTGGGAAAGGTTGAGGAAAGACAAAGGTAGAGGATGTAGGTGGATAATATATGTTGTACTCTGTGCATATATTGAAGTACTGCTGTGATGCCTATTTCAGCAATTTATGCATTAAGTTACAACTAATGGATTTACTGTGTGTGGCCTGGCTTTGGCTACATTTGGGTTCTTCTTTCTTCCACTCTTCTCCACCCCTTTTGCATCCCTTCAATCCCCTAACATTGAATAAGAAAGAAAAAAAGGATACAGAGGTCAGCAGTCAACTAGACTACTTCCCACTGATTAGAGGTGTGCAGTTTCTTGGGCAAATTTGATCTTCACCATCAGGATTTTGATCTTCACCATCAGGATATCTACTTTCTTCTTTTTGATTTTTTTTTTTTTTTTTTTTTTTTTTTGCACTTGAGTACTTAACAAGTCACAACTGACAGCAACCAGCCCACAGCCCCCACCACTGATTGTGGCTCTAGCATTTATATACCCTCTGAAACGTTTCCACAATCGCAGAAACAATCTGCAGCTGGCAAACCCATGCCCCTGTTAGAGCATGAGACAAATCACAGACGGCAGCTGTGGACAGTCTGCAGGAGTCCCATAGCTCACACCTGTCATTAAAATAAAAACATATCCCCATAATATTTCTCTGTTTTTCAAAGAAACAAAAATTCTCACTACAAGTGTGAAAAAATAAAGCATGATAACAAAATGATTTGGAAAAAAAACACTTCATTATTCCCCAAGTAATGACCATACTCTAGTTCAGAGAAACCATTGCTGTTCTTATCATATAGAATGTAAGGTGTGCTTCGAGGGTGTCCTGGTGAGCAGAGGTGACTTCTGGGCCTATCACTCTTCTTATCTGACCTGATAGCACAGAAGATAACTTAGGGTCTAATATTAAATGACTTGAGAATAAACCATGACTTAATGTCCTTTCAGGCGTCTTGAATTTTGGGAGGACACTGGTCTTTTGAATTGGCCATTTCATTCTCAATTGCACTAATTACCTAAATGTGTTGTTTATATAAAAGCCCTGAAGCGACTTTAGTGCATCTGGAACTTAATTTGGCCCAGTTGCTCAGTTATTCGATTAATACTCAGTGACTAAGTAAGATGTCTAGGTGATGTGAAGTAGTAGGGATAGCAAAACCGTCTACCTAGTCCCAGAAGAAAATGTAGATAACATAGACAACCACACATAGGATAATGCAAATGTCATATATGTCATTGTCACCTGTCACAACCAACACCACAGATGATGCTAAGTAAGCATAGAAAACAGAGGCTTTACTTATAATAAACACCCACTGGAAAAACATATATGTTGTTTTCTGTGGCCTTATGTAACAAATGTGTATACATGTTCACATGAATGTATATATGTACCCTCGCCACACCACACACACACACACATATTCACAATATAGCATACATTTTGCTTCTTCCAAATATTGTATTTTCCCACTTCTGATGTTGGTAAGGTGAGCTGCTTTATGGGATTTTTTTGAGAAAGAGGAGATAGTTTATAAACAGTAGCATAGGACTTGGTGCAAGAGACAAATGCTTAGGAGATTATGAGTGGGGACGATGCCGTCAGTGATGACATTATCTACTACTGTATTCGCATTATATAGATAGGAAGAAAATAATATCAATTGTTCAATGACATAAAAATAATATTTGTATTCCATTTTCAGTAATGGTTAGCTACAACTTGGCATTTATTTTAAAAAGTGTTTTCATTCCATAGGACAGCTGGGTCCCATATCCCAATGGTATGCGGTATCCTGACTTACCATGTTATAAAACAATAGCAATTCAGATCAAGTTGTGTTTCACATTTTGAATTTTGATTTGTTCCCAAGAGATTAAATCATGTACTGTGATATTGTCCTGTGAACCTGGGCAATGGGAGTCAGGCATGGCTCCCCATTAGTCTTCAGGTAAATAATCAATATTCTTCAGGAAATTGTGCTGCATAATCTCCAATGTGTTAAATATATACATTTCAACCTTTGTTATTTTTAATATATGATGGATTTACTGGGATATAATCATTATAATAGTAGTCTATGGACAAAAAATAATGTTGAATACAGTAGTTATGGAAGCCTTGCTATAGGCCACAGAGCTGCTGTTCTATTCAAGCATGAAGAGCCAATGCAGAGAAGAAAGAGATAGCATACAGCATGCTCACACACTGTATATTATACATTACTATAGTTATCAAGTGCTTTTCATTATATGCTTTTTATAGGAAATACATTAAAAGTAAGTACTTTATATGCATTTATAATCATATTATTTACATTTGTTATATATTAAATACATTTATATCATAATGAAAATTAATTCTTTTTTATAACATTGTGTGGTAGGTATCTTTATTTTACAAATGAAGAAAATGGGACTTTGAGATATCAACAGATTTCCTATTATTCAACTAGGTACTTGAACAGCTAATATTGGTACACAGTTAATATCACTCAGAGAAGTGCTGGGTGATAACTATCCATGCCATATGGAGTCATTTGAAGAGGTTGCTTTTTTGTAACATTATTTAAAACTAGGACTGTATGGTTTTTAAAATCTGTAAAACTGAGTAACTTATCTGAACTTTGAGGTTTAGTTTTCTCAACTTTGGAATGGGTATAGTGACAACTTCTCTTTTGAAAACTGGCAAGACTAGGAAGCCAATTCCTTTGCAGCATTGTTTGTATTTAAAAAAAAAACAAAAGATATAAAAAATAAATTTCCCTTATTCAAAATATGGTAATCATTTACTTCCATTGAGGCATTTCAGGTATAAAATAAAATGGGATCTCTTTGTTAGATCCCTTGTGCCTCTGGAAAAAAAAAATATTGCTGTGGACCTTGGTTTCATCTTGCCATGCAATGAGAATCACACTTCTGAGCTGTCTTAGAGTTTTCCAAATCAGATGACAATCATGTCAGTAAATCTCGGGAGGGGGACAGGCATGCCAAGGCACAGGGAAGTATGATACAGTCCATGTGACGATCTTTATTTAGCAGGGGAAAATAAAATGACCCTCTAGTGCAGTAAAACCAGTGTAGCATAACAAACAAAGCTGAGCTATAAGGTCAAGTAGACTTCACATTCTCCAATGTCTCTTTCACTGGAATCCTACTAGACCCTGCCTCAAACAGATTAGGGCAATCCCTTGAGGGTCCTTGCCTGTCACTAACTTTTACAGTAGTTGTTGCTGTAGTTCTAGTCGAATAAACCTGAAAATGTTCAGATCTTTGCTTTTATGTTGTTGATGTTTTTTGTTTCATTTTTGTTTTTGTTTTGTATAAAAAAAATCTTTAGTGTGAACATTTGGAGAACACAAATTTTGAAATAAAGAAAAGCAATTCCCATCTGCTGAGTAGTTTATATGAGTGAGTAGAGAGCCTGAAATCAATGACTGAAAATTAAAATCTGCCCACTAAACCCAATCCTTCTTTTTCTTTCCCTTCTCCCTTTCTTCTTTTCTTCCTTCCTTTCCTTTTTCCTTCTTCCCTTTATTTTTTCTTCTTCTTTTCCTTCCTTCATTCTCTGTTTCCTTATTTCTTATTGCTTTTGGATGATAAGGACTAAACCATGACCTCTGGACACAATAGGCTAACTGAACTCCATACCTTTGAGCTGCAGTAGTGCCAGTCCCAAAGACCTGCTTCAGCAGCAATCCTGTTTCTTTCTATCACCCATAAGGCTTGCATAGAGGAGTCCTTCAAGAAACAGATCGACTGTAAGCCCAGCCACTAGGGAAATCAGTATGGAGAGTTTTCAGAAAACTAAGGATAAGTCTTCCACATGACTCAGATTCACAAACTCTCTGATTGTGTGTACTAAACAATTCCCATCAACCTGTGAGAGACATGAATGAAACTCAGTATACCTTTTTAAAAAATTATTTAATATTATTTTACACTCCAGATTTTATACTCCTCCCAGTCTTCCCTCTGCCTGTTCCACACCCCTTACCTCCCCCCCCCAATCTCTAGAAGGATGTCTTCATCTCCCACCCCCATCCCACCAGACCTTCCCACTCCCTAGGGCTTCCAGTCTCTTGAGGGTCAGGTGCATCTTCTCTGACTGAGCCCAGACCTGGCAGTCCTCTGCTGTATGTGTGTTGGGGCCTTATATCAGCTGGTATATGCTGTCTGTTGGGTGGTCCAGTGTCTAAGAGATCTCAGGGATTCAGGTTAGTTGAGACTGCTGGTCCTCCTATAGGGTTGCCCTCTTCCTCAGTTTCTTCCAGCTTTCCACTTATTCAACCACAGGGGTCGGCAGCTTCTGTCCATTGGTTGGGTGTAAATATCTGCATCTGACTCTTTCAGCTGCTTGTTGGGACTTTCGGAGGGCAGTCATAATAGGCCCCTTTTTGTGAGCACCTCACAGCCTCAGTAATCATGTGACCTTGGGACCTCCCCTTGAGCTGGATCCCACTTTGGGTCAGTCACTGAAACTCCCCTTTTGCTCAGGCTCTTCTCCATTCTCTGTCCCTGCACTTCTTTCAGACCGGAACAATTCTGGGTCAGAGTTTTCAGTGTAGAATGGCAATCCCATCCTTCACTATCTGCTTGAGGTGAGATCAACAAGTTTCTCTCTCTCTACTGTAGGGCATTTCATCTAAGGGTCCCTCCCTTGGAGTCCTGAGAGCCTCTCACCTCCCAGTCTCAGGTACATTCTGGAGGGTCCCTCCACCTCCTGCCTCCTGAGGTTGCCTGTTTCCATTCTTTCTGCTGACTCTCAGGGCTACAGTCCTTTTCCCCCACCTGATCATGTTCCCCTCTTCCCCTCCCTCCCAACCCCCTTGTGGTTGCTTTCTTCTCCCTCCCAAGTAGGATTGACATATTGTCACTTGGGCCCTTCAGTTTGTTAAACTTTTTGAATTCTGTGAACTATACCTTGGGCGTTCTGTATTTCTTTTTAAACTGATATCTCCTTATTACACACCATGCATGACCTTTAGAGTCTGAGTTATTTCACTCAGGATGATATTTTCTAGTTCCATCTATTTGCCTGCAAAACTCAGGATGTCCTCGTTCTTATTGGTTGAGTCGTATTTCCTTGTGTAAATGAACTACATTTTCTGTATCCGTTCTTCTGTTGCATGACATCTGAGTTTTTTTCCAGCTTCTGGCTATCACAAACAAGGCCGCCATGAACATAGTGGAAACACTTGACCCTGTGGCATGGTGGGGCATGTTTTAAATATATGCCCAAGAGTGGTATACCTAGATATTCAGGTAAATCTATTTCCTATTTTCTGAGTAATCTCCAGATTGATTTCCAGAGTGGTTGTACCAGTTTGCAATCCCACCAGCAATAAAGGAGTGGTTTTTTTTTTTTTTTTTTTTTTTTTCTCCACATCCTCTCCAACATGTGTTGTCACCTGAGATTTTTGACCTTAACATTCTGATTGGTATAAGGTGGAATCTCAGGGTCATTCTGATTTGCATTTCCCTGATAACTAAGGACTTCTCAGCCGTTCGGGATTCCTCTGTTGTGAATTCTCTGTTTAGTTTTATACCCTATTTTTTGATTGGGTTGTTAGATTTTTAGGAGGTTAGCTTTATGAATTCTTTATATATTTTGGATATTATCCCTCTATCGGTAGTGAAGATTTTTTTTCCCAATCTGTAGGTTTTGGATTTGTCCTTCTATGTCCTTTGCCTTACAGAAGCTTTCCAATTTTATGAAGTCTTGTTTATTAGTTCTTGATCTTAGAGCATGAGCCATTGGAGTTCTGTTTAGGAAATTTCCTCCTGTGCCAATGAGTTCAAGCCTCTTTCTCTCTTTCTCTTCTATTAGATTCAGTGTATCTGGCTTTATGTTGAGGTCCTTGATCCACTTGGACTTCAGCTTTGTGCAAGGTGACAAATATGGATCTATTTTCATTTTTCTACATACAGACTAGCACCATTTATTGAAGATGCTTTCTTTTTTCCATTGCATATTTTTGGCTTCTTTGTCAAAGGATAAGTGTCTGTAAGCATGTGGTTTTATTTCTGGGTCTTCAATTCTACCCCATTGATCAATGTGTCTTTTTCTGTACCAATACCATGCTGTTTTTATCACTATTGCTCTGAAGTAGAGCTTAAGGTCAGTGATGGTGATTCCCCAAGCCATTCTTTTATTGTTAAGAATTATTTTCGATATTCTGAGCCTTTTGCTTTTCCAGATTCAATTTGAGAATTGCTCTTTCCATATCTTTGAAGAATTGTGTTGGGATTTTGATGGGGATTGCATTTTAATCTGTAGATTGCTTTTGGTAGGATGACCATTTTTACTTTGTTAATTCTACCAGTCCATGAGGCATGGAAGATCTCTCCATTTTCTGAGACCTTCTTTGATTTCTTTCTTGAGAGACTTGAAGTTATTGTCATACAGATCTTTCATTTGTTTGGTTAAAGTTACCTCAAGATATTTTATATTATTTGTGGCTATTGTGAAGGTAGTTGTTTCCCTAAGTTCTTTATCAGCCTGTTTATCATTTGTATAAAGGAAGGCTACTGATTTGAGTTAATTTTATATCCAGCCACTTTGCTGAAATTATTTATCAGCTGTCAAAGTTCTCTGGTAGAATTTTTGGGGTTATTTATGTACACTATTGTGTCATCTGTAAATAGTGATGCCTTTACTTCTTCATTGCCAGTTTGTATCCCCCAATCCTTTTTTGTTGTCTTATTGTTCTAGCTAGAACTTCAAGTAGTATATTGAATAGATATTTTGAGAGTGGGTATCCTTGTCTTGCACATGATTTTAATGGGATTGCTTCAAATATCTCTCCATTTAATTTGATATTGACTGTTGGTTTGCAGTAAATTGCTTTTATTATGTTAGGTATGGGCATTGAATTTCTGATCTCTCTGATATTTTTAACATGAAAGGGTGAATGATGGTTTTGATGTGTTCTTGGATTCAGTTTGCAAGAATTTTATTGAGTATTTTTGCATCAATATTCATAAGTAAAATTGGTCTGAAGTTTTTGGTTTTTTGTTGTTGTTGTTGTTGTTGCATCCTTGTGTGGTTTAGGTATCAGAGTAATTGTTACTTCATAGTATTCCTTCTGTTTCTATTTTGTTGAATAGTTTGAGGAGTATTGGTATTAGCTCTTCTTTTAAGGTCTGGTAGAATTCTGCACTAAAGCCATCTGGTCCTGGGATCTTTTTGTTGGGAGGCTTTAATGACTTCTATTTCGTTTGACGATGTGGGCTTGTTAGATAGTTTACCTGCTCTTGATTTAAGTTTGGTATGTGGTATCTGTGTAGAAAACCATCCATTTCATCTAGATTTTCCAGTTTTGTTGAGTATAGGCTTTTGTAGTAGGAGCTGATGCTTTTTTTTAATTCCCTCTGCTTCTGTTATGTCTCCCTTTTCATTTCTAATTTTGTTAATTTGGATACTGCCTCCGCCCCCTTTATTTAGTTTGGCTAGAGCTTTATCTATCTTGTTGATTCTCTCAAACAAAAATTCAGCTTTTGGTTTTGATTCTTTGTATAGTTCTTCTTCTTCTTTTTTTCTATTTGGTTGATTTGGGCCCTGAGTTTTACTGTTCTCTGCCTTCTACTCCTCTTGGGTGTGTTTGCTTCTTTTTGTTCCAGAGCTTGCAGGTGTGCTTTTAAGTTGCTAGTATAGATCTCTCCAATTTGTTTACGAGGGCACTTAATGCTATGAATTTTCCTCTTAGCACTGCTTTTATTGTATTGCATAAGTTTGGGTAAGTTGTGTCAACCTTTTCATTGAATTCCAGGAAGTCTTTAATTTCTTTCCTTATTTCTTTTCTGACCAAGTTATCATTGACTAGAGACTTGTTCAGTTTCCATGTATATGTGGGCTTTCTGTTGTTTTTGTTGTTATTGGAGACCAGTCCATGGTGATCTGATAGGATGCATGGTATTATTTCAATCTTCTTGTATCAGTTCAGAATTCTTTAGTGACCAATTACATGGTCAATTTTGAAGAAGGTACCATGAGGTTCTGAGTAGAAGGTGTATTCGTTTGTTTTAGGGTGAAATGTTCTGTAGATATTTGTTAAATCCATTTGGTTCATAACCTCTATTAGTTTCACTATGACTTTGTTTAGTTTCTGTTTCAATGACCTGTTCATTAGTCAGAGTGTGGTGTTGAAGTCTCCCACTATTATTGTGTGGGAGTTCAATGTGTGTTTTGAGCTTTAGTAAAGTTTCTTTTATGAATGTGTGTGCCCTTGAATTTGGGACATAAATATTCAGAATTAAGACTATCTCCGGGTGAATTTTTCTTTGATGAATATGAAGTGTCCTTTCTCATCTCTCTTGTTAACTTTTGGTTGAAAGCCTATTTTATTGGATATTAAGATTGCAACTCCAGCTTGTTTCTTGGGACCATTTGCTTGGAAGACCTTTTTCCAGCCTTTTATGCTAGAGATAGTGTCTGTCTTTGTTATTGAAATTTGTTTCTTGTATGCAGCAAAATGCTGGATCCTGTTTGCATATCCAGTCTGTTAGCTTATATATTATTATAGATGAGTTGAGTCCATTAGTATTGAGAGATATTAAAGACAGATAATTGTTAGTTCCTGTTATGTTTGTTTTTGTAGGTGCCATTATGTATATGTGATTCTCTCCATTTGGCTTTGTTGTGAGATGATTAATATCTTGTCTTTTCTTTGGTGTAGGTACTCTCCTTGTTGTTGGAATTTTCCTTCTAGAATCCACTGTAGAGCTGGATTGGTAGATAGATACTGTTTGAATTTGGTTTTGTCCTGGAATATTTTTGTTTTTCCATCTATGTTTATTGAGGGTTTTGCTGGGTATAGTAGCCTGAGCTGGCATTTGTGTTCTCCTAGAGTCTGCATGACCTCTGACCAGGCTCTTCTGGACTTTAGTGTCTCTGTTGAGAAGTCTGGTGTAATTCTGATAGGTCTGTCTTCATACATTACTTGACCATTTTTCCTTGCAGCTTTTAATATTCTTCTGTTGTCCCATGCATTTAGTGTTTTGATTATTATGTGACAAGAGGATTTTTATTTCTAGTCTCATGTATTTGGTGTTCTATAGGCTTCCTGTACATTTATGGCCATCTCTTTCTTTAGGTTGGGGAAATTTTCTCCTAGGATTTTGTTCAAGATGTTTTCAGGTCCTTTGACTTAGGAATCTTCATTCTCCTCTATTCCAATTATTCTTAGATTTGGTCTTTTCATTGTGTCCTGGATTTTCTGAATGTTTTGGGTTAGGAGTTTTTTATGTTTTGAATTTTCTCTGACAATTGTGTCAATGTCTTCTAAGGTATCTTATAGATCTTAGATTCTCTTTTCTATCTTTTGTATTCTGTTGGTGATGTTTACATCTCTAATTCTTGGCCTCTTTCCTAGGTTTTCCATTTCCAGTGTTTCTTCCATTTGTGTTTTCCTTATAGTTTCTACTTACATTTTTAAGTTGTGGGCCACTTTATTCAATTTCTACACCTGTTTGATTGTGTTGCTTCTTGATTTTCTGGTGTGTTGGTGTATTCAAGGCTTGCTGTGGTGGGAAAACTGGGTTCTGATGATGCCCACATATATTGACTTCTGTTTTTTATGGTCTTGCACTTGGCTCTCACCATCTGGTTATCTCTGCTGTTAGCAGGTCTGGGTATCTCTTGTCTGGAGCCTGCCTCTTTGTCCCTGGTTTGCTTCTGGTCTCCTGTTAGGCCTGTGGCCCTGGGTGTAGCAGACCTCCTGTGGGGGCTCCCAACTTTGGGGTCTTCAGAGTAGCAGAGAAGCTACTGGTCTGTTGCTCTGACTGCAGTAGATCTCCTGGGAGGTCTTCCGACTGTTGGGTCTTCAGAGGAGCAGTCAAGCTGTTGACCTATGTGTAGCTGTTCTCCAGGGGAGCCTACAGACTGCGGTTTCTGTTTCCCTGTGTGTAGCAGAACTACAGGGAGGTTTTCAGTCTGTTGGGTGAGTTGGCCTGTATGCAGCTGAGCCCCTGGGAGGTCTTCAGACTGTGAGACTGTGGTGTCAGTTACCCAGTTGCCTTACATGTCGAGGAACTCCTGGAATGCCTTCAAGCTGTGGTGCCTTCAGGGGAGCAGACTCTGCCCTGGCAGAAGGCACTGGCTGGAAGTGCCTCAGTATATCTTATAGCACTATTCATGGAAACTAAGGCATAGCAACAGCCTAGCTATCTGTCAATAAAAGAATGGATAAAGATCATGTGATATATATACACATACAAGTAGGTTCCATGTAATGTATGAATTATATATGCAAATGCTTTATAGATTTTTTTCTGATTTGTGAGTCTTAGATTTTATATAGATCCATAAAACTATATAGATTTCGATGACATAAAAGTAGAATTTATACTCTCTGAGGCAACAAGTTGAGCTGGGAGGAACAAAGACAGAGAAGGTAACATTTGTATGGAAATGGCCCTATGTAACCCAGCTTAATAAAATAAGAAATCAAAATGGAAAAGAGAGAGAGAAAGAGAGAGAGAAAGAGAGAGAGAGAGAGAGAGAGAGAGAGAGAGAGAGAGAGAGAGAGAGAGAAGGAGAGGGAGAGGGAGAGGGAGAGAGAGAGGGAGGGAGGGAGAGAGAGAGAGAGAGAGCGAGAGCAAGAGAGAGAGAGAGAGCAGTTTGGTAGCTGACTAAGCAAATGAATGTAGAACACCTGTGAGTT
Source organism: Arvicanthis niloticus (assembly GCF_011762505.2). Classification (NCBI taxonomy): domain Eukaryota; kingdom Metazoa; phylum Chordata; class Mammalia; order Rodentia; family Muridae; genus Arvicanthis; species Arvicanthis niloticus. The sequence continues at coordinate 30,323,963 of NC_047677.1, read as the reverse complement.
TCCTCAGCAGCAACCACCATTATTTCTCACCAGTAATGATTATTTTGGAAGAGTGACTGGAAAAACAGGATCTTTTACTACTATTTCCTGAAACAATTTACAGTCTCCATGAACTTCGATGTTGCCAAAGCTGTCAGTATTCTAGTTTCTGTGTTTCAGTAGGGTCTGGAATCCAGAGCATCAGAGCCCTGTATGAATTCATATTCATCCATAAATTTTTTTCTTTATAAAACTACCAAATGAAGACTTTCTTTTGTGCAGTTCATCATGGTAGTCATTAGGGAAATTATGACCACATGTGATAATAACTGCATTGAGGATTTTAGAGTGTTGTATAGTTATGATAAATATTTTGGTGGCACTGTCACCTGGCATAACATTAAAATCCTGCTGCCTTCACCCTCAGAGCAATAAGTGTCAAAGTGACAGACACATAATGCCTTAGCCCAGTGTGTGGGAGTGTCATAAGTACTGAAAGGATAAAGAAATTCTTCTGGTATTCCAGAAGCTTCTGTGTTGCAGAATAAGAGGCCGGGGAAGCAGTCATAAATGTTGTTAGTTCTCTGCCCACCTCTGCACTGAATCTCTGCAGAAGATGGATATTGACTGCAAATCTGTATTCAGTTTATTTTGTGTTTTTGGGTCCAGCCAGAATGATGCTCTATCCACTGGAAAAGTTTTATTTCCCTGACATTAGAAAGGGTACTGAGCAGGTTTCCTCTGCATACCTGGTGCATTGTTACCATCAATAATTGGTGATTGGACATAAGGAGGAAGAGAAGTGAGCAGTGTGTCTCTAAGCTATGTCTCCTGCTTTTGGGTTTCTGCATGACAAAGGCCAGGCAAGCTAACCCCCCTTGCCTGTACCCTGAGATTTAACACTTTTATTGGTCTCTCAACACCCCTCTTCTTCCCCATACTTGCAGGAAAACAAAAAACAAACAAACCAGCAAAGAACACTTTTCCCCCCAAACTCTGAGAATTCAAGCAGATTGCAAAATCAGGGTTACTTGATAACAAAGAACAGCAGCTTTCCCCTCACATAAGCCACCAGGATGCTGGACCTGCAGTTATAGGAATCGACATCTTGGAGATAGATACTGATCTTGGATACAGTGCTTAATGGTGCTGCCCAGGACATGTCAGGATTTGGATCAGCCCAGAGGCAGGAACAGACTCTACTTGCCAAGAGAGCTTTTAGTTCCACCTCCACCCCCAGAGCAAGCCCTGGGAACTGATCTTCCAGAGAAAGCTGCTGCCATAGCACATGCGGCCTCCTGGGGCCCAGGAGAGAAGGACAGAAAAAGGCAATCCCATTCTGACATTTCTTTAACCAGGAGACAGGTGATGTCTGGCAGGACTGAGCAAAGGCAAACATGGTTTTCATAGGAATCAAGCAATAAAGGTTTTATACGTACAGAGTGTATTGTAAGAAAGAGCTTGAACAGATCAAGGCTTAGCATTAAACTCCCACAGGCAGTGAGGGCTCTGAAGGGGGAGATTATGTGGTAACTTCCAGAATGGTAACTTCTGAATGGGACCCCTAGGAAGGGATCCACATGCTGTTCCCAGGGGAACTACTTGTATTATTGTGGTTTGGATCTGAAACAACCCCCATAGGATCATGTTTTGAATGTGTACTCTCCAGCAAGTGGTACTGTTTTGGGAGGCTAAAAAGACTTATGGAGTGGGCACGTACCTAACAGAAGTATGTTACAAGGAACAAGCCTTTGAAAGTTATACTATCCCCTAGCCAGCTCTGTTTCTGATTGTCTTCCATATGCAGTCCAACAACCACATCCTCCAGTTACAAATGGAGGCATTCACTCAGTCATACATACCCTGCTTTGTGTGATTGAAACTTCTTTGAAACCATATACCGAAATAAATGTTGCCTCTCGAGTTGATTCTGTCAGGTGCCTTAGCCAGAGTGATACAAAACTGACACTATCTTGGGATTATCATCAGCCTGTGGTACAGATGCTCAGGAAGATGTTCCAAACACATCTAAATTCAGACAAAAGAACATTAGTACAGTCAGTGGCTTCCACAAATTCCTCATGAGTATGGATATGGCCTTCTCAGGAAGGCCATTATCATTTTCATAAACTCATAAGCTACAGGATAACTTTTGAATTGTGTAGACACTCAATGACATCATGCCTGATGCCCAAGCCTAATGGCTAAATTAGACCACAAAGTCATCATCTAAACTAAAAATGGAGTTCTAACAGACAGACCTCCTTGGGGATAAGAAACAGCTTCTAAAAATATTTTATCACCAGGAGTGTGATAAGAAAGTGAGAAGCATCTCAGTAATTAGAAACACATAGTTTGGCCCAACCAACATACCCGCCACTAAGCAGGATGACAAAATAGATAATCAATACTTTCAGTTTTATTTCTTTATTGTGCATGATTTGTCAGTTAAGCAAAATTTTAATGAACTATAGAATAACAGGTGTTGACATTAGAAATAAAGTAAATGTATAAGTCACACTATATAACTTCAAAACAAACCCAGAATTACATGTATTAATAGGGGAGCCCAGAGCACAAAGATAACAATAAATCAATTAATTGAATTAAACACACACATACACACACACAAAGCATACAGAACTTCAAACACAGAGTATGTGGGCTTTTGTGTCGATGTGCTAGTTATTATAGATCACTTTCTAAATCTGGAGAAGTAATTTATTGATTGGGAAGAATGACTTTCAAGAGAAAGATGGATCACAGAGGTCCACAGTACTTTTTGCCAGACTTTATCTGTAACCAAAGCACAAAACTGCCTCAAATTGTCCTGTAATAAGCAATTTACCACTCATACTGTGTCTCTACACAGCAAGGGGAGACATACAAGCAAGAGGGCTTAAAATATTACAGATGGCACCGGTAGGGTTCTCAAGGTATTACCACAGTGAGCTTGACTATTGCTGACTGGTTTTATTTCACCTAGGTTGTCTTAGCCTGAGACTGCCTTAGTCCTAAGTCACAATGTGCATAGTTTCTGCAGATATGTCACTGAGTTTAGGCTATCACGTCATTGCTTATAAAAGTATACAAAGCAAGTGCTTGTTTTGGGGCCAAGAAAAGTATTCTAGATACTTTTCATTTGAATTTTTAGTTAATACTTAATCACCCATTTTTTTTTTCTAAAGAAAATTTTGTTTTCTTCTTCTCCACTCTTAGGCTCTAAGTTGGGGAATGCATTCATCAAGTTCTTTGGGGTGGGGGGAGGGCTTGTTAGTCAAAACTATAAAGGTTAGATGATGCTGTTGCCCTTAGTTAGTCTGCATAAGTACACTGTTTACCAATATGGAAGAATAGAAAACTCTCATGACAAAAGATTTGTCTGGCAATGGAATACCCTCTCTACAGTCTATTTTAAATTTAATTTCATATTTAAAGTCTAGGGGAAAAGGCAAAATTCTGTTTAACTGAGAGAATGTACTAACATCTTAGTTATTCTTTGGTTTTGAGTGAACAGGCTGGTTCAGATCTGATATTGGCAGCTCAAGGTCAAAAAACTTGCTCAACTAAGCTGCCCTCTTAGGGAATTGTACAGAGAGATTTGGGTCAGTTGCAAAGATAACCATGCTGATGTCAGACACCAAGGGTTTGCCCTCAACTGTGAAATCTCTGGTTGACCAATAGGAAAGAAAAATTTCCACAAGTTTCTGTGCTAGGGATATAACTATTGAAATGAGGATTTAAAGTATTTAAAGAGAGGCAACAGACCTTTGCAAACAAATACCCAGGACTAAACAGAAGCATCCCTCTGAAACAGGCCCAGGGTACAAACCATCAGGATTAGAAAAAATACCAATTGATATGGAATCTTGAGGACCATTCTGCTAACATCATTTAAATAGTATTTGCTTGTTCTAGGAGGTAATTAGATGTTTTTTTTAGAGATTTATGCTTGCTTAAAGGACAGTTCTTTCCTTGTGGGATTCCTGCACCTGCAGTTGAGAAGAGGGATTATCATAGAAGTCAGAGAAACAAGACTGAAAACTCCAAAAACTACATTTGTAGTCTGAGGAAACTTGTGAGGCTTCCTTGTGAGAAGGGTCAGAAACTCACTTAATTCCCCAGGTCACAAGATGCGGAAACTTGTCCTGAAACACAGGCAAGAGAGGGCCCTTTGGCTGACTCCAGAGAGCATCATTGGAAGCCAAAGGATGCAGTTTACTTGTAATTGGACACATGCACGGCGCATACATTATGTCCACAAAGATGGGAACATGTTTGGTATAGTTCAGGAAAACCACCTTGCTTGATTAACATTTGAATCACCCTCTTGCAAATCATAAATTTAAATCTGTTTCTCAGTAGCAAGAGGATAAAAAAAAAAATACTGCCCCAAAAGGTTTTTTCTCTTCTTTTTTTTTTGTTTTTTGTTTTTTTGTTTTTTGTTTTTTGTTTTTTGTTTTGTTTTTCATGACAGGGTTTCTCTGTGTAGCCCTGGCTGTCCTGGAACTCACTCTGTAGACCAGGCTGGCCTCGAACTCAGAAATCCTCCTGCCTCTGCCTCCCAAGTGCTGGGATTAAAGGCGGGTGCCACCACCGCCTGGCATGGTTTTTCACTAATAATGAACAGGACCTGTTACAGCCACTTCCTTCTGTAGAAGGTTCTCTTCCACAATAATAACAATGATATGTGTAGGTATTAAACGCACATAATATAATACCTCTTTATATATCAACATGTTCTATATTCAGCTCCTGTAGATGAGTCTATCTATACAGCTTTATATTTATATGACTCTTGTCTGCCTTGACATGATGTAGGCAATGCATTAACAATTTTGGAGCTTTATTTTTTTCCCCTTCTTTCACAGTAAACAGCCACGATTTGAAATGTGTATCTTGTTATTAGCCAATGAACAATTTAGACTAATTTTTCCAAACAGTGTGGCTGGGGTGATGGATGAGAGTTTAGAACTTAAGATGCAATAAAACAAAGAAAATCAAAATCTCCGGACAAGGCGATTACCCTTTAAGATCCTCCATTTCGCTTGCCCGTGATAGGGAGTTAATGATGAATTTCTTACATGATTATTAAGAGTGTGACCCAATCTAGACTCAGTGAGACAGGATGTGCCTAGTCCTGCAGTAACTTGATCTTCTAGGGTAGGTTGGTATCCAGGGGGCCATCCCCTTTTCAGAGGAGAATGGGAGGAGGGGTGAGGAAGGGGCTGTGTAAAGGGAAGACTGGGAGAAGAAGGTGCTATGATCAGAATGTAAAGTGAATAAATCAATTGAAAAAAAAAAAAAAAAAAAAGAGTATGACCCTAGTAGTAGTTATCATGTAACAGTTAACACAGGGCACAGAGCTGAGAACCTAGAACAGTGTTTGGAGCATTAGAGCTACTTAATTCAGAAATACTTGTTAGATACCTGGGTGGTGATGTTCTTGGGTGTTGGACTGGGAATAGACTCACGAACCAGGAACCAGCATGGGGAATGGCTGAATCTATGTTTCTTAAAGCTTTAAGAAACACTGCATGAAACATTACTAAATCATTGTCAAGAGTTTTCTAGATCATTCTTTTTGCCTCTGACATGACCTTACCAAACTAACAAGACAAATATCCAATCCGAATCCTTAAAAATCTTTAAACCTTCCTCAGAGTGAGTCCACTTAATCCTCATAGAATCCAAATCTCTCCCCATCTCCATCACACACACAATCTAAAAGAGTTATCTATTTCTGCAAATAACATTCACATTCCTTCTTCTTCTGGCATCTCCGTGTTCATGTTTCTTTGGAAATAGTTTGTCCACACTTCTTTTTCCTCCTAATGTTTTGTTCCTGGTGGGGACAGTTTCCCATTGGGGGATACCACAATAACGCATGAGCAATCCATCTCCCCAGATGGGCAGATCCACGGACCACCTACAGCCTACAATAAGAGTTTCATCTAGTTGGGTAACTTTGGAGGCAGGATCTCAATTAGTGTTATCTTCTTTCGGGTTATTCAAGGAAAGACTATTTGTATTTTATTAGGATGTATTCATCTATAAAATGATTCATGTTTTAAACTATTTCATGTCTTTTTAAGAAAAAAAAGAGGTTTTTTTATGTGGATTATTTAAAAGGGGAAGAAGTATTTAAGCCTTTATGCCGGATCTTCTTCTCTTTATCCTTTGAACATCCAGAGTAATGTCTATAAGCTTGAATTTAGGACATCTTCTGTAACACACACCACCCTTTATAGCATCTACATTCTCTTCCCTAGTTTGACTCAAAAGGTCAAAATGAAATCTCTGACTGCTTTGCACATCCATAGTGTGTCCCTCTGCCTTTTGTTCTTTTGTGGTAACATACAAAATCTTTAAAAATAAATAGAAAAGAGAGGACATGACTGGTTTTGGATATAGTGGAGAGGGTTTATTGTAGATAAAAGGAGAACATAGTCAGAGGCCAGGATGTCTGGGAGAGTCCAGAGTAGACATAACCCTGAACCATGTGAGGAGGGAGTGGAGAGGAGAAGGGGAGGGGAGAGAGGGGATTCAGGTCCAGGAGCCAGGAAGTCTAAAAGAAAATAAGGTAATCAAAACATTGGAATATATAGGGAAGAACAGCTGGGGGAAGGACTGGAGAGATTGGGGCAGAGCATAAATGGATAAGGCAGCCACACCTGTAACAGGTAGGGACTGAGGGATGCTGGGAGAACCTGGCCAGCAGGCTTGCTTTGATATGTTAAATAAGCACCTCAGCCATTTGTCCCAGGGTTTGAGACTTAATGATAACCACGTGAAAAGGAGCCATCAAAGAAGAAATGGAGCTTTTCTCTGCATAAATGTTGTCTCCTGATGTGTGAGATATATGTAAATACAACTGACTATGCGGCCATTTTCCTAATTTCCTTTAAAAATATTGAAATCATATGCGAGCTACATTCTTTTTAACTGGGTTCCTTTGAACATTCTAGTCACTGAACAATTTCTGACTTTACAGCAAAAATGGCTATTTGATCACTGACAGTGTCCTAAGTAGGCTGTGTTAACCTAGGGCAGGCTGATTAAAACACGGGGTGTCATTCAAATTCAGGTGCTGGAGCTGGAGTCTGTCTACCCAGAGAATTGCTTCCTACAATCCTGAAAAAGAATGGTCTATTTCACCAGGAAAAATTCTCAGATCTCATTTCTCTCATAGTACAGAAGTCTGTATCCATGGGAACTCTAATCTCTAGCATCCAAATGAGATACCAAAGAAGATAAGAATATTTGGGGAGGTAGAAAGAAATAATCCTGGTGGAAATTAAACTCTAACATTGATGTCCCATAGGATATGTTAGTGTATTTACATAGAGGGTATCCTACAGGGAAGAGAGGTTGGGGACATTGCTAAAGCTTGGAATTGGAACAGAGGTAACTATGGAGTTTGCTGAGATGTGAAAGGTTGATTTCTGTCATCTAGGAGAATATTGTAGGCAGTTAAGAAGGTCCTGAGGGCAGGGTAGAGTAAGATAAGACCACCCAGAAAGTGAAGTGTGTATGTGTTCCTCTCTCTCTCTCTCTCTCTCTCTCTCTCTCTCTCTCTCTCTGTGTGTGTGTGTGTGTGTGTGTGTGTGTGTGTGTGTGTGTGTGTTTTGGTGCTGGTACACATCAATATGTGTGAATGGATGTGGAGGCCAGATGTCAACATTGGCTATCATTCTTCAATCACTTCCCACCTTACTTTTGATACAGGGTCACTCTGCCACTGAGCCTAAAGCTTGCGTATTTTGTCTCAATTGGGTAGCCCAAGAACCCCACTGGAAATATAAGGGTGCCAACCCCACTACTTGGCTATTTATGAAGCTGTAGGTAACTAGGATCAGAGTTCCATATTGGCATAGCAAGCACTTACTGCCTGAGCCATCTCTCCACTCCCCAAAAGGTTTAAGAAACTCAGTACCAGCATTTCCATTGTCAAAACTTAGTCTTTTCAGCAATCTTCTATTGAATCTGGGGAGTGTTATTGTTAAGAGCCTTGAAGGCCCCAGTGGGAACTTAATTACATTTCACATTTTTAGTTTCTCCATTATAATGTGTTGAAAATTGGTCTTTGAAATTAGTCAGAAGTGCTGGGTAACAAGAATAGGCCTCTGGGCTCTGCCCAGGTTTCTTACCCTGTGGGAGGAAGAGACTTCATGAGAAGCATATGTGTTATACTGATATTGAGACATTTCCCAATCTCGGATGACATGTGTGCACATTAGGAGTATAACGTATCCTCTAGTACATTCAGAGGTTGTGCTCAAATCATAAGAGAGACAAAAAGAATGATTGCCAATGTAGCTTGAAATTGATGCATTCCTATTTTCCTGACTCATTAATAGAAAAAAATATTAGAACCTAATAATTTTATTTGGTTAATAAAGAGAATCTTTTTATTTATCAGCCTTTATATTTGTTGGCATCATGACTTATTTTCTGAATTATTCTGAATCTGTACTACATTGAATCTTACACCACAGTTGGTAATGATACATACAGAGATGGATTTGTCCTTGTAATAGTACAAAACTTCTTTTCAAGTGCATTTTTCTGTGTAAATGAAATGGAATTAATTTCTAGAAAAGGGTACAAGTGAGTTCTCACTAGCATGATCAAGCAAATGTGATGTGATTTCAAAATGCATATACTGAGTCGTCAAGTTGTTAGTCCCATTAAGAATTACCCACCATTCTTCTGCAGGAGAAACACAGGGGGACACCAAACTACCCACAAAACCTATGACCCAAACTTTGTTCTGTTTGCAAGAAATGGAGGGATATAGATGGAACAGAGACTGAGAGAAAGGCTAACCAATAACTGGCCCAATTTGAGACCCATCCCATGGGAGAGAGTCAACCCCTCACACTATTAATAATGTTCTGCTATGCTTGCAGACAGGAACCTAGCATAACTATCTTCTGAAGGGCTTCATCTATCAGATGATGAGACCAAGAGCCAAACAATATGTGGAGCTCTCAGGGAGTTTTGTAGAAGAGTAGAGGGAAGGAATGAGGGAGTTGGGGTGGTCAAGAACATGAAAAAACCAAGAGTCAACTAACTTGAGCCCATGGTGGCTCATATAGACTGAATCATCAACCAAAGAGTATGCATGGACTGAACCTAGGTTTCTTAGACATATGTAGCTGATATGAGGTTGTTCTTTATGTGAGTTCCCTAATAATTGGAGCTGGGGCTATCTCTGACTCTGCTGTGAGACTTTAAATCCCTTTCTCATAGCTGGGCTGCCTTGTCTGGCCTCAGTGGGAGAGGATGCACTTAGCCTTGATGTGACTTGGTATACCAGGGCCAGGGAGTACCCATGAGAGGAGACTCCCCTTCTCCTTAGAGAAAAGAAGGGGGAACAGGTGAGGGACTGTAAAGGTGGAGCTGGGAGGAAAAGAGGGAGGAGACTTTGATTAAGCTGTATAGTGAATAAACAAATTAATGGAGAAAAAAATGTCAAGGGAAATATGACTGGATTAAAATCAAAGGAAAACCAAATGGGAATGAAAAACAATGTAAAAACAAAAGAAATAAACCTCTATGCTATTTAAAAATATGTACATGAAAGAATACTCATCGGTCAGAATTCTGTAATTATGCTCTATACTGTAAGCATTTGCCAGCACCCTTCCATCTATTATTTTTCTGAAGATGTTTGCATCTCCTAGTGTTTGAGTCCAACTAATATTCTATCACTGCAAGTGTTTCTCAGATAGACAGATGTCCTTCTGTGTTTTATGCCTCTTATTTTTATCGCACCTTTGATTGCCATTTTGTGGCATTCACTGCTTCAAAAATTTATTGTTTTATTTAATTATAGCTTGTCTATTTTGAGCTTACCTGGGATTCTGTACCAAAGCAAAGATGTTGAGTGTATTTCAGTTTGGGGTAAAGTTATCTGGTATTTGTATTATTTAAAATGATTTCTGTCATTTTTTTTCCAGTATTTCATGCTAAATTCCAATATGTAGAATGGTGATTTGGGGCCACAGGAACAGTGGATTTTGCAAAGAAGGTTTACAATTCTGGTCTATATAAGGCCAGGGCCTAGTATACAAAGCTAGTGATGTGGTGGGTTTTGCTTGTGTATTTTTAAGAAATTTCATTGCTCCCCAAACTATATTCTGCATTATACCCAGAAGAATTCTTGCTAAAATATTCTTCACTGGGCACAGTACACCATGGCAGCATTTCAATAATAGAGGCTCTCTATTTGTCTCAGTTGTGCAGGTAGCACGGAAATTCAGCATGGCCTGGAAGACCTAACCTCTGTTTTCATTGCTTCTGATCATGAGAGTACACTTTGTCCAGAATAATTATTATGGGCAAGATGAGGGAAGGGCAAGATGAGGACTTCCCCCAGCTCCTAAGAAGTTTACCTATAGATCGCAGACAACTAGGTGAACACTTTGGAAAGAACAGAATAATTCAATGCATTAAAAGAGAGTGAACATTTACCACATAACTGAAAAGTATTTGCTCGACATTTTTGTTTTGGTTTTTGGTTTTGCTTTTGTTCATGAGCATATACAATGTACTCCCAAACATCTACTCTTCCTTTTGTTTCATGTACAAGTGGCCCTTACATCAACTTGTGTTATGTATGGAAATCTTGTTTAATCAATCAAGTATCAAAATGACTTTTTAAGGGCGAGGTTGTGCAGTGAAGAACTTTGATTCTAGAAGAACTCTGACATAGTAAAATGAAAGCAGTGGAGAAATGATTCTTTGAATGTGACATGGCCAAACTGAACCTTTGTCTTCCAATACAACATATATATAGTATTCTGTAAAGAAAGAGGGGAAAAGGGAAGTAAGGGAAAGAAAAAGGTTATAGCCATTACGTACCACACTGTCAGACTATTAAAGATTCCATCATAATCTCATAGTCAATAGACAATTACAATGACCCACTATCACTCATTTAAAGGTGGTTATTAAGATGCTAAACTCACTGACATAAAATTCAGCGTGAGTTGTTGAGTGGTAGATTTTACTCAGTGCCAAAATACTTTGCACACTGGTCTCTCATTTTAATCAGTTTCAAGTGGATATAAAGAGATGTTTTAGAATCCTGAAGCATTCTTTGTACACAATTGTAGACTTAACTCTTTGCTATAACTCAGTGTCTCAATTCTCTAACAGGTGGGCTGCGTGTGTAGCTCAGGATTGGAACGTGCTTGCCTAGAGTGTGCAAAGTTATTTGAACTCCAGTACCATCCCCCGTCAAAAAAATCAACAAACAAAAAATTCATTTCTCCAGTGTGTGATGACTACATGTGTACTCTGATGGGCCCAATACTAAGAGTCTAGAACTTCTGAACACCATCGAAATAAAAGGTATAAACATCATATTCCAAGATGACAGCCTACAGAAGGTCATCAAAGCACTTTTTGAATAACATGTCTGCCTTTTAAATTCTAGTAAGAAGCTTGGCCACACCCATTTGGCTACAGGCACCTAGCCTATTCATAATGGGTTAGTGATATCTAGAAATTCAAAATTTCCCATGGCAAAGATGACATGTTTCTGGCAGGTTAGGTACCAGGTTAGGTGGGTTAAAGAAAGTATTGATATTAGTTGGGAAAACAGTTGATAAACTCTTTTGTGTCTAGTGAAATGCAAGTGCAAAGCCTATGTCAGGGTCTTCCTTCCCAAGGATAAATAATGCATAGGTGAAGACATTTCTGGGTAATCAGAACTCACTTTATCTCTTGCGTTCATTTTGTAATGAACATAAGCTCTTTCCTGTGAAGGGTGATGGCAAATGACGCTGGTGAGTTTTATTCTCTAGGTACTACCAGCCAGTTAACTAGGTTTGTTCTGGCCTTATAGAGTCAACAGGATCCCAAACACACATCTTACACACTGGTTTGACCCCAATGTTTTATGTTATTTGTGAGCTTAACTCTAAAACTTGGTGAAATTAAAGAACCAATGAACCATGAAATAAAGCAGTGTGGTTAGCCTGGGGTGTAGAAATTGCACTTAGAGTGGATGAGGGTATTCAGTAGACGTGTCTCCCTCTGAATTCACTCATGACTTGAACTGGGTGGATCGTTTTCTTGGTGGAGCCTCTTCTGACAGCTGCCCATGTTTCTTCTGGCTTCTCTCTTTTAATCAAGGGCTTTTTAGCGGGAGCCTTCATTCTCCACATGACAACTGGGTGCCGGGGCCCTGTAGAACTCTGGATGCGGATGATCTTGGTGGAGGCAATGTATGACATTTTCACTGTTTGCACTACAGCATTCATTAAATTCTTGGCTGCCTGGATCAGGGAGGTGACACTGTCCAACTGGAAGGAAAGAACCAAGAGAAAAGTTACTACAAGATTTGTGGATGTGGATGCCAACAGTGACACTTTAGTTTGACCAAAGATATGAATGAGAAAATTCTTATTTTACATATTGATATGTAATCATTTACATAATCCCATTCTTTTATGTTTAGAGATTTATCTGCTGCATAAATACATCCATGTTTTGTTTTTCATGTGGTAGGATTAAATTCTTTCTCTATGCAAGGAAGCTACACACACACACACACACACACACACACACACATTACACGAAAGTGGAGACACATAAACATATCACTTTTTTGAGTATTTTATAAGTAATCACACTTGAATGGGTCTCTCTTTTAACATAGAAATGTTATTTTCTTATGGAGACTGCTGTTATATAAAGAATGGAGAGATCAAATAAAATTGAGTTTAAAGTTCAGATTTCCCTTTTGGCAACTTTGGGAAGGTTCCAACAAATCAGTTAACTCAGGGAAAAATATTTATTAAAAGATAAAATAATACATGTAAGAAGCCAGGACAGTAGCTGCCAAAAGTTGGTTATAATTAAGTAGCATTACCTCTGCAACCTAGAAAAACTGGCAAATTGCTAAATGATACAGATGTACTCACGAAACTGCTAAAAATGCCTCTCCCCAGATGACCTTGTTTGTTAAATTTTCAGGGTGCTATTCATGTAAACAAGCTCAGGGGGGAAAAAAAACTAGATTGGCATTCCTCGAATTTTTCAAAATATCTTACAGCTAAGCCAAGTCGATTTGTTTTTATTTCAGTTTGGCAGATTGTCATCTGCAGCCAACTCACATGGCGAGATGTGTCTCTGCTGTCCCCCCTTTGTGATAGGAGCTGTCAGGGCTAGGGCTCAAACACTGGCTCTGTATAGTTACTGAAACTGATCGGCAGATGCTGGTCCCAGTGCTCCACCTTTGCTGTCCACAGAGCTTCATTTCACACATAGAATAAATGAGTGAGGCAGAGTGGGGAGATGAGGTTATGTGCCTAGGGCAGTGGTCTATCTGGATGCTTTCTCACAAAAAAAAAATAATTAATTAGCTTCGTAATTTGCTAAGCCCAAGATCCTTAAAAAGATAACACCAAATATATATATGTGTGTGTATGTATACATGTATATATACACATTAATATATGCATATATAACACATACATATATAATATATAATGCATATGTATTATAATATATGTATGTTATATAATATGTAATATATTATTATACATATTATTTTAAAGACAGTAATATTTGTCAACTACACATGTATCTATACTTTATATATATTATTTTCTCTGTCTCTTTCTGTCTCTGTCTCTCTGCCTCTCTGCCTAGCTCTCTCTCTACACACACACACACATAACTTGTTAAAGTCAAAACTGTGAAAACTGTGTACAAGACAAAAATGACAAATGTTTGATAAATATGAAACAGGATCTTAAGTATTCAAAAGTGTGTTAGAGTGTGGTGTGTGTGTGTGTGTGTTGTTGTTGTTGTTACTATGCATGTGTGCCGATGTATGCATGTATAGACAGTGGGTGTCATCATCTTCCTGCATTATTTTATGCCTTGTATTTTGAGACAGAGTTTCTGAACCTGGAACTCATGGACTGGTTAATATGGCTGGCCAGAGAGCACCTGTGATCTTGTGCTGGGCATTAGGCAGTTTGTTCATCTGCACAGAGCCTTACAAAACTACTACATTTTAAATGGATTAGCATGAGTCCTTCTTAAACTGCCAATAGACTGCAACATAAATCTCTATTATAATTGTTTCATTTAAAGCCTAGTCTCAGGAATGGGTTACTTTTTCAGAGTTGTTGGACAGGGAGATATCTAAGACTGCAAAACATCACAAGTGTTTGCCAATACGTTTGATTGCCTTCCAGAACTTGGTGATAAGATCTTTTGTCTGAAGATAGCCTATACTAAGACAGAGAACAGGAATGTACTAAGACAGAGAACAGGAAAAATGAAGCTGGGCCTAACCTGGAAGCTTTATTCTAACTGGTTAGCTCTCATAGACCTGAAATGGGCTATGAACACTACCAGAGGTTTAAAAAAATACAATCAATAATTTCACTCATCTATAAACTTTGTGAGCCATGAGAATGACTGGCCTGGCAAAACATGTCCACTGCTACAATAGTTGTACAAATGTGAAATCCAATCGGGAATATTTAAAGCTCATTCCATACAGGTTGTTATTGGGTTAAGAACCTATGGCTAGACAGTTCATAGACTATGGGTGAGAATCTGCTACTATTAGTCTGCTAAATGGCTATAGTATTAAATTGGCTCCTAATAGCTTAGAACTAAATCTATAGATTAAGGCACCCCTCATACCTCATCAGAGAAGTTTCTATAGCAGTACTCAATTAATACTTTTATTGATCCTGGCGACAGCATTCCTCACTAGTGGACCAAATGTTCTGGGATCCCAAATACAGTACACACACACACACACACACACACACACAAACACACACACACACCCTTTATATTTTGATAGGCCTTAAACAGCTCAATGACTGGGCCACTTCCTAACCTCCATGTGGCTAATCCATCTCTCTCTGATATTCCTGAGTTATTACTTACTACATTCTATATTCCATCTTGGCTGCTCTGGACCCAGAAGTGGAGCCCTCTTGGGTCATGATCCCTTGGCTATAACATGGCAGCTATGCTCTCTGCCCTGCACCTTCTCAGGCATGGTGTCTTTTCTTTCCTACTCTCTGCGTGGTGGATCTTCTCTTTCTTCTTTTTCCTTGGTGCCTTGCTGGAGAATCCTAAAAATCCCGCCTCTGTTTCCCTGCTCAGACATTGGTTGCCAGCATCTTTATTTACCAATCAAAACCAACGGTCGGCAGGGTCCATTCCCCCCCCCCAGTATCTTACTGTGGATGTATGTGCTCATTCTCATGCAATTTTGGGGACCCAAATTAATATAATACAAGCAACATTAGACCAAACTCAAAACAAGTTTCCATTTTGCAGTGGATGATGACAAACACTGAGAGGCATGTCTGGTCAAGATGCAGAAAATAATAGACTGCAGAATGTTCACTCCTAGTGAGAACATATATGTTGCACTCCAACATCCAAGGGAAAAGATGGGGTATGGAATGAGCTAAAGGGCTAGTGAAAGTAGATGACTACAAGGAAATAGTATTGTCAGAACACAGCAGAGGGCTTCGCATATCAAGTCTCAGCTGTTAAGATAGCATGTGCAAGACTTGTACAAGCCCAAGCTAGGATCAAATTCCAGCAGCAAGAAGCTAGCTGAGCATCAGATTCCTCCTTTAACCAAAGAGCCACTGGCACTCATTTGCTGCCAGGAGAGGAAGTTGATTTTTGCTAAGAGTGTAGCCCCTGATAAGTTAGCCATGTTCTTATGCAAGATCATATATCCACAAATATATGGGCAGCACACATTGACCTCGATGTGGGGGAACTGAATAAACAAACAGGACAAAACCTTGAGCAGGAAGGCAGGTGGTTCTAAGAAGAGTAAATATGAGCCAAACCTGGTAAATGGATTTCTCAAAAAACTACTAATAAAATATCCCCATGTTGTCTAGGATAACGGAGATGGTACTTGTCAAACCCACAACAGAAAAACAAAAACAAAGACACAAACAAGTTTTTCCAATGAGTCCAATAATATTTTAGGATGCAGAATATGGCATCCTGCAAACATGAAATCACCAGCTTTGTGTTATGGGCTCTGCACCATCATAGATTCTTCTATAAAGAATGAGCATGGGGAACCACCTGCCTTTTAAGCTTTACATCAGTGGCTTTGACCTTACCACTCCAAAAACATACATTTTCTTGCTTTCCTTTTGACTTTGTAATCTTACCATGGATAGACTACATTGGCTTCCTCTCCTTTTGATTTCTCCATGTAAGCAATATCTTTAGACAGAGAGCATTAGGAAGGAAACTCAAGTTCAACCCAGGTCTCACAGTGTGGGGACTGGCTCGTCTTCCTTCTCTACTTAAAGTAAGCCCCTACCTGTGTAAATATGAACTCTTAGCTTGGTTTCCGAAAATCTTTTGACTTTAAGATCTTAAATTGTTATAGGAAAATCTTCTGTTCCACATGACTCAGAGAAAACACATGACAAAATTATGCCCCCTGACGAGCATGATGACTAGCTTGGTAGACAGCAAGTTAGGGCAATTGTTCATAGAATACTGTTATTTTATGAGGATAACTTCCAGACCTTGCTGCAGGCTATTCAGGTCTATGTGCTGAAATGAGTGCCTCTGAGCTACTAGCCAAACGACAAGCGATGGCAAAGACAAGTCTAAATAATGGAACAAAATTCATTCTGTACTCAAGGAGTGTCTATGGCCTACTCTCAAAAAGAATAAATAAGTGCAACCGAATGCCTGTAAAACATTATTTAAAATCCTTTTTGTTTAGATTTAATTTCATGAAAAATATTTTAAGAGAAGGCATTGGTAGAACTCCCTGTGTAAAGGCAAAGGTAAATTTGGGTGAGGTAATATGTGGCTATGGCATCCACGATAAACTTATTGAACAAAATGTCCTTAAAATCACCTGTGCAGTACAAGACTATTGACTCATTCCAAATGCCTAGGAGAGCAAACCAACCAGACTTTAACATTCAGGCTGATGGGATTTCTATTATATATCACTTGCATTAACTGAAAGTTCTACTGGCAAACATGACCTGAAATGTTTGCCACAGAGAGGCTGTGCTTACTGGCATCTGCTCACACTCCCTTATGAGCTAGATGGAGAACTAGGAACGGGATTGGCTATGACTCTAAATTTCTTCCCCTTTGTCACACGTCATGGTAATATGTTAACATCGTGCATGTGTGTGCACATGGACACACACACACACACACACACAGACACACTAATAATAAATAAAATATTAAAAAACCAAAACTGTAAACAAATTCAATTATAGCTTCCAGGACAAGGAAGTCCCTAAGACCTGTTTAATCATTAAGATGTATACATGCAATCCTGATTAATCAAATACATTTTCTGATACTCAAAAAGAAATTTAAATTAATATGTTTGCCTAGATTTTGAAGCCTCAGGGAGGACACAGTACTCTGACTCTGAAAGCCTTTTTCACTCTGATTTAAAGGGCTCAGTTAGAGCATTTGGATGACACACATCAGCACAAATCTTATTAAAAGACATGCACTCTCTCTTTCTCTCTCTCATCACCTAGCTTCTCCTCTCCTTCTTCTCCTCCTCTCCTTACTCCTTCTCTTCCTCTCAGCACTCCTCCCAACTTAGCTCCTCTTACATATCACCCTTCCTGTTAAAATAAAACTTACAGAGAAAGAGGGGGGAGACAGGGAGGCAGATGTTCACGTGTCTCCACCAGTTAAAGATAGTTGATATATCTAGAGTGGGTAGAGGGTTACACCTCTGATTGAGCATTACCAAATTTATAAAGCCTTTGATTAACATTTTTAAAAAGTGTATAAATGCAAAAAGGAGAAGTGGGCATGGGATAGGGGTTTTTTTAAGGGGGGAATGGGGAAATGGGATGGCATCTGAAGTGTAAATAAAATATCCAGTAAAAAAAGAATCACAAAAAATGTACTATATATGCCTGAAGTTGTCATAGAACAAGTTTAATAATAAATTACTTAAATAAATAGAAAGACATGCACACGCGTTGGGTGGTAAGTGCATTAAAATTGTTGCATCTTAAAAGATTTAAAGATCCCTTTTGATGTTTCTATCTTATAAAAACAATTGATATCTCTAGACTAAAGTCTAAACATGATTACCATACACTGTGAAATGCTGCAATACATTTTTTCAGCAAAAAATACATGAACAAATTCAATGTTTTCCGATCCACCATAAACCTCTCTTGAGCGTCTCATTTATCCCAGCACTTACTTAACACATTCTATTGTCTCCAAAGAGATTTACCTGAAGAATGGCCTACATTGAAAACATTCTCCTTTTTTTTTTTTGTCCTAGATGTATTAAAAAATGCAAAACAGCCTGGCTGGCTTAAAAGGCAACTTCAGTAAAGGCTTTGTTAAAGCTAGTTAAATTGGAGTTGCATCTCCAGATTTAAGTTGTCAAGGTCATTAAGAAAAGGAGAAAGTTTATTGTAAAAACATGAAATGTATCGCTATGAACCTCTGATATTCACACAGCAAACATGTCCTTGGCCAACTCCAAACATACATACATGCATATATATATGTATATGTATATGTATATATATACATATGTATGAAATGATTATTATCTCACACCAATGCTGACTGAAGGACAAATACTGAGGCCAGAGAGATATCTCCATGATTATCATGATTATAAGTTCATATTGTTCTTTCAGATGAGTAATATTTGGTTCTCAGCAATGTCTGGTACCTGACAATCTGACAATGGCCTCTTACACCAGCTCTAGGGGACACAATGCCTTTCTCTGGACTCTGTGGGTAACTGTCCCCCAACATATACACAAAAATAAAAATGAATCCTTTTTTAGAAGACAGAGTATAGTGGAGGTACTGATTTTTCCAAATAATAATAGCTTTAGAGACATTGTATATGTTCAAAATGACTATCTTCCTTAACATCCAATTTATCATAAGATAATAACCCTCCATCAATAGAAATGATGGCTATTAGTTATATGCTTCTATTATTTGAAACAATCAGTAGTGCATATTTGGCATACAAATAAATGAAGTGTTTATATGAGTTTTAGAATTATATGTGTAGAGATGTCACCAAATATTTTTTTAAGACAGCCACAGTCATGTTTTTGGTCATTCTCCTGTACTCTTCCATGAAACTATAAATGACTCCTGTCCTCAGACTTCACCAGAAATTTTCTAAAAGCTATAATAAGAAATGAATCACTGACAAATAAGTTTTTGATGATTTGCATTTAAAACTTAGAGCCTGTTACAGATACTCTTCTCAGAAATCCTCAACTTCACGGCTTTAGAGTAGCATCTATCCTTTCTCAAAATTACAGGTTAACTGCTATAAATGAGAAATATATCTTATCCCAAGAATAAAACCTGAGTTCTGTAATAAGCAACATAAATCTATCCCAATCTGCTAACCATTCAATGCTACATGAGAAGGGTTCAATAATAGTCATTTTGGTATTAACTTTTAGGGTTTGTTAATTCCTCATAAATGTAATTTTATAAGCTGAAATGTCAAATAATATGACACAAAGTATAGGAATTTGGATCAAACAATAGTTAAGTTCTCCCCACTATTGATACTAGAGTTGTAGTGGATGGTGGTTTTTCCCTATTGCTGTCTCCATACCATATGCCTGTACTTCATGCAGTATGAATACTGCATACTGGAAACAGTATGAGGCCAACTTTGCTTGTCACCTGCCTTGAAGATGACACTCCAGGTACAGTAAGAAAAACAGAAACACTTCCAAGGGTTTCACAAGGCAAATTAATATAGAAATGGAGCTATATGGGTAGCAAAATTGCCCCTGACCAACTGTCACATCAGCACAAACTGCCACAGTCTTTGGGGCTAAGAAGATGGAGACTGCAAAACCGCAGGACATTCTCAAAGTAGAAGATTGTCTACCACCAGTTTGACAATTGTCAGCTATTAGGTAACCCTGAATGAAAGTCATTTAAACAGAACCTTGATGAGGAAAAATTTCTGCCAAGCACAATGACAAGGACAGTGGATTTCTGCCCGAGGATGCATTTCCCTTTATTTCCTTTGGGAGATTTGTTCTGATTTAATCCCCAAAACTTTCTGAAGTGTAGCTTTTCATTTTACTGATTACAATACTGTGCTTGAAGACCTAAAATTAACATCTGTGTACTTACTTAATATTGTTCATACATATAACGCAGTTAGCTTTCTTAGCTTCATCACAGATATACACACACATATATACATGCACATACACACAAATATACACATAGCACACATACATAGTACATACACATGCACATATTCACACACATATACCATATATATAAATATGTCACACACATATATACATGCACACAACACACAGACATGCACACATAAAAACAAACACAAGTATACATATGCACACATACACACACAAATATACATGTATACCACTCACAGGGACACATATACATACATACACCCAAATACACACACACACACACATGTGCATGCACACACATAGACACATACAGACACTGACACTTAAGATGTGTCAGACATGCTTATGATTCCCTAAAACAAGGCTAGAATTTTTTTTTAAATTGGGGTTACAGAAACAAAGAGATAAATAAATAAATTATTTTACATGATTGTCACCTAGGTATCCATATATTATTTATACAGATTTTTACAGAATGCATCTTTATAATTTTAAGTAAAATATCATTTTGCCAAGTACTTTTTTTTTTTTTTTTGTTTTTTCGAGACAGGGTTTCTCTGTGTAGCCCGGGCTGTCCTGGAACTCACCGTGTAGCCCAGGCTGGCCTTGAACTCAGAAATCTGTGTAGCCCTGGCTGTCCTGGAACTCACCGTGTAGCCCAGGCTGGACTTGAACTCAGAAATCTGCCTGCCTCTGCCTCCCAAGTGCTGGGATTAAAGGCATGCACCACCACTGCCCAGCGCCAAGTACTTTTGTATATATGAAATTCCACTACATTTTTAAAACTTACATTATGACATAATCTTTCCATAGTCTATAAGGCTTAACTATCATTTAATATAATCCCATCAATAACACTGGTCCAGTATTACTGCATTGAAGAATAAACCATAATATCTATAAAAAGTAGAAGCCATCTTGATGCATGAACATTATAAAATTGCAACAACAAAATTTATCATAATAGTGCCAGTTTTCTGGGTCTAACCATGTCTGGTTAGTGTCCCATTGCACTCATAGTTTCATAGGCCTGGGAACATGTGTGTGCCCAGTCTAGCCGGAAGAGATTATATATATGCACTCGATCAGTGGTTTCAATCTAGGGTGAACAGCACTACCACTAATTCATACTGATATGCTTGATTCAACCTAGTGGAGCAAGAGGGTTGACAGCAAAGAAGACAGAAGACTTCTTTGGAAATGATTCCAAGGGAAGACTGGAGCAATAGAACTGTTATCTGAGATGGAAGGCACAGAATATGTCAGTAAAAATGCTGTGCACCTTGAGGAAAACAATTAAAGTGTCCTTCAAATCACTGTGTTCTATTTATTTTACACAAACACTTTGTATCTGAGAAAATATCAGGGGCCTCGGAATTGTCCACAGTGGGGAAAATACTAGAAAGTTCTGATGCCGAATTTAGTTTCTTTTCAAATCAGACATCTCTTTCAGCTTGCCTGGAGTGTCTTATAAAACAAAGCAATCTTCCAGAACCTCTCTATAGATAAGTACAGCTGTCTCCTCGTTGAAGGGAAGAGGTTCAAACACATTTCAGAGCAGCTGGCTCTTGCCCTCCCAGCTGCCTGGAAAATGAGAAACTTTTCTGGCAGCGGGCCCCAAGCCCAAAGCAGTGGGTGTCTGAACTAATCCCCAGGCAGCAGAATGCAGTAGGCTGCAGACACAGGAAAGCATGTGCAGCTTTTAATCATCTTGATCTTTGGCTTTGTTTAAAGTCAAAGAAGAAAGCTCACAGGGTAGGACAGGAGATCAGGCGGGTGTATAGAAGTTCCTATGCCGCAAAGGAGGAGAAAGTCGGTACAGCTAAGAGGTTAAGGATGGGCTCAAGGCAGACTAGATGAATTCAAGCAGTTTTTCTCACTGAACCAGAGGGTATGTTTGTGTTGGTTTGGTTTGTTTTTGATGTGTAAAGTAGAAACATATCAACACTGACTGCCCAGAATTGTCTTAAGACAGTGTAATATGCAAGACAGTGAGCTGTATATACACCGTTCTCCCTGACTATGAAGGCATTGAGAAAAGCAGAACCTTTTAACCCGGGTAAACATAAAGCTTGAAATGAAGAGGAAAGATGAATTTCCAGTAATGCTCAATCTTTCAAACCTATGTGCAAAGGCCATATGCGTCAAGGTTTATATGGAAGTTTATATATCACACCAATAGGAATTTTGAGAGGTAGATAGCATTTCCTTATTGATCAAATAAAGCATCTGATAAATGAAAGACACAGGATTCTGGGCACTTGGGCAATGTAATCGAAGCAGGAAGGGGTGGACTCAAGTCGCATGATGCTACAAACTGTACTCTCCATCATCCTGGACTGACACTGTCTCTAAACAAGGAAAAGCCCCATACATTTTTTTAAAATGTCTTCTCTCCCTGTGTGATAACTACTTAGTTCTTTTGAAATCTCCCAACCCCCTGGTTTGGTTTGGTTTTATTGACTTACGGTGCTGAAACAGTTGTACATATAGGTTTGGGAGTTTTCCTGCTTGTGCCTTGACAATCTCTACTATCACTTCTCCTTCAGATACTCATGCTAGAGTGACTGTACATTTGTTCTGCACCATGCATGTCTCAAGAGAAACACCGACTTAAGTGATTGAAAAGTATTGTGTTTGTGGGCATATCTTGGCAGACCCCAACACCTAATTAAAGACCATGTTTTTACATTTGTGTATCTCTCTGGACAATGTTAGTGGTTTTATTTTCTTTTTAAAATCTACTACTGCCGGGCGGTGGTGGCGCACGCCTTTAATCCCAGCACTTGGGAGGCAGAGGCAGGTGGATTTCTGAGTTCGAGGCCAGCCTGGTCTACAGAGTGAGCTCCAGGACAGCCAGGGCTACACAGAGAAACCCTGTCTCAAAAAACCAACCAACCAACCAACCAAATAAATAAATAAATAAAATAAAATCTACTACTTAATGTAACATTCACAGGTACAGGCTTTATATAGCGCATTGTTAGGAGTCTTAGCTAGGGTAACTCTCATAGATTCCTGAGAGTTTCCATTCCGCTTGGTTTATAGCTTATTCCAGGGATGCTTCTCCATTCCAGTTGTTTCTTCCAGTACTTTGTCCCTCTATCTTCCTCCAACCTGATCCCTCCTTTTCCCATCCTCACTCATCCTCCACCCAGATGCCTCCCTCTATCCACCCATGATGCCTCTTCTATTTCCCCTCGTCAGTGAGATTCAAGCATTTCCCCTTGGGCCCTCCTTGTTAGTTAGCTTCTTTGGGTTTGTGGATTGTAGCATGTACTTTATGACTAATATCCTCTTATAAGTGAGTACATCCTATGTGTTTGTTCCTGGGTCTGGTTCCTCATGGGATGATATTTTCTAGTTCTATCCATTTTCCTGAAAACTTCATAATGCCATTGCCATTTAATAACTGAAAAATACTATACTGTATAAATATATCATATTTTCTTTATCAATTCTTCAGTTGAGTGGCATCTGGGTTGTTTCCAGTTGCTGGCTACTACAAATAAAGCCCCTTTGAACATAGCTGAATAAGTGTCTTTGTGGTATGGTAGAACTTCTTTTGGATATATGCCTAGGACTGGTTTACTTGGGTCTTGAGGCAGATCAATTCCAATTTTTTGAGAAATTACAAAATTGATTTCCAAAATAGTGTACAAGTTTGCACTCCTACCAGCAATGGAGGAGTGTTCCCCTTGCTCTGCACCCTCACCACCACCATGAACTGTTGCTGAGTTTTGTATCTTAGTCATTGATGGGTAATAAGATGGAATCTCTGAATGATTTTGATTTGCATTTCCCTGATGACTAAGGACGTTGAACACTTCTTTAAGTACTTGGCCATTAGCGACTCCCCTGTTGAGAATTCTGTTTAAATCTGTACTCCATTTTAAAAATTAGATTATTTAGTTTGTTGATGTCTAGTTTCTTATATCCTTTTATATGTTAGCAATAGGGGACATGGAACATGCAATGGCCATCTTCTATAACCAGGCATGACTTCTAATGGAGGGATTGGGGTATCAACCCAGCCACAAAATCTTCAACCCAAAATTTGTTCTGCCTACACAATATATAGAGATAAAGATGAAGCAGAAATTGAAGGAATAGCCAACCAATAACAGGCCCAACTTGAGACCCATGCCATGAGAGAAACCTAATACTATCAATGTCTGAAACTGCTACACTTTGAGATACAAGCCTAGCATAACAGACTTCTAAGAGGCTTGACCCAGAAGCTGATGGAAACAGACACAGAGACCCACAGCCAAACATTAGGCTGACCTCAAGAAATATTGTGCAAGAGTGGGAGGAAGTCTTTAAGGAGCCAGAGAGATCAAGGACATCACAAGAAAACCTATAGAATCAGCTCACCTGGACCCATAGAGGCTCACAGAGCCCACCAACCAAAAAGCATGCATGGGACAGACATTGGCCTTTCCACACATGTAGCAGTTGTGCACCTGGGTCTTAATGTAGAAGCAAGGGCTGTCTCTGACTGCATTGCCTGCCTTTGGTTACCTTTCTCCGAACTTGGTTGCATCATTGAGCCTCAACAGCAGAAGATGCACCTAGTCTTACTAACACCTGATATGCCAAGACTGGCTAATATCCATGGGAGACCTCCCCTTTTCTGAGAAGAAAAGGATAAGAAATGTAAGGGGTTGGGGAAGTAAGAAGGAGGGGCAGGAAGGAGATGGGGAATAAGCTATAACCATAATATGAAATAAATAAAAATAATAAAAGAAAAATATGCAAATATAAAACAATAAAGCAGAGATCACAAAGAGAGAAGAAAGTTGCCCTCTTGGGCAAAGCTTTTAACACAGAGGCCCAGACATTTCAATGATGCATGCCATGTGTCACAAGGGCCATAATTTGATGGTAATAATAGTTCAAATACTGAAATTGGAAAGTGATTTACGGTTCCTACATAAATTAGTCTGTCTTAAAGGTTACTCATCTAATTGTATCCTTTCATTCAATTGTATTCTGATATACTATTTTGAGTGGAACAAGAAAAAATAGAGTTTAGATCTAGCTTTTTAGTAGCCAAACCAAAGAAGCCCCTTATTAATACAGTGCCCAGTAAAATGAACATGTTCAAAAGAGCTATTTTCTGTTTATGACTATATATCTTAGCAAAGAAACAAAAATGAAAATAAACCCAACTGAGATTCTCTAGTCAATAAACTAGTCAAACTATATTCTCAAACTAGATTATTTCAAACTAGATTCTCTAGTCAATAAATTCTTACAGTCAAAAACTGAATATCATTGATTGTTCCTATAAATCAATAGGAAAACATACCATGTTCTAAGATCCCAAGTTTTATTTTCCAAATTATTTAATAATTTTTTCTTGAACATTGGTAGGCGTTCCATTTGTTTAGTTCATCTTCACAGAAATGTCTCCCATGGTAGACACTGTTAGCTGAATGTCCCTGAGCCATTTGTCCATTCCTCATTGATTCTTGCTTTTATTCTTAGAGCAATTAGTTCAGCCATTGTGGGTAAATCATGGTTCCTCACAGGTCATTACCCTTTATGACCGATTGGTCTGTAGGCAATTCGCGTCACTCTGATCTGATCAAAATGTTTTCTGGTTTCAGGAAAGACTTATCATTCATAGAAAGCAACTCTGCATTCTCCTGCACCCTAAGAAGCAGTGCACTAAAGCTAAAATAACTTGACTTACTGAATTCATATCAAAATCATAAACTAATACTTAAGAATAATCAACAGCAAGTAACAGATAGTGAAAGAGAGAACTGTGAAAAGTATTCAGGCTTGGTAGCATGATAAACCCATGGAATAATTATAATCTGAATTTATGGTGATTATTCATTACTTTGATAGTAAGTGCTGCCCTGTGGAACAACAGATATCGTATTCTAAGCCCATTTTTTTCCCTACCAGTCCAAGATCACACAAATGAAGATGATAACATCCTTCTAGCTGATCTTTCACATTCTACCATCTTGAGAATTTGTCCTACATTCCTTTAACTATCTGCCTCACATTACATCTGTATTCAAACACACACACACACACACACACACACACACACACACACACACACACACACACACACACACACAGCCTGGCTGTAGGTACCTATAAGTGTCTGGTTCTATATTACTTTCTTATTTAACCCCTACTGCATATCTTTTCTTAAGCAATAACTATTCCATTTGCAACCATTCATCTATAACTGCCTCAGCTGGATTCTGTAATTTGAATCCCAAGCCACTTTATTCATGGGACCATATTCATCTATTATCATCTCTATATTCCAAGACTTAGGAACAACTTATTAAATCACAGAGAGCATTTATGCTGTGGTAGAATTTTGGTAAACTGAAACTATTTGGTTTCTCTTAAAGGAAATTTTATCTAAGATGTTACATGCAAAAACTTTAAACAAAATCAATTCTGTTTTACAACCTTGCTTGAAGCAGGCTCTTTCATGCTTTTTCTGTAGGTGATCTACATAGTACAGGCTTAGCTGCTCCACAGGTTCCCTATGATCCACCTGTTGCTGCCTTCAGAATCCTAGGCTTACAGCTGTGCACGACTACATCTGAATAATCTTAACGTGGTTTTCTAGGGATGTAGCTAATATTGTTAGTCCCAAATAACAAGAGCCTTTACCCTCTGACCCATCTTACCAGCTCTTGGGAACATCCTTTAGACACATGCTAAAGGAAAGAAGTATTGAGGGCATGTGAGGAGCAAATTGATTGTGCTGCAAACTTGTCTATACTAGGTCTAAATAATTTTAGATGACCAATGTGATTCCCCTGTGCCTCTATGTCACCACTGAAAATAAGGACAATGATTGTAACTATCTAAAGGTGACAGATCTCTACATAGGTATAGATAGTTATATGAAGGTATGTGTGAATGCCATTATGTCACATTTAGAACAGTTTCAGACCCATTGTATGTACTATACACAAACACTTAGAACAATAATCTTTTAGATGGTAGTTCTTTAACCCATAGTCATCAAGATATGTATATATTCTATCTTATAAACCCCTTTCTTCAATTTCTTATTTACATCATTAATTCAAGTCATTATCTCTTTTGCATAAACCAATGGAACAGTCTCCCATTTATTTCCTATGTTAAATTCCCTTTTATATTTTTATTCGACAAAAATTTTATTTCTAAAGCATCATCCTGGTGATTTTTCTCATTTATAAACTTCTATATAAGAGAACTAATTCTATTAATAAAGTTTGTGTGGTTGATTATGTTGTATTCTCCAATGCTCATGCTCTCATTTTACTCCAATCTGACTCTTGGTTCCTTTCTCATCACTTAAAACAAAATCATGTTCTCCTATCTTTGGGATGTGCTTATCTCTTTCCCAAGAGTTACTTTTCCTTGAAAACATGCTTATTCTTTCAGACTCAGCAAGATTGTGGCATTGATCCCCTAGTGAGATTTCAATGATTTCTCAAGCTCTATTTTCCCCTCTCAGGAAGAGGTCATCATAAACTTCTCTGTCCCTATTGTACTCTGCACACACACTGTCATTATAGCACTTGTCGCCCTGGAGTATAGCTCCTTTGTCCTGATCTTCATTGGGAAAACAGATATAAAACTATAGGTAAGCAATAAACCAAACTTAAATTTTATTGGCTTGTTGCCTCATGTTTAAAGTGGTGATTATACCTTTTACAAGATCCTAGAGAAATAACTATCATTTTCTTTGATTCGTTGGGACTGATAAGCCCCACTTTGCTGCCACATTTATCATGTTAGAAAGAGAAAAATAAGGAGCAGAGGATGAATGCTAATCTAATCGAAGTAGGTTTAGATTTACTGTCCAATATCAAACAGAAATACGTTAAATGACTCCTTTGATGCTGCCTTGTTTGAAACCAACCATATTTAAAAAGATAAAAGCTGCTGATTTAAATGCTCCATCAAAGAGTTTTAAATATTTTAAAAAGAAATCAATGATTATTGGCAATCTCAGTAAAATAGAATAGAGATGACACAGTTATTCTTATGGGAATTTCACAGAGATGAATAAGCCTCTGATTGAATGACTATTAAATCTTGCATTCTTATTCTATGAAAACTAGTATTTGTTCTTACTTTGATATTAAATCTGATTCATAAATAAGTGTTGAAGACTCTCAAAAACACTGAAGATAGACCAACCATATGACCCAGCTCTACAAAGGATGCACAAATTCTCCAAGAACTCTACCTCTTGCCAAAGAGAGATTCTTGACCATTTATAGTTATCCCTGCACCTGTCACAATAGCCAGGAAACAGAACGAGCCTAGGTGTCTATCAACTTAGAAATAGATAATGAAAATGTGCTACATATACATATTTCATTCAGCTGGAAGATAAAATGAAATCATAAAGCTTGGAGGAAAATGGATTGTATTGTCAAGCTTATAAGGGTCAGAAATGTCAGTGTTGTGTATCTCTCCATACATGTATTTTAGCCTCTAACTATTAAATGTGTGTATTGGCATATAAACATGAGAAATATCCTTGGACATGGAAAGTAGTCATTTGAGATATGGTTTAAGAAATATGGTTTATTTGAGAAGCTGAGGAATAAAATTAAACATCTAAGATATTAAAGAAGTTGGGGGTAAAAAGGACAGTAAGGAAAAGAGATGTCTGGAGATATCACAGAAGAGGGAGAGAAATCGATATTAGTCAACTAAAACCAAATATTCATGAAAATGACCCAAGGAAACTCTTTATTTTGTGAGTTAATTTTTAAAAATATGCTCCATAGGCCATATAAAACCAAGCCCACAACTAAGTCTGAATTTATCCCAATAACCCAAAAAGATGATATAGAATTACTTGTCTCTGTAGCAAAGTCCAAGTTCTCCATCTTGTGTCAGAGAAGAGACAAAACATGACGTATGTCAAGAATCCACTTGCTATATCTATAACCTTGACATGGCTTATTGGAAGTAAGTAGACAGCCTGATGATTGGAGGCTGAAGGGAACTGGTAGGAGCTCAGCGAAGGAAGTTTGATTTATAACCTTTCTAACTGATGACTTTTCCAGACTTGTATCAAATGGTCTTTCTGGATCTCAGCCCTGAATTTATTTAACCTTTGTTGCTGTGCCAATTTATCTACACCTATTAAGTCTGCCTTTCCCAAGACTGTGGACCCAATTTAGGCCAGATACAGGCCTAAGTAAAGTATTTTTGGCAGGTAGCTTCTTGACTTAGAGCCCAGTTCCATTTACTGACTTATGTGTGAATAAGCTGGGGCCTTAGTACCCCATGTTTGTGTTCTGACTTTGATGTGTAATTGACAACTAACAAAGACTGACAGAAAGACATTTTCGGCCATAAGTAAAGAGATAAAACTTTCAATGTTCACTTGGATACCAAATAGTTTTTTGTTAGTTATGCATTTTCTGAGCTTAAATTTTCTCCTGCTATATATGTTAGACTGAATTATTTATAAAAGCTTATCCAGTTCTATAATATTAAGAGTCTTGACTACTATCTCTTCCTCTGGATCCTCCTATAGACTCTTTAAAATTATGAGAAATGATAGAAGTATCAAGGTTATTACTCTTAAATTCTCATGCTTGTTTCCCTAATATATGTAGATTGCATGCCTATTCACACATATTACATGGTCTTTTGATTTTGCATGTATTCTTGGGATTACTCATACTTGAGTATTTCCCTCTGTCTTTGTCATTCCTTTCACATTATCTACATCTCTAAAATAGTCCAGTATTGTGGGACTGCCTGAGTCCCTAATGCTAGCTTTCCAGGGGTAACCCTAAGCATTCCATAAAATAAGAAACAGCCCCCACACATGATATTTTAAGGTTTCAGAAAACTATCCTGTAACTTCCATAATAGCAGTGCAGAGTACTCTATCCTATGACTACGGGACCAGAACACTCTATATTGTGACTAATTGTCTAAAAGACTCTATACTGTGACTACTTGTCCAGAACATACTAAACTGTGAATACTGGCACAGAACATTCTATATTGTGAATATTGGTCCAGAACACTTTATATTATTAATACTGGTCTGACCTTTTATACTGTGACTACTGATCTGAAACACTCTGTAACATTTTGACTGTAACTACTCTCTATACTGTGACACTGGCCAGAACACTTTGTACTATGACTAATTGTCCAGAATACTCTCCATTGTGAGTATTGATAATGAATACTCTCTACTGTTTTACTGTCCCATAACACTGTGACTACTAATTCAGAACTCTGTACATTCTACTTTTTCTACCCTGTGACTACTGCAAAAACTGGGCTCTGCTTAGCAGGATTGTTTATAATTAACTGCAATGTTTTTGTTGTTTTAGATTTAAAAAAAAATAGCCTGAAACCAAACTTTTAAATTTTGATGAATAAATTTGGTAGCTTAAAATAACCTAATAGGAAATTGTATATTATCCATTGGAAAATAAACGGAATGAAATTGAGCAATAGGGATTATTTTTTTTTACACCAAATCACTATATTGAACCACCAACCAACCAAGTCACAATTAATAGAACAACTTGCTAAACTGAAGTCAATATTTAATATAAAAAGAACATTTCAAGGTCTTTCAGAAGGAAAGGTTCTAAAAATAAATCACTGTGCTGTAATATGGACTCCACTACCCAATATGACCATATCTTAAGAAAATGTAACAGTTTGTTATTGAGAGAGCATGCTACATTTATCTTTTCTGAAACTATTCAAATTTTTTAATATAAATATATTCAGCTCTCACACACTCCCAAACAATATAAAAACCTGTCAGGAAGCATCATTCCACTCTTTTTTTTATAGATTTGCAGCCAATTTCATGGTGATATTATTAAGGTTTATATTGTCCAGCCTCACAGATCACTGACAGGAAATTAGATGATTTGGAATATTTGAAAGAGTAGTTACAGATATACTAAGAGGCACATATGTGTATTTAACTCTTCATACAAAAAGAATGTCTTGTATTATTAGGAAAAATAATGAATGAATGAATGAATGAATGAAGAAAAGAATGAATGAATGACAGATAAATGGACTAAGGTTTGATGCTATAGACTAATCATCAATAAGTTTGAAAGTTTGTCATTCTTCATACACACACACACACACACACACACACACACACACCACACACACACACACAAATTCACATGTTTATGGTAGCCTACCTCTTCATCTTATCCAATTAACCTTTCCTATTCTATTCATGCTATTCACAACATATTTAGGTTATGGAGCCCCAGATCTCCTTATAATAATTAGTATTTTCTAATCTGATACACATCAGAAACACTGCCTCCTTTTTTACACTTTATTTTGAGAACTAATCAAATCTTAGAAGTATCTGCCAGTGAAGTTTCCATGGCTAGGTGGAGAAAGGGAGCTAATGGACTTTCCCAGGATCATAAATCTAATCAAACCTTAGAGTGAACATTTGCATATTTGTAATGCATTGTAAATAGAGCTGACTATGTAGTAAAGCTTTAGTAACAACTTTATATATATCCAAGTCATTGACTGATAGTCAAACATATGTATTGTTGGTCACATTATTTTCCCTTGTCTTTAGGTGAAACACAGAGATTTGTGGTCACATATATAGTAACAAGGGCAAGTTCTGAACCCAGGGAGAATAACTCCACATTTTAACCATAAAGCAGGCTTCCCAGTTCAGGCAAATTCAGAACCTAAATCTACCTTTCTAGTAGTGGTACATGTTTTCCATACACCATTACCTCAATAACACCAGATATGACAGTCTATAGAATGAAGGATGTATTAAATTTCCCTGGAACATTTAAGCTGAGTCTTTCCAATGTAGAAAATATAGCTAGAGACTGCATCTTTCCTACCAGCTGTGCACTGGAAATACAATTTATTATCCAAAGATCTGTACTTCTGGTCTTAAGGGACTGGCCACAATATAAGCAAGAATAAAGTCTGACTTCAGTTATTCATTGACATTGCCACTCTGGCAGGCCATTTGTCACCTCAGAGAGGCTGCTTGCTACTTTATGCTAAGTAACTATTAAATTAGCTCCAGAGGCTAGGGAGATAGCTCAGTGAGTACAGTGAATGCTTTGCCAAATCCCACAAACCAGATATACAAAGCTGGATGTGGTATTGACTGAATTTCAATCCCAGGTCTGCAGAAGCTGAAACAGGAGGATGTCTGTGACTTGCTCACCACCAAGACTAGATTGCTTGTTTAAGGCCATTCAATGGATCATATCTGAAGAAACAACCAAAAAACACACCCTATCCAGGGAAGCAGGTAGGCTAAGTATAGATCGTTTCCTTTCCCTCCATTCTTCCAAGTCCAGTTTCTAAGCCCTATTGCAAACTCTGTAGCAGACCAACTGCTGTAACTCCCTCATACTATCTGTGCCCATTCCCAGGGAATAAGCAGATCCTGGTGGAACTCCTCATTTCCTCCCTCCTATAGGTTTCCTCAGCCTCTCCTCTCTTAGCTCACTTGGTAATGGGTACCAAGCGTCAGCTCCCAACATAAGAAATGCATTTTACCTAGAACCCCCAGTGGTCACACCTATCAGGATCCCATAAGAATTTTCTACCAGGTAACACACAGCCACACGCTCCCTAAAGAACCAGAGAGGGGAAGAAAAATCAAGGAACAACCAACCAACAATGACAGGACTGGTTATCAACAACCAAAATTAGAATCTTTCAAACTCAGACTAGAATTTGGTTTAAAAATGCAATAACATCCAGGACAATATGTCTCCACAAGAGCCCAGGATTCCTATCACAGAAAGCCATAAGTATTGTTTTATAACAATAAACAAAGCTTAAAAAAAAAAACCTGGAGACACAAGACAAAGCTCTTAAAATTGCCTTTATATTTAAATATGATTGAGGTACTTGAAGGAACAGTCAATAAATCCCTCAATGAAATCTATGAAAACAAAGACAAACCATGGAAGGAAATGAATACAGTAGCTCAAGACCTGAGAGTAGAACTAGGATCAAAGAGAAAAACTAATATTGAAGAAAATCTAGAATGAAAAAAATTTAAGAATAGAGACAGGAGCCTCAGAGGCAAGTCTCAGAAACAGAATAGGAAGGACAGAAGAGAGACTGTCGGAAACTAATGACAGGCTAGGTTAAATGGATACTTCAGACAAGGAATATGGCAATACTAAAATACTGGCAGCAAAAACATCCAGGAAACTTGGGGCACTGTTAAAAGACCAAACCTAAGAATAATAGGAATAAGTAAGGGAGAAGAAAGCCCGTTTAAAGGTACAGAAATTATTTTCAACAAAATCATAGAAGAAAATTTCTCTAAGATCAAGAAGAAGATGCCTACCAAAGTACAAAAGGCATACAGGACAACAAAAAGACCAAAGCAGGAAATAAATTTCTCTTGGCATAAAATAATGTAAAACACTAAACATATAAAATACGGAAAAAATATTAAAAGCTGCAAGAGGAAAAAAACATGGCACATATAAATGCAAACCTATTAGAATAACAAACTCCTTACTTCTCAGTGTAGACTTGAAAAGCTAGAAGAGGCTGGACAGATGTTCTACAGAGTCAAAGAGACCACAGATGCAAGCCCAGACTACTATACCCAGCAAAACTTCCAATCACAATAGATGGAGGAAATAGGATATTCTATGAAAAATCAAAGCAAAAACAAAAGCAAAAGAACCTAATTTAGGCAGTATCTATGTACAAATTCTACTTTCTAAGGAAGATAATGAAAATAAAACTTTAATGTGAATAGGTTAATCACACTCACAAAGGTACACTGAATAAATAATCCCATACCAGCAAATCAAAAGAGGACACACCACCACCAAAAAAACAAAATAATAGAAACAAACACTGTTCATTATCTCTCAATGTTGATGGTCTCAATTGACCTATAAAAAGATACAGACTAATAGTATGGATGTGAAAACAGGATTGATCTTTATGCCGCATTCAAGAAACATACTTTAATATCAAGGACCTCAGCCTAAAAGACTGGGAAAAGATAATCCAAGTAAATGGACCTAATAAATAAACTAGTGTAGCCAGTTTAATCTCTAATAAAATAGACTTCAAACCAAAACTAATCAGAAGAGATAAGAAAAACACTGCACACTCATCAAAGGAAAAATCTACCAAGGGGGCATGGCAATTCTTAACATTTTTTCCACCAAACACAAGTACATTCAAGTTCATAAAAGAAACACTTCTACAGTTTAAGTCACATGCACTAATAGTGAGAGAATTCAATACTCTACTCTCTACTATAGACAGGTCATCCAGCACAAACTGAACAGTGAAATGATAGAGCAAACTAACATTATAAATCAAATGAATCTAGCAGATATTGACAGAACATTTCCCTCAAACACAAAAGAATAGAATTTCTCTGGACTTCATGGAACTTTTTCCAATATTGACCATATACCTGGATACAAAGAAAGTCTCACCAGATATGAGGTAAGTGACATAATGCCCTCAATGCTATCTGACCTCCAGACTAAAGCTAGAGGTCAACAACAAAAACAGAAGAAACCTTACTAACTTATTGGACCTTAACAACTTACTACTAAATGAAAAATCAGACAAGACAGAAATTAAGAAATTAAATGCTACCTTTAATTGAATGGAAATGAATATGCAACCTACCCAAATCTATGAGACATGATGAAAGCAATTCTAAGAAGCAGGTTCATAGCAATAAGTGTCTATACTTTTTTTTTTTAAATGGAGATATCTTATACTAATTAACAGCACTAGTTACTTAAATATAAAGGACCCCAGGCTCTATCTAAATGCTCGGAAGAGAGAAAGAAGAAAAGAAAGAAAGAAAGAAAGAAAGAAGAAAGAAAGAAAGAAAGAAAGAAAGAAAGAAAGAGAGAGAGACAAAGAGAAAGAAAGAAAGAAAGAGAAAAAGAAATGCAAAGAAAGAAAGAGAGAGAGAGAGAGAGAGAGAGAGAGAGAGAGAGACAGAAAGAAAGAAAGAAAGAAATGCAAAAGAAATAGATGACAAGAAATAATGAAACTCGGGGGTGAAATAAATAAAATGGAAAAATAATACAATGAATCAATGAAACAAAAGTTGGTTGTTTAAGAAAATCAATTTTTAAAATTGACAAACCCTTATCGAAACTAGTTAAAAGGCAGGCAGAGAATAACCCATACTAACAAGATTATAACAGAAGAGAACATAACAATAGATGCCAAGGAAATCCTAAGAATCATAAGGATATACTTTAAATACCTTTACTCCAGCACAATAGGAAATCTAAAGGATATGAATAATTTTCTTGATACATACAACTCACCAGAGTTAGTTCAAAATCAGATAAACAATTTAAACGGACTTTTAACCCTTAGTGAAATAGAAGCAGTCTTTAAAAGTCTCCCAACTGCCATCTTCCTTACAGTCCACACCTAAACCTGTAGCAGCCATGGATCAAGACACTGCTTCCCCATACCATAGCTCTGCCTACCTCCCAAGAGTCTGGCTCTGCCCTGACACACACAGGTACACAGGTGAGACAACCCACTCCAAACCCTCAGCTGTGGGGAGTCCAGGAAGCCTAGCAGCTCTGGGCTCTGTAAGACTTGTAGGAGCTCAATCTTGCCTCTGGTCATCACATACACCTGCAGCAGTTTCTAATCAGTGCATGACATCTCACCCCATGCCTCCATCTGCCTCCCAGGAGTCCAGCTCTACCCTTCCAACTCCCACAATACTGCCAGAAATTGTGTCAGAATTCTGTCTCCCAGGAAGCTTGATCAAACCCAAGACAAACAGCTCCACCTGCATCCTGGAGGCCTGCTTCAACCTGGGACACACATGCCAGCCAACATAAGAGACAACCAGGTGGCAAAGTGCAAGCACAAGGACATAATCAGCAGAAGGCAATACAGCAGAACCCAGCTCTCCTACCACAGCAAGCCCTGGATATCCTAACTCACCTGAAGAGCAAGATAGTGACCTTAAACCCCATCTAATGAAGATGATAGAGAGCTTTAAAGAAGATATAAATGATTCTCTTATAGAAATACAGAAAAACACAAACAGGTAGAAGCTCTTTAAGCAGAAACAAATAAATCCCTTAAGGAAATATAGAAAAATACAATCAAACAGGCAAAGGAAATGAATAAAAGGATACAAGACATAAAAATGGAAATAAAAGCAATGAAGAAAACACAAATGGAGGCAACCCTGGAGACAGAAAACCTAAGAAAAAGAAGAGGAACTATAGACACAAGCATTATCAAAAGAATATGAGAGACAGAGCAAAGAATCTCAGACATGGAAGATACTATAAAATAAATGGATATATTAATCAAAGAAAATACCAAATGTAAAAAGTTTCTAACACAAAACATCCACAAAATTTGCAATCCCATAATAAAGGCCAACCATAAGAATAATAGGAATAGAAGAGGGTGAAGAGTCCCCTCCTGAAAATCATAGAAGAAAACTTCCCTAACCTGAAGAAAGAGATGGCTGTACACATAAAAGAAGCTTGCAGAACACCAAATAGGTTGAATTTGAAAAGAAAATTCTCTGCTACATAATAACCAAAATTACTAAATGTACAAAAAAGAAAGAATATTAAAAGCTGCAAGTGAAAAAGCCCTCTCTCACCAAAAAACAAACAAAACAAACAAAAATGAACACAAAACAATAACAACAACAACAAACATAAAAAGGCAGACCTATCAGAATTAAACCTGACTTTTCAACAGAGACTCTAAAATCCAATCTAAAGAATTTAAAGATCCTGAACAGATGTTTTATAGACCCTAAGAAACCACAGATGCCAGTCTAGACTACTATACCCAGCAAAACTCTCAATCACCATAGGTACAAAACTCAAGATATTACAAAACCAAATTTGAACAGTATCTTTCTACTAATCCAGCCCTACAGAGGAGAGTAAAAGGAAAACTTTGACCCAATAAAGGTAAATATACCTAAGAAAACATAAGAAATTAATTAACCCATAGTAGTACCAAAAGAAAAGAATCACACACACACACATACACGGTGGGGGGGGGGGGGGGAGAGAGAGAGAGAGAGAGAGAGAGAGAGAGAGAGAGAGAGAGAGAGAAACACCTCCAACATCAAAATCACAGAAACTAACAATCATTGGTCATCAGTGTCTCTCAACATCAATCGACTCAATTTCCCAATAAAAGGACAGAGGCTAAAAGACTGGATACATAAACAGGATCCACCATTCTGAAGCATACAGGAAACACACCTCAGCAACAAAGGTAGCTGCTATCTCAGAGTAAAGGGCTGGAAAAGGCTTTCTCGAGCAAACAAACCCAAGAAGCAAGCTGGAGTAGCCATTCTAGTATCTAATAAAATAGACTCTCAACCAAAAGTTATCAGAAGAGATAGGGAAGGACATTTATTTATCAAGGAAAAATCCACCAAGATAAAGTCTCAATTCTGAATGCATATGTCCAAAATGCAAAAGCACCCATATTCATAAAGTAAACTTTACTAAAGCTTGAATCAGACATTGAATGCCACATAATAATGGGAGGGGGATGACGTCTACATCCCACTCTCATAAGTGGACAGGTAATCCAAACAGAAATGAAACAGAGAAACGACGATACTAATGCATGTTATGAACCAAATTGTTCTTACAGATATCTACAGAACATTTCACCCGAAACAAAAGAATATATCTTCTTTTTTGGCACCTCATAGAGTGTTCTCCAAAATGGACCATATGATTGGGCACAAAGCAGGCCTCAACAAATACAAGAAGACTGACATAATCCCATTTCATCTTAACAGATCACCATGGATTAAGGCAGGACTTCAACAACAGAAACAACAGAAAGCCCACATATTCATGGAAATAGGACAACTTCTTACTCAATAATCTCTTGGTCAGGGAAGAGGTAAAGAAAGAAATTATAGACTTTCTATAATTCAATGAAAATGAAGGCACATCATACCCAAACTCACGGGAGACAATGAAAGCAGAAGTCAGAGGAAAGTTCATAAGAGTAAGTGCCTTCATAAATAAATTGGAGATATCTCATACTATCAACTTAACAGCCCACCTAAAATCTCTGGAATGAAAACAAGCAAACATACCCAAGAGGATTAGAGGGCAGGAATTAGTTAAACTCATTACTAAAATCAATCAATTAGAAACAAAGAAAATATTACAAAGAATCAACAAAACCAAAAGCTAGTTCTTTGAAAAAATCAACAAGATAGATAAAACCATAGCCAAACTAAGTAAAAGCTACAAAAATAGTATGTAAATTAAAAAATAAGAAATAGAATAGGAGATATAACACCAGAACTGGAGGAAGTTAAAAAAAAATCATTAGGTCTTACTTCAAAAGGCTATACTTTGCAAAAATGCAAAATCTAAACTTAAACTAAAGTTAAATCAAGATCAGGTAAACAATCTAACTGGTCCTATACCCCTATAAGGAAATAGAAGCAGTCATTAAAAATCTGCCAACTAATAAAAGCTCAGGGCCAGATCACTTTAGTGCACAATTCTACCAGACTTTCAAAGAAGAGTTAATACCAATATTTGTTGGGAGCTGTTTGCTGCTTCTCTGAAGCAGATACTAAAAAGAGAGGAAAACATCTACCTGCCAGGCAGAGTCAAGACAGGTCAGGGCCTGTTGGCATATTTCCTGGCCTGCTGTGATACGGAGCAATAAGAGAAGATGCACCTGAGTTTCAGGGCTAGGGGCTGAAGATTCTATTGACCTTAGTGTAAAGAACAGAGGTTTTGGGAATGGGAACATATGTCTTGTGTACATTTTAGCAAAATTGTTTCTGTTAGCTTGTGGCTCTGCTTCCCATGGTACGATAGTATAAAAACGCAATGAGTAATACACTTCCTTCTAACTTGGTAATGACCTGCAGCCCTCCCATTATCTGTCTCTTACATCATTTTTTTGTTTGTTTTCTATCTTTCTTATAATCATCATCACTTCCCTCTCAGGGGACTATTTGACTTTGCACCAGTAGAAATATTCCACAAAAGAGAAACAGAAGAAAGACTATCTAAGTCATTCTATGAGATCACAGTCACCCTGATCCTTAACCATGCAAAGACCCAATAAAGAAGACTGAGCCACCAACCAAAGAACTTACATGGGATGGAATGAGGCCACTGGAACATATGTAGCAACATGAAGCTCTGTCTCCACGTCTGCCTTATCTGGCCTCAATGGGAGAGGATGCACCTAATCTGGCAGAGACTTTATGTGCCAAGATGGGGGAATACTCAGGGGGTTTCCATCCTCTTAGAGGAGAAGGAGAGAGACTTTGGGTGGGAGGGAGTGGGAAGAGGGAGCAGTGTCTGGGGAGCAAATGAATTAATTACATACTTTACAAAAATATGTAAATAAATAATATAATTAAATAATATGTAATTAATTAATTAATTAATTAAAAGAATATTTTAAAAGCCCACAGAATACCCACTTATAGGAGTGGAAACTTGTATAGCCAGTATGGAAATCAGTGTGGTGGTTTCTCAGGAAGATGGAATTTGAGCTACCTCAAAGTCCAGTTATACTATTCTTGAGCTTCATGCTACTATAGAGACACTTGCTTTATCATGTTCATTGTTATTCTATTCACAACAGCCAGTGAATGTAAACCATAGATGTTCCTCAACAGGTGAGTGGATAAAGGAAATGTGGTACAATAAAGGAAATGTGGTACAATAATTCAGTGGGGTACTACTCAGCCATTAAAAGAAATAAAACCATTAAATTTTCAGGTAAAAGGATGGAACTAAAAAAATTTAATCTGGAGTGAAGTAATGCAGACCCAGAAAGAAATATAGTATGCATTCACTTATATGTAAGTGAATTGTAAATTATATATCTTAATTATAAAATTAAGAGCAAGCTACAATTAACTTTAAAGGTTAGGTTTAGTGTAAAGAATTGGCAGTGGGGGAGGGCAAATAGATGTCCTTAGGAATGGGAAATAAAATAGCAATGGATATATGGGGGACTGAAAAAGGGGGATCAAGTTGCAGGGACATGAGGGAGAATATATGGGGAGAGAGAGCTGAAATTGAGGTCCATTTGAAGGGAGGTATAGAAACTTAATGCAACAAAAGCTTGTGTGTGTGTGTGCATGTGTGTATGTATGGTGTAAATAAGATCACCAAAGGATAGGAGATACAGAGCCTCCAACTGAACATTTTTTTGTCACCAAATGAAGCTTCTCATGCTGGGATCTGGTTATATCTAATTGAGTTGTTAGCTAAAGGGCTCCCATGGGAATCCTCAAACAACCTGACCATTGTCAAGACTATAAGTAAAACTCTTCAGAAACTGACAGCAAGACCCTATTACTGAAGACATTTACACAACTCATTGAACATGGAGAAGTTGAGCTGGTGTCTATGTAGAGCCATCATCTCTATGTTATAGTGTGTTTAGCACTTGCAATTTACCAAAGAAAATGAAAATACCAACCCAGCCACAAACCCTTTGATCTGCAATCCTTCCCTGCCTACAAGATACTCTAGCGCAGTGGAGCCACAAAGTTTGGGGGAGTAATTAATCAATACCTGACTTGACTTAAGGCCTATTCCATGAGATGGAACTCATACCTGACACTGCTTGCATGATCAAAACCATAAGACTAAATAACCCAAGTACCCAGGGTAAAACTAAATACTATTGTTCTTAAAAATATTAGCAATAGAATGACTCCTAATTACATTCTGTTATGCTCATATATCAGTGCCTTGTTCAACCATCGTGAAGGAAGCTTCCTCCTGCAGTAGACAGAAATGCAGAGACCCACCACAGACAGCATTGTACATTAAGTGAGAGACATTGTAAAACTCAGTTACAAATGAGATATCTTCATTAAATCCAACCCCCCCAGGCCTCAGGAAATCTTGTAGGAGGCAGAACAAGTTGTAAGGGTCAGAGGGGAAGGAGCACACCAAGAAGACAAGGCTTTCCAAATCAACAGGAGCATGCACAGGGCTTGCATAGGTCTACACCCCTTCATTCAAAATAAACATGGTTTCCAGTTTAGTGTTTATGTGATATTCTTGAGTGTGCTAATGAATGGGTCTCTGATTCCTGTGCCTTCTCTTGGACTCTTTTCTTTCTGGGTTTTAGTTTAATCCAATTCTGATATGTTAGTTTTGTTATATCTTATCATGTCTTATTTTATTTTACTTTATTATATTATTGTCCCTTACAAGGTGGTTGGTTTTCTAATGGGAGACAGAAAGGTTATGAATTCAGAAGGAGGTAGAAATGAACTGGGGAATGAAGGGGAATTGGAAACAATAATCAGAATATATTATATAAAAATCTATTTTCAATACAAAATAGAAAAAACTTCAGCTTATGAAGACAAACAAGATATACAGCTTCTCTGGTAGGACAGCTGAGGTCCTCTGACCTTTATATGCACACACACACACACACACACACACACATGCACACACACATGCATACACACACATGCACACATGCACAAGTGCATGCACCTGCATAAACACACGGACATTCACATACATATTTCTGCACACACAGATTCACTCTATTCTTTCTTCCTTAATGTGACTATAATGGGATTAGAAGGTAGTGTGGTAGTACCTATCTTATTGGAACCTGACTCAATCAGCCTTGGACTTTTATAAAAAATATTTACAACCTAAGCAAAGGAGAGAAAAAAAGGAGTAAATGCAGCATTTAAAAAAAAAAAGCATAATTTTTCCATATGCCTCATTTTCTAGACCTGACATTTCTGGATATTTTATTGAATAGAGAATGCTTACTTTATGTCAATTCTGCTCATTTAGTTTGTTTGTTTGGATGGTATATAAAGTGTGTGTACATAATACAACATAGATGAGTACATTTAATTGAGATTTATTTATAAAGTGATGCATCTGGATGCGTCTCTGTATGGAAGTATGCATGTGTCAATGCAGATGCCCACTGAGAAGAGAGCATCAGATTCCACAAAGCTACAGGAGTAGGCAATTGTAGAGTCCGGGCACTGGCTTTATGTCCTCTGTACAAGCTGTACACATTTGTAACCACTGAACCATCTCTCCCTACTCAAGATGACTCTTCAGAGTATCAATGTTTGTATTAAACTTCAGAAAAAAAAATCCTACACTCATCTTTCCCAGTCAAGTAAAATTATCTTGGCAATAATTAAAATTAAGGCTTGCAGCAAGATAGGTTCTGTAGTGTTGTGAAGGTCAGCTGGAGACATAATGGAGCTGGGGACAATAGCAAGGGAGGGGTTGGAATTCAGAGAACAGAGGAGA
Organism: Arvicanthis niloticus; assembly: GCF_011762505.2. Taxonomy (NCBI): domain Eukaryota; kingdom Metazoa; phylum Chordata; class Mammalia; order Rodentia; family Muridae; genus Arvicanthis; species Arvicanthis niloticus. Next base: position 30,281,440 of record NC_047677.1, on the reverse strand, counting down.
CCCCAGACATCCACATCATCACTTTCCTCTTAGCAATGTGCTCCTGCCTTGAACTTGTAGAGAGGAGCAAGAAACCAGACTTCAGGGAGGGCAGAAAAACTAAACAGAAAGAAGACAAGCATGAGAATTTTATATTTCCAAGCTGAAGTATGTCAGACTTGTGAGTCCATAAACATGCTACTTAGGAACACAAGCTCTGTGGTCAGAAGACTCAGGTGTCCAGCCGGTTTCAATCGGGTACGTATGTCATCTGAGGAATGAGTTACTTAACCCCAAATTTTGGCTTTGATTTCAACACTGTGGAAACAGTGCCTTACAAATTGCTTAAAATGCTAAAATGACAGTAATATAGAAAAAGTAGGAGGGGGAGAAGGAGGAGGAGGAGAAAGAAGAGGAGCAGAAGGACAAGGAGGAAAAAGAGAAAGAGGAAGAAGAAGAAGAAGAGGAGGGAGAGGAGGCAGAGAAAAAAGAGGGGGAGAAGGAAGAAGAAGAAGAAGAAGAAGAAGAAGAAGAAGAAGAAGAAGAAGAAGAAGAAGAAGAAGAAGAAGAAGAAGAAGAAGAAGAAGAAAAGAAGAGGAAGAGGAAGGGGAGGAGGAGGAGGAGGAGGAAGAAGAAATTAAAATAGTTTTTTGGTATGTGACAGGTCCCATAGGGTTGCTTTTATCTTGCTTTTATCTTTCTCACTGCTAAGGGCCGTATTATTTTAGTGCATATTGTCATACAGATTCAGAGACAATATGTTTTCACGAAGGAGATATGTAAATCATGACTGTACACTTCCTCAAATACTGTTGATAGGTTTCACTAATGACAAATACTGCCATTTTCTCAACAGGCCTTAGACAAACAAAAATCCCCAAATGATATTTACCAGCATGAATCCTGTATGGAAGGAACACATTCCTCTACCAGCCTTACATGATCCATAGATCGAAGAACATAGACTATATGGGTGGCCCCTGATGGTGTAATTATAGCTCTGTGGCAGAGAAACCTCTTATAAAGTGTATGAGAAAATTTTGGAATCAACTCTAGTAGAGTGTGCTCCCAACCTTCATCTTATTAGAGCAATAAAAGCATGCACAAGTAACTAAACACCTATAAAACTATTTATATATGCATCATTTATACATATACACACACATACACACATGCACAAATGCATGTGGACACATGGGCCAATGCTACGTACACAAGTGTCCCTAGATATTGTAGTAACAAAGCCATTTTTCTGGAAAGCTCTCCAATGTCAGAAAGTCTGCAAGGGTACATTTTTACAACATTCTGCATGAATTAGCATGGATCTTTTCCCTCTCTCAAACCAGCCCTCCTGACACTGCTCAAGTAGTTGGAGTAATTTACTGACCTTACCAAAGAAGAGCTACCCAGGGCTGCTCCGGGCTCCATTTGTCACCCTCCCCTTTCTTTGCAGTATGTTTTCAGGCACTTAGTACCATTAAGAAAAATTATGTCATTCATGGCTTGTACCTGGCCTGGCTCCTGCTCCCAGGTGGAGCAGCAGATGCATAATGGGGCCATTTAAAAATGCTACCTTAGAGAAAACAGCTCTACAAAATTAGTGAGACGATGCCAAGCTGCTCTCTTTCTTTGCTTCCAGCATGAGTTATCTTCCAGAAAATCGAATTACTGTACCAACCATGGAGCAGCACAATTAAGAGGGAAAGATAGTGGAGAAGCATAAGGCAGCATTCCATAGATGATGACAGACAGAGCGTACAAACCAAAGCATGCCACTCATATGTCCAAGTGTATTGAGCCTGAGATATTTAGTTAGTATATGGAATGTTTCAGATTATCCCCAAGATTCACATGATAAACTAAATGTTAACTCAGCAGGAGCTCAAAAGAGAGGTCTAATTAAATTAAGTTGTATTAGGAAGAAGTTGTTTCATAGACTCCAGGAAATCATTAAAAGAGCAAAGAGAAGCAAGAAAGATAATGAAGGATGTACACAACCGTGTGTGCACTTGTATGTGTGAGAGACACAGGAAAGCTATGACCAGAGAACACAAAGTTTCAAAAGCTCTTTGTCTTAAAAATTATGAAAAATATCATTTGCCATGGTTAACAATAACCATCTGTATTTTTAGGCATGTTTTAGCATGTTGGTTTTAATTCCATTTTAGTGACTGGCTGCAGATAGGAATGCACACACGTGGAGCGGAGACATTCATGCAAGCAAAACACCTACACACCAAAACAAAAATAAAGAATCCTCTGCATGTCTTGTTTTCAGAATCTTGAGTGTTATCAGAAAATTTAGCCCCAAATCTTCTGTGACCCAAGGCTTGACAGCACGCATCCTCCTGACATCTAATATCACAAAGAAACAATAGACAATATTTGCTCACACAGGTTGTCGGGGTTATTGTTTTTTTTTTTTGGGCTGTATCCCCAGAAAGCAGCATTTCTGAGCCATATTATTACAAGTCTTTTCTGAGATACATTCATTCAACTTAGACTTGCAGAAACTTCATGTTTAACCACTGAAAGATGACATTGGTTTTCATGTAGCCAACTGATACCCTAGTAGTATTTAACTAGCAGAAATCATCATCTTCAAATTTCAAACCTGATAAGACATCATCTCTCTCAATAGCCACTTATACTATCAGTAGCAATGACTAGTTACTAGAATTGTTCACTAGTGTCTGACTCCATATTTATCTAGAACAAATGTATCCTAAATGTCAACACTGGTTCAAAATCTGTCACGATCTATTATTAATTTAGTTTCTAACTTTTATATTGTTTTTGCTTTTTTTTTAAAAAAAAAAAAAAATCCCTGCAATCCTCAGAATCAAGTGAAATGAAACTGTATTTGTAGTAAAATGTGTCACAGATTGTTGTTTTTCGGCTCGTTTCTCTTCCTTACTGCACTCTTAGAGAACAGAAAGCTTGTCTTGGTGTCAGGGCAGGAAAATGAGAATAAATATGTGTCAGTATAGAATGACACAAAGGGCAGTAACTGGAACCTGAATCTACAGTTCAACTAACCATGTGATATTTGGCAACTTATACTCATTACTTGTAAACCAAATTCCATGTGTTTCCTTGTATTGCAGTTAAGAGGATATCTATCTATCTATCTATCTATCTATCTATCTATCTATCCATCTATCTATCCATCTATCCATCTATCTATCTATCTTCACCTATATATCAATCTATATCTCTATGTATCTATCTAACTACACACACACACACACACTCTCACACACACGTCAATAATTTAAAATTAGTCACCAAGTGGAAAAAGTTCTCCTGACACCTCATCCCTATCAGTGAAGGAGTAATGATAAAAAAAAAATATTATGATGTTACAATGTTCTATTAAGTTGGTATCTATGAAAAAATGTATGAGAAATATTTGTTTACCTGGTTCTGTTCTTAAGAAAAGGAAAGAAAAACAATTGGAAAAGCAGATGGAATCAAGGAGAACACTGTTCATCTCAGCCAGAGGTGAGAATTTTGCCTAACTTTGCAGGGGTTACAGAACTGCATTTTCAAGCAATACCTTGAATGGGCCGTCTAATATTTTGCATTCACCTCATAGTCATGGGCTAGTTACATAAGCAGCCCTTGCAAGGTGGTTATACAGAACCACTCAGAGGACCTTCTAGAGCAGGGAGTGACTATGAGATGAAGTCATCCAACACCCAGTCACTGAGAGACAGAAAAAAGCCAGCTAAAGAGGCATACCACCATTTTCAAAGTTCAAAGATTCAGGGAATCTTGTTGAACATTTTGCAATGTATGAGACAGCCCCCTCCCCATCAAGTAATTATCTAACTCTCATAAGCAGATCGTGCAAAAGATGAGCAATCTGGACATAGATAAAAGCACAAGAAGCCAGAGTTTGATATCAGTTCCTAACAGTTATTGATTTGCTATTAATATCATTTAGGCTTTAAATCATGAAGAAAAGGCCAACAAGGTGGTTCTGTGACTAAAACACTTACTGAAAAAGTCTCATGACCTAATTTTAATCCCTGGAAACAACCTACAGGTAAGAGGAGGGAAGACTCCCTAAGGTTATCCTCTTGCATCTTTAATGCATAAAGCATTCCCAAATCCACACCACCTGTGCCTCCCTCTCTCTACTTCCCGTTCCCCATGTAAACACTTGCCATGCATTTGACACTAATAAATAAAATTAAAAGATAGTAAATTATGAAGAAAGAAGTGTATGTAGGATTTTCGGATAGTAAACCCAGAGAAAGAGAGGGAGAGAAGGAGAAATGGAGGGAGGAGGGAGAAAGAAAAAATGGATGGAGAGATCAGGAGAAGAAAGGAAGGAAAAAGAGAGGAAGTGAGAAAGGGGGGGGGGGGCATTTATCTCTTGACTAGCATGACTGTCTATCATGCACCTCCGAGCAGAAATACAGCCTGAGGTCAGAAAGGAAGCGACAACTTGGCATTCAATCCACACCAACATGTCTTTGCGCACACAGTTTTCATGCCTGCCTTTCTCTGCACTGTAATGAATTCTGAAATGAACATTGTTCTTCTGGAAGCCTTAGCCCCTTGCTGCTTTTCATCTCTCTCGTTTGCATCTGTGATTTTTTTTTATACTAGATTTCCAACTAAACTCATAAGCATCCAAATGCCTGCATGGCGAGTTCCTCTTACTTTGATGTGTATTTTGCCTAATGGGAAACTGGCTCCATCCTACAGTTGTCAAATGAAACTTGCTTACCTCCTGGACTTTTCTTCCAATGGGTCTTTGAAGTTCCAAGTTTCAGGTTGCTTAGCATATAAGAAGCACAATTAATTTCTTCTCTCTTTACTATGGGGTTGATAACAAGCTAATTCCATTTTCAAGAACATAGTTTTGCAGTCTAAATGTCTGTTATCAATGATAACAGAATAAAATAGAATAATTCAGTGTCTGTGTTTTGAATCATGCAAGACTATTAAAAATAACAATCTCTAAACTATCAGTAAAGACATTATGCCCACTTCCTCTATTTCATTCCTCTTTGTAGGCACTGATTTTTGTAGCTAATCCAGATGTCTGATCTTACCTCTCTCTGTGACTAAAACTAAGTATCATAAAAAAATAGAACACTGGTCTTCCTAAGAGGAACATCTCAGGAAAGCAAAGTCAAACCAGTAGTAATGTCACAAAGAAGGTACATGATACTGGTTTGATATGTGTGTATCAACTCTTATATGTTAATAATTGCCAAGAAAAATCCCTAATGCCTCACCTCTTACTCTTGCTGATGAAGATAAAACAATACTGTAGCAGTGCCTTCTTAAAACAAAATGAGGTAAAAGATTCAGCTCTATATGCTTTAATGCCATGTGGCAATTGTTGTAGAAAAGAATGTTTTGGGCAAGCTAAGAAGGACAAAAGGAACAAGGTCAGAAACTTAGGAGGAAGGAACCAAGATGAATACATAGAAGAATAGAGAAGGAAGTTATTACTGTCTAGATTATACTCTGGTCTTGTCTTGGAGATTGAATCATTGTACTGATTCTGTAATCTGAGCATGAGTTGTAGTCAATTCGTCTTGCAATTCCTGATTCAACAAACCCTTTCTGACATTAATATTATTTTTAATCAGTGCTTTTCCCATTTTGCAATTAAACCAGACCCTAGCCCTGGACAAAAGCAGACACCATGCAGCCGGGTGTTATGATACCACCTCCAATCACACTACCATAAAATTCACTGGGAATAAGAGGGTATTTTCAATAATTATGAAGTAGAAAACATTGTAAATTTAATTTTAATGTCTATTTTTAGTGATGGTTGTTAAATTCTTTAACCTCTCTTATAGCCCACCAGCCACCAGAAGTAGTAGGGGGGAAAAAAAGGATATGAAAAAAGTAGACCTGTTTAGAAAAATTCTTTGGAGCAACTCCCATCTGTGTTGTCTGGAAATTGGCAGTTCAGTTCACAGAGCAGCTCGATCCATTTTGCAAACACTTCATGGATACATCAGCAGTCCAGTTTGGTAGAGTTGGAATAGCAAGCACAATAGAAAACACGAGTCAGATAGCACTACCTAGCAGAGACAGGCAGGCCTCAGCCTCAGCTCAAGTCAGCAGGAGGGGCCAGGTTCAAGAAGAACACCAGGCAAAGTTTTCGGCTGTGCCTCTCTCGGGGAATCAAAGATCAGTGAAGATGCAAGACCAAGTATTACACAGCTATTTCTATAAACATGCCTAGCTCAGCCTCTGTCACTGTCTGTCCAGTCTTATTTATATCCCTGTAAACATCATATGCTCTCCATGGGTCTTGCCTCAACCCATGTCTTGCCTTAGCACATGCATCTGTCTCAGCTGACATCACTCTGGCAATCAGCCCAAGTCCACAAAAGTGGCAACCCCCCCAAACAAACAAACAAACAAACAAAAAACTACAGCACACCATCAGAACTTGTTTGATGTTTTTCTCTATGGAGTCCTGACTAAGAAAGCTCAACTACATAATATAAGGCAGAGAAATACATGTAAGTCCTTGGCAAAGAATCCTTCATCACGTGTCCTTTTATGTGTTTGCTTTAACAGAACATCTTTTCTCCTGTGTCTGCTTTAGTAAAACATTCCTACAGGAGTCTGTCTAGTCTTTCTCTTGTTTCCATTTAAAAAAAAAAACATTCTTTCATATGTTTGCCCCAGAAAAACACCATCCAACACAACTGACTTTCCATATATCCCTAAAGGTTCCCCTTCAGAACTTGGTACTCAAGATTCTGGTCCTAAGTCTACTGAGACCTACCTCTGTGTCCTGGGAGAAGTAACTGAAACACCTACACCTATTTCCACATTCATAGAGATAAGGTAATTACAACATAAAATATCACTACAGTAGTTCCAAATGTTACTGCATCTGGATACACTATAGAATATAGCAATTTCTGATTAGAATGGTTTTAGAAATCAACCAACCAATGAACAAAACCTACACTTTAAAGCATAGATTTTTAATAAAAAAACTTTTCCTCTTTTCTCCTTTTTCTTCTTCATTCCTCTCCCTATCCACATTTCCTTTATTTCCTCTTCAATTTTATACTTCGACCCTATGTCTTTTTCATGATAAATATTTATGCTTATTTTCAAAATCTTTCTTGTTTTTCTGTTTACTTATTGTTTTTCCATGCCTAGACAAATGGATACACTATATTGGGAAAGCTCATTAGATAATCCCCTAATGCTATAACATGGCATGCACATTAGCTTACTAGGTTATTTGTATGGACTTGGTGGCTTATGATCTGTGGACCCTGGTGGCTCCTTTGGTCAATAGCTATATTCCTGCTGATGCTATCATTCCTTAGTTGATATATAGTGCTCCCTGATGTAGGCCAGAGCTCAGTTGCAATTGTCTGAAATTTTTTCAAATATTGCTGATCTTCTCTCTCTTTCTGTCTCGATGGATTAGTTTCATATATTTCTCTAATTGTTAAAAGTGTGGCTTTGGCACACCTGCCTCGGGGTAAGAGAGAACAATTAAACACATTAACGGAGAGCCACAAAACACAGGAGTTACATAATTAATCAATTTTAAGTAGTATAAAATTTGGCAAGCTAAAAACCTGGCATCTAGAAAAAAGGATAATTTTGAGAGTTTAAACCTGTTCACAATTTGATTTTCCCCCTGAATTTATATGTCTACACACAGTAGACTATAACAGTGTTTATTTTTTATCTTTTATGACATGCTTCATACAATTCAACAGTTATCTCACTGGCTACTGTGCTTCCAGAGACTAGAGGTACAATTGAGAGTGTTTTGAGGGGACTGACTTCTGGTAACCCAAGTACTGGATAATCACTTGGAGGTTATAATCTTTCTATTTTTCTTATTTAAGACCCTCATAAGTCAGAGTGGCTGTGGAGACTGAGCCCTTAGAACCTGTTTAGCATTCTAGGCACTTCACACATGGCAAGTCTTTTGGGTGACTCCCTTGTGATCTGAGAGAAAGCACTTGGAAAGTCACTGCGATTTCAGATTCTTGTGCTAGAGGATAAACTGGCTTGGGCACATTCCACCACTAAGCAATAACCTGAAGCACATATGAGCATACAGCTTCTCTGCCCTCTATCTCAGATCACTGTGGCTACCTTAGGCTACTTTCTCTACTGAGTAATTCAGAGAAGTGATTGAGGGGATGGCCATCTTAATTCTGTTTCTCCAATGAAGTTTGGGCAGAGAACTCAAATTTCACTGTTAACAGAGGGTGTGTTCAATTTTATCAGAAGATGGGATCTAGGAGTAAGGACCTCGTCAACTCTCCACTCATATATCTTTATGTGTGATTATATCTTAATTCACCTCAGTCCAAGCTCAGACAGAAAAAGCTCTCTCAATGTCCAACCCCAATCCCTCTAATGTTTCTCTTAATTCATCCCTCTCACTCCCTGAAAATATTATTTTCCATGTTATTGTGTGGATTCTTCATTGGTTTCTTTGTTTCTCCATGCTTCTTATTTTTTACCTGAGAATCCTTCAGTTAATTACATTTAACATTATATAAGTACCAAAGGATAAATAGGCTTTCAACACACCTATAATTCTGTTTATTTGGGAACACCTCTTATACTCGCACTTCTTGCCAACCTATTTGATGGTCTCCCCCATGTCCTAGTCTGATCTTTTCTCTTTCTCTGCATTGGTTCTTATCTCACCTGACATCATCAGCATCATCTTATTTCTGATACAGGTTGACAAATACAGCCAGGTACTTACTAAGAATAAACTGAACATGCATTCTTAAGGCTCAGGAAACATGAGTGGTCTACATCATTTATAGCTACCAACTCCTGCCTAGTGACACATTTAAGATAGTAAAGAACACTAATTTTCACAAGAGATTCTATCTTTTAGAAAGCAGATGTTTAAAACATGAGCATGCATGGATGAGTTTCTGGTTTTCACAGAGGAACGTGCTAGAAACTGTTAGTTGCCACCAACACTCACCCTTTTCTTTATGAAGCAACTGGCTACACAGAGGAAAAGATTTGCATCCAGGCATTATTTGCATCCTTTGTCATTGGGAAAGCTCTGCCTGTTAATATCCAGTGAAAACTGCAGCCAGGATTGTGTGCTTCAGTTTCATTCATTTTGACTGAATGTTTTTCTTTGGCTCAGATAATAATGCAACCAAAGCCAGAGATACAAAGTAGAAGGAACTTCCTGACTTCCTGAGGACTCGCCAAACCTCTGGGAGACACTACCTCCCAATTTGGTTAATGTTTCAAAATAAACCTGTATATACTGTGAAAAGTCTCCTGGAATGACACTATGGAAAAATCCGATCTCAGCAGTTTCTTTAAATCCTTCTCCAGCACTCATTTAATTAGTGGTTCCAGTTGCTTCTCAGACCCTTCTTCCCTAAGAGCCATGATTGCATGCATGCCCAGGTTCTCCTGGACCTTTCTCCCTTCAGATGTTCCATTGCCACCTAACTTGAATGAATAAAATTGAACATGTCTACCTATTCTTCTAGACATGATGCTCCTACCATGTGTATCATTTCATGTTGCCATTGCTAGCTAAGCTGCCAACGCCCAGAACATTAAAGTCTTACCTGTCCTTCATCCTTAACATATGACAGCATATTGACCTCACACTTCACATGCTCACCGAGATTTCAGAAGAAGAGGCTTTCTCACTCCTTTGCTCTGAATCATATTAAAGCAAGCCCTTACAACCCAGTGGTTTTCCTCCTAATACCCTGTTGTTGATCCATCAGTAACATCACATAGTTAACTTCCAAATGCACAGATCTCATTGTGTCCCTCTCAAACTTAAATTATCTCCGGGGTGAAGTCTGTTTATTCCCACTCCACAACACACATGCAAATAGTATGAGTAATACTATCTTCAGTTAAACTACTCCGCTGGCCTTCATGAATATTATATAGCTACCCTGTTGTATCCTCTTGTCTTATTTTCTCCTCTGCCTGGGTCTCCCTTTGTCCTTTCTCCAAAAAAAAAGCACATCTAATTGCCACTGAATAGTCAAGGCCCAAATTTAGATCAGGCAACTTCTGTAGCTTTCTCTTCTGCACTCTGCATACTGGAAGAATTAATTATCCCCTTGACTATGTACAACCATGTACATCTGTGCACCTTCCTAACACAGGGTTTGTTCCATTGCTTTACACTGATGCTACACACGCAAATGTATTTTTATATTACTTTTATAGTAAGTAAGTAAGTAAGTCAGTTAGTTCATTAGTTAGTTATTAGCTTTTCATGATAGAGTTTCTCTGTGTAGCCCTGGCTGTCCTATAATTCACTCTGCAGACCTGGCTAATGTCAAACTCAGAAATCTGTCTGTCTCTGCCTCCTGAGTGCTGAGATCAAAGGTATGAGCAACTACTGCCCTTGTGTTACTTTTGTATAAACTTGGGCATCATAAAAAACCCACAGGCTAAGCCACTATAGTGGCTTGTAGTCCACATGTATTAGTGTGCTTGGCACAAAAAGGAGCTCAGCCCCTTTTCCATGATTTTAATGAACTGTACCTTGGTTTCTTATAGTTAAATCATGCAACTTCAAGATAAATGTGTATCATATAGACTTACAAATGAGAGGTTATGGATTTCAATTTGATGGTATACTATGTGCATGTATTTCAAATAATTTCATTTCATTAATTCAGCTTCTCTGCCCTAACCCTTGGAACTCACAGAATATATTCTGCCTATTCATTTCAGAATCTCAGCCACTCTAGTGAATGCTGCAGTTTTAAATACAGAATCTGTGTGATATTTTAAAATGAGTTTCTGTGCTTTTAGAAGCTTGGTTGAGATACCTCGTAACAGTTTAGTTTTCAATTTAAAGAAGAAAAAGAAAAGGCAGACATAAAAGAAAACAGATAAAGAAAGGAAACAGGTGAATATAGGGTCACTGAAATATCCAAGCAAGTAGATAGTTTGGCACACAAAGCTGAAGTGTACATTGAAAGCTTTCTGAGTCTACCTGAAGGCAGATGTCGAGAATGTAAAAGGGGGCATGCTTTTCTTCTGGCAGATTTATTCTTCTAATGGAGAATTATGATCAAAATGATGACAAATAGCTTTGGGTTCATAATAATACATGGACACATAATGACTCCACTTTTAAATGATAAAGCCCAGATTTTAAACGGATCTGGCCCATTCTGTCTATACAATATGTGGTTCATGAATTTGAATCATCACATTGAATAATAGTGAATATAATGCCATTTATATAGTTCAAGGAGATTGCATTTTTGGATGGACAATGAGTGGCCTTTTTAAAAAAACAAACAAAGTGTAGTTCATTATTGAAAACGTTTTTTTTAAAATATACATATATTTTGATGATATTATTCCCCTCCCCCAAGTTCTTCCAGATTCTTTTCCCTTTTCCTGCTCTCCCTTTAAGTACTTTCTCTAAAAACTAAAACAAAAACTCAATAAAAACAACCCAACCCCCAAAACTAAAACTAAAATCAAACCAGAAAAAAACCAAAAACAAAGTAAAATACCACCATCAAAAAAAAAACAAAACAAAAAACAAAAAAGAAGCAGACAAACAAAAAAACAAAAAACACCCACTAAGTATAACCAAATAAAAGTATACATAAAACAAAACTATAAAGTCTATTATATGTTGGTCAATTACTCAAGAACATGAGGCCTGCCTTGGTGTGCGTGTATGTGTGTGAATATATATATATGAATGATATGTATATGTGTATTGTATATGTATATATTGTCACTCCATTGGAGAAAACTGTTTTCCCACTCCCAGTAGGTATAAATGACAGTTCAGTTGTTAACCTTTACCCTAGTGGTTATGTTTTCATTTAGTCATTTTTAAAAATATGACAAATATACAATAGTATAAAACAAAACTACCACATGAAAGTGGGGCAGGATAACACAACAGAAGGAAAAGACCCCAAAGAAGGAAGAAGAATCAGAGACCCACTCATTTGCACACTTAGAACTCTCATTAGAACATCATTAGTTCTCATTAGAACTCTCATTAGAACATTAAACTGGGAGCCCTGTTATCAACGCAGAGGACCCGGTGCAGACCTGTACAGTCCTGCGTGCTCTGCTTTAGTCTCTGTGACTAAATTTTTATAAACATAATTTTGCTTATGTTTACTTGGGGTCCTCCACTGGCTCTGGCTCTGGCTCTGGCTCTTATGATCTTTCCACTTCCTCTTTAGCATGGTTCCCTGGGCTCTGGGCGGAGGGATTTGTTAGAGACATTTCATTTAGGGCTAAGTGTTCCAAGATCTCTCCCTCTCAGCACTATGCCTAGCTGTGGGTTTCTGTATTTGTTCCCCATTTTTTGCAGGAGGAAGCTTTTCTGAAGTATGCTAAACATGACATTTATTTATTAGTATAAAAGTCATGTATTTTAATTGCTGTGTCAAGACTAGACCTGAGGACATGCATCACATATTTTGAGAGGTCTTCTCTGGGTGAGATGAAAGCCGTACCATATATTTGGAAAATAACATTTGTGTGAACTTGAACCTTATAAAGATGATGACTGTGTGAAATATTGAACGAGAAAAAAAAGGACTGGCTGTCTAATAATTCAGAAATGGAGCTCAGAGAGCTTAATATACCTATGTAATATGCTCATGAAAATAGTCACAATGATCTGGACTATAATTCTTTAATGTTTAAAGATTGGGCAGGTGACACAACATTCAGTAGAAACCAAATACTAAATTTTGAATCCAGATCTTTCTCTGTGATAGCAATGTGCAGTATGTGACATAATAGCAGTATTACTGCTACCAACATTGTCCTCACAAGCTGGACTAGAGTCAATGTCCAAATACAGTATTTCCTTACCTTGATATAGTTATTCAACATCATATGTAAAATATTCCATACATTTTAAAAGACACTGTGTTTAAAACTTTGTGCAGCATATAAATAAGAATTTATGCTCTTCTCTTCATGTTTAGTGTAGACTAAACTACAATTTTTGGTGGGTTACATGAATTAAATTAATTTCCTACTTATGATGTTTGCAATGCACAGCTGGTTAAAAACTATATAATTACACTGAAAGTAAAAAAATATCACAAATATCTGCATAATTTTCTCTGGGCTATAAATGAGTACCCATGAATATGTGTACATTTCTACCTAGATATGCTGATATAGTTTATATGACTTTTGATTTAGTAAACTATATTTTCTTTGAAAAATGAAAGGATATCAATATTGATATTAGTCTATGTACTTTTCTAAAATTTGTGTATCATGCAAAAGACAAATCTTTATTTTTGCCTCTGATGTTTACTGGAACAAAAAGCAAGGCAGAAATTCTAATTCTTTCTGAATCACCTACTGTTTTCTTACAAGCCTCAGTTTCCTCCAAGATTCAATGCTGGGCAACAGAAGAAATAAAGCACAGAGGTCTCTGACGGGAAACCCCAAATTTAACATTTACTTTATGACCCCGGAGAAGCTACTTAACCTTTCTGAAACAATTGATTCAGATATTAAAGAAAACAAAACAATCAAATAAATGTCTCCCTGGAATGCAATTGTAATGACTGAGCTTAAATTTAGGTCAGAGATAGATAATCAATAATGATTAGTTTCCTCTCTGTGTCCTCGATGATAACCTTTGCTTTTTTTCTAACTGCATTTACTTCAAGAACATCAATACATTAAGAGAAAGTTCAATGCTAGGATGTAGAAGGATGAGAGGATGCAAAATACATAAGGATACTGGTACAGCTTTTTAAAAGATGCTCTAGCAATGTGGCTTCCTAAAATGTTCATCATGCTTTACTTTAACTTAAATTTATAATCTTGGTACATGTCCTTCTCAAAGTCACTGATAACTGGATCCAATATAGACATCAAATATTTTATTACCATGTCTCCTCTAGAGAAATGATCTAATGTTATTAAAAGATGAGCAAAAGCCACCATACATTATTTCTACCGTGGAAATTTAAAAGCAGATTGAAACTCAAGGCCACCAAAGAATTTATGCAAGTTCCTTTAACCAAAAATATTTATAATACCCTATTTCAAAAATCACATATGGATTTTTTTTTAATCTCAGGACTGGAACTTTTGTGTTAGAAAACTAAATATGTAGAAAATGAAAACTAATAAATAGTAATAAACTAATAGAATTAATCTATGCTTTTATAGCCCCATATTTTAAAATTATACAGAACTCATCTCAGATTTCTCTCTGTGCACATGATAAAGCTTGAAAACTGTTTCATATGAACATGAATTTCTTACCAAGGTAGTATCCAAAAGCTAATATATTCCTTAATCTCTGAAATAAAAATAACACACACACATATATATATACATATATATGTATATATACACATGCACACACATATACATACACATACACACACACATATATACATATATTTCGAAAAGAAACCTGGCAAATGTTCTTGCTTGATTAATTACATGTATTTTATACCAACTGTGAGCTGCACCATGGTTGCTCTGTTTCTAGTGTCTTCTGTGTAACAGTGGAAGTGACAGGCAGTACTACTCACAGCTGATACGATGAGCTCTCCCCCCAGGTTTTGGATTTCTGCTTTAACTTGACTGCAGATTTTCAGCTGGTGGGAATAGAATTTTATCTGTTCCAGGTAAGCCAGCAAGTCCTGTTTGCACGGTGGATCTGGACACTGCAAATGTATCAGAGATGAAAATAGAAACAGTTAAATAAAGAAGAGATACATCGGAGTGGGCAGTACACAAGCCATGGATACCTTACAGGGCAGCATTTTTTTTTAAGAACCATTTCTCATTCCAGCCCAGGTATAGTCCCATATCCCTTATTGGAAAGCTCCAGTTGAAACAGTTTCTTTGTTCTTCAGTGGTAATCACTAAGTTTATCCAAAGTACTTGTTACAGGAATTTATAGATCTGAAGAAATACATACTGAGCTGCCTCCAATTCATGACAAATTCTTGAGATGATGCTTTTGAGTAGACATGAAGAAATAGTAACAAGAAATTGCTCTATCAACCAGAATCATTGTGAGATTATTCCTTGGAATGCATAGTTTTCTACTGTCTTCCCTCTGATATTTGTATGAGGATACAAAATCCACAACAAAGCAATAATACGCTGTATTATTTTCAGCTTTAAATGCTCTCAGCTGGTACAGATAAAGGGAATTATTTTTACCTGAGATTACATCTGTAGATGCAGTGCTGGTAAGAAGCAGAAAACTCACAGGGTTTAAGATGTTGCAAATCTCCTTTTCAATAACAGTATCCCTTGGTGTTTTATTTTCTATAAGGAACTTCTGAGAAAACAATTTTGTTTTTCACTACAATAGGAAAAATATCTCAGGATAAAGGTGAGTCTTTGTATTGTCTTCCACATGAACTTGGATGCTTAAGAAGTAGTTTCCTTACCTTAATTCTATTATTAGTGACATTTCATAAGAATATAGACATGAAAAAAAGAAGCCCATAAAGAAATTTATTGCTACAGCACTTAGAATGTAAAAAATTTGAAATAATGCAAAATAGTTGCAAGAAGCAGTGTGAATGTCTGTCTGCATTCTGTGATACTGTACTGTTTAAACCTATTTTTAAGGGCTGGAGGGATGGCTCAGTGGTTAAGGGTGCTTGTGCTTGCTGTCCTTGTAGAGAATCTAAGTTTAGATCCTTGAATATATGCCAGATAGCTCACAACAACCTGTAGCTCCCAGTTTCAGGAGTTGTGACACCCTTTTCTGGATTCTACAGGAACCCACAGACTTAGGACATTCACTTACATAGACAAACACATATGTATAAACAAAACACTAGATAATAAAACACTTTAAAATGCTTTCAGATTATAGGAGAAAAAACTTTTCAGTGGTTGAAGGCTAAAATCTCAGAATTTCAAGAATCCCTTCAATTAAACTGTATTAAAAATATATGGATTTAAATAAAACATCCTGAAAAGGAAATCTATGAAAATGATCAGTGGATATGATACAACAGTCTTTATTTTCTTCATATATTTCATCAGCATTGAAGAAAGTATACAGTATGTCCATAACTATAAGATGTTGTTTAAAACCTTTAGATCAAATTATATAAATTTATGAGTTAAAAGGTAGGCTGAACAGACACCAGTGAGCTATCTCAATAGCAAGGGCACTTGTCACCAAATCTCATAACCAGAATTCAATTCTCAGAACTCTCATTGTAGAAGAGGAGATCAGACCCTTGTAAATTATCCTCTGACCTCCACATATACATTGTAGCGTGTGAGCCCTGCCCCCACCACCATAAGTAAATAAATGTAAAAAAACTGATATGAGAAAACAATAGAACTTCTCATGAATATTTATATTCATCTAGGACATTCATCCTTCAAAATCTACTAAGGAGAAGTCCTATGACCCATGAAGATACCAAAATCCAAAACTGCTCAGTTCATATTAAATAAAATGGCAAAGTATTTATGTATAACCTAAAAAACCCTCCTGGTAAAGTTTAATTATATCTATATTACATATAAATAATTACAACAATGTAAACAGTATGTGAATAGTTGATGCACTGTATTGCTTGCAAAATAACAGTCTGCAGGAAAAGATAGTACACATATACCTTCAAATGTCTAACTATACAAAATTTAATTGAGTGGACTGAATTGGTAGCTACAGGACTCATATGTATAGAGGGGTGACTTAGAACTCAGATGAGACATGATTGGGAAATTCCTGAGAAGTTTATTCCATTTTATATTTGTTAAATACTTTGATCTACATATTTCCAAGTCAGATGCACAAGAACATGGGAACTTGTTACTCCATGTTCATAATACTCAATAAAGGAAACAAATATATTCCTTTGTAGAAATAATTTAACCTGCTGACAGAAGTAGACACATGCATAGAGTGGTGAGCACATGATCATCAACACGGAGGACATTAAATATGATGGCAGAAGAGGTTGAGATGATTGATATATTTTTCACTTATTCACTTTACTTCCTTCTCACTGCCCCCCTCTAGATCACCCTTTCCCACAAAGCTTCCCCTATCCTTCCTCCCCTTCTACTCTGAGTGGGTAGGCCCCCCCTTGTTATCACCCACTCTGGCACTTCAAGTCTCTATGAGGCTGGGCCCTTCCTCTCCCACTGATGCCAGAAAAGGCAGCCCAGCTAGAACACATCACATGTACAAGCAACAGCTTTTGGGAAGCCCCCACTCCAGTTGTTCGGGATCCACATGAAGACCAAGCTGCACATCTGCAACATATGTGCAGGGAAATCTAGATTCAGCCCATGTATGTTCTTTGGTTGGTGCTTTAGACTGTGAGAGCCCCAAGCAAGGGTAAAGGTTAGTTGACTTTGTTGGTCTTTCTGTGGAGTCCCTTTCCCCTTTGGTGCCACAATCCTTCCTCCTATTCTTCCATAACAGTCTCCAACTCCATCTACTGTTTGGCTGTGGGTGTCTGCATCTGGTGTTTCTTAGATTTTGAATAAAGAATTGACTAACAGTGGTCTACAAATCCATAATGAAGATTACATTGTAGTTAAATATAACAAAACAAGAAAGAGAAAATGGCATGATAAAAGAGAAGAAAATTGAGGATCTCCTTTCCCACCTACAAGGCTATCCTCCCCTACATAGACAGCTAGAGCCATGGGTCCCTCCCTATGTGTTCCCAGGCTGGTGGTTTAGACCCTGGAAGCTCTGGTTTGTTAGTATTGTTGCTCTCCTCATGGAGCTGCAAACCCTTTCAGCTCCTTTAGTCTTCTCTCTAACTCCTCCATTGGGACCCCTTTGATCAGTTCAATGGTTAGTTGTGAGCATCTGCCCCTGTGTGGGGGAATATGAGGGTGGGGAGGTGGGTGGGGGCACATCCTCATAGAAGCCGGAGGAGGGGGGATGGAATAAGGTGTTTCTAGGTAGGGGGAAATGAGGAAAGGGGATAACATCTAAAATATAAATAAAATATCCAATAAAAATTAATTTCAAAAAAAAGAAAAAGAAAAATCAAACTGAAAAAAACTAAATAAACTTGGACAAGAAGTTGGTCTCATCAAATGATCTGTATCACAGAGAAGGACTAAAAAATTATGCTACTGGTTACCAAACACCAGACTTGACAGTCACCTGTATTCCAGCTCTCATATTGCATTTGCTCCTAAGCAACTCTCTGTATTTTCCCTGCTATATATCGTGTTGGTTATACTATCTAATTTGCAGTGTCTGCTGGCATAGAAAAATCATAGATTAGGGGAATTAATAACATACGAGCCTGGGTTTGGGAAGCCTGTTCTTGTACTGCTATCCTCTAGTTTGCTATTATGCTATTAATTTTCAATTTCTTTAAGAATTGTGGTAGATAACAATACCCTGACCTTTAGGAATATACTATATAATGCATGCAATTTTGGCACCAGTGTTGCACTGTGTTGAATTGCAGCATGAAGGTTACAACATCTCAACTTAATTCTCAGGTTCAAGAAATGTTACGTGATGCAGACAAATAAGTTTAGGTGAGGGCATTAGTAGAAGATCTTATATGCTATGCTACACAAGAAAAGCAAATTTTATATTTCAAAATGTTGAAGGAGAATTTAATCATATTTACTTGATCATTATATTAAATTATTATTCTACATGTCATAAGCTTACCCAATTAAATAATCAGGTAAAGCAATTAGAAATTAAATGTTTAAAGGCTTTCAGTTCTCTTTGTAACTAGATAACAGCAATTTGTTAAGTAATGAACTGTGCCTTGTGTGTATATAACTATTCAGTAGTAAATAGAGGAAGATAGAAATGGGAAAAGGATAAGAAAGCAAGCATCAAGAAACAGTCTTGAATTAAATAGCCTTCATATCATCTGCACATAACTTTTAAACTGCACAGAATGAAACTAAAACAGTCTACCACGTATATTTATATTATGACTTAACCCAGTAGGTACTAATAAATCCTAGATTTATATAATGTAGAATTAAAAGTTGTCAATGAACATTTTGATAGTCCATCAGAAAATTAAATGAACAGAGTAGAAAGATTCATGAAAAATGTTGAAGTTTTAAAATTCTAGATTGAATAAAACAGAGAGTAACGAACATCACCAGTAAAACCTTTCACAATATTTACAAGCACTAGAAATTACTTGGCTTTCATCATTCTACCAATTGTGTTCTAAAAATAGTTTAGATTATTTAAAGTCTAACATGTGTGCATATTTGTGTATGTATCTGTGTGTTTGTGTGTGCACATGCATTCTGCATGTACGCATATGTATGCATGTGTGTGTTTATGTGTATATGTTTATGAATGTATGTATGCAGGTGTGTATGCATGTATGTGTGTGTTTGCTTGCATGGGTATATGTGTGTGTGTGTGTGTGTGTGTGTGTGTGTGTGTGTGTGCAGGTTGGTTTGTGTGTGTGTGTGTGTTTATGTAAAGAAACAAGTGCCCATTAATGGGTGACCTCCAATGAAGATCACTAAATTAACCCTATCAGATTCTCAATCCCCAGTATTGATCGTTCAAAGCCACATTTGTTCAGAACAGATGTCATCCTTAGAAACTCTCCAGCTTGACAAGGTGTGAAAGCTTAAAGACTGTTATTCATATTTACTAGCCAATGGCTGTTTCTTCGTTTCTTGGAAAATATCAAAGCTGTAGAGAAGTAATTTGGAACTTTTCTTCCCTCCCACATAATTAGAATAATATTAAAATGATGGCAAGATTTAATAATATCAAAGCATCAATTCTACAGTTTAAATTAAAGAATAAAAAATATGTAAAATTAAAAATTATGATTTTTTTAACCCTTATAGTTATATACTCTAAAGCAAACAGGAGAACAAAGCTAAGACATATTTAGCACGTAAGGATTCTTACTATACACATATCTGTCTAAAATATTATACTTTCATTTTCTACTAATATTTAGTCTCTCTCATGAAAATAACTGCAATACAATTCAAAAATAAGGCAGATTGTATACAAGAGTAGGTTCTGTCAATTTATTAGATTAAGAAGTTCTGAACTTCAAGATGATCAAGTTTGTTTTTAGACATAATCACTAACTTTTGTATCAGAAACTCTTAGCTTCAGTTCTTGCACAAGAAGTACTTCAGATTTGGGATGGTCTCAGATTTTTAAGAAAATTTATGTAGTCTTTCCCTTTTGTGAACTCTTGCTCAGAAAATCAGAAATTTCAAGCCCTGTGAAATCTAAAACTATTTGAGAGCCATGCTTGCTTCTGGAGTTTCAAATGATCATTATACAACAGATTAATACAATTTTTTAACTGTTTAAAGTAGCAAGCTATTGATACAAGCAATGCACACTCAAGGAATTAAAAAATATACTTTATTTGGGCAGTTTTCTCTGACATTTGTTCACTCTCCATTATACCCCCAAATATATTATCTATCAGATTAAATTTTCTCCTGTTCCCACAGAGTATGTATAAAGAGAGAGATGAGACAGGAGCAATCATACTAAAAAGTATCTCGGACTATATGGCCTATATGCAAAATCAAAGTGGTATTTCCCTTCTAGAGAAATATTAACCATGAGGTTAAATATGATAATAAATATATATTAAATGCATTCATATTACACTCCTGTATTAATTTCTCACTATTCAGATAACTTTATAATATGGGCACTGCTTAAATAATAGTTTTTAAATCTGTGAAAAATACAAGGGAAAGAAATGAAACATATGCAGAAACACCAGTCTGCCCAAGAGTTACATAACTCCTACAGTTGACATCTTACTTTAGTTTTCTAATGATGCTGCAAGCTGTTGACATCAAGCAGCTAATATTTTAGAAGATTAAAGTGTGTGAACTACTCACTAACACCAAGGAAAAGACAACATTCATTGTGCCATTATAGCCAATTAAAAGAAATTTAGTTCATTTCAATCTGATAAAGCTGATCTTAAGACAAAGTATATTTAAAGTTATATATATGTATATATGTATATATGTATATATACATGTATATATGTATATATGTATATATACATGTATATATGTATATAAGTATATATACATATATATATATAACTAATCTTACTTTCTTAGAGTTTATTGTCTCACAATTTGCATAATTACAATGTTATACATTTTTGAAACTCTAATATAGGAAGCAAATGTACTCGATAGAGTTTAAAAAAAAATAGTCATCCACCTTTACTGTAGTCAATAATTAAACAGAAGAGAGCAAACAGTAAAGACTTTCCTATGTCTACTTATAAGTAGCTCACCTGGTTAGCAATCTGCCGAGCAAGAACATCCATCCTTGATCCTGACTCTGAGATCATTTTAGCTGCATAGATTACATCAGTGGTATGCTTTAGTGGCCCTTTCCCCCTGAAAATAAATAATATATATTAGTTGTGTTGGTTCATATATAAATAGATAAAATATAATAAATATACATATATTAAAACATATTTAAAAATTTTTAATCACCTTTAGTATGTATATGTGTTTGTGTGCATGTGTGTGTGTGTATGTGTGTGTGTGTGTGTGTGTGTAGGTATCTGCAGAGACCAGAAGAGGGCAGGCATTTGTTCCCCTGGATCTGGAATTATAGGCTGTTGTTAGCTACCCCACATGAGAGCTGGGAACTGAACGTGGGTCCTCTTTAAGAGTACAAGCAACCCCAAACAACTGAGTAACTTCTCCAGATCCTATAGACATATATCGATACTCACGTAAACAAGAGATTTACAACACAAAATAATAGTAATTAGACTTATATACTTTCCTTTTAGATAAGCCCAAAATATATTTAATTCTGGTCTTAAAAAAAAAAAGTTAAAATCTATGGTATTAAAATTTAGACAAAAGTACAAAAAAAATGAATAGCATTGAACTTTATTTTCAATTTTTTAATTATAGTAAAACTCAGAGACTTAATGTCCCAGGGTAGGGGGATACCCAGGGTGAGGTCACCCTCTCAGAGGTGAAAGGGAGAGGTGATGGAGGATGCAAGGATGAACTGGGAGGGGAAGCCATTTGGGATATAAATATATAAAATAATTAATTAATAAAAAGTCTCAGTTTATATCTTGGTGGACCCAGGTACTGAATTCAAATCTCATTTATTGTCAATATGTATACATTCAACCTTGCATTGTGAGAAGTCAGGCTACTTATTACTCTTTTAATCTATCTCAGATATTTTTAAACTTTTAATTGATCTTTCATTAATGTCACACCATAAACTGTAATAGCATTCACCTTCTCATCCCACAGTCCCCCATATATGCTCTCTGACACTTGCAATCTCCCACCCAAAAGACGACAAGCAACAATAAATAAATAAATAAATAAATAAATAGAAAAAATTTCACCATGGAGCTTTGGTGTGTAACGGTATGTCACACAGTATACTCTTTTGTTCAGACATTCTTTTTCTTGTAAATGTTCACTACAGTGAGTCATTGGTCTTGTTTGAGGGCTCTAGTTTCTGTGACACTCCCAATACTGAATCCTCAACAACAATCCTCTTGTATAGACAGTTGTTGCCCTGTGTCATAGAGATTCTGCAGCTTCAAATCAGCAGAACTGGCCTGTTCATATGTTCCAGCACTTCATAGATGGGGTTGGCCAGCCCACCAGATCCTTTGTGCCTCCCGTGCCACCAGAGCCAACTCTCCAGCTTTGCCCAGGAGAGCTCATTTTGGACATTTCTTTCCAGCTAGTTGCATTATGAATTTTATCACATAATCTCTTCCCTATAATTAATTCAAATACAGATTTGAGCTCAAGAAATCTGTGGTTTAGGACCTTTAGCATTGCAGCATAAATTAACATTTCTCTGTGGACCCCACAGTTATAGCTTTAAAGAACAGATATTGGCATCTTGAGACTAACCTAAGTAACCATCAGCAATTTAAAGGAGAATGCTGTCTAGTTTGCTGCAATGAGTTTGATGTTTTCTGTTTGCTTGTTTTTGTTGTTTTGTTTTGTTTCTTTCCAGACCAAAAATGAGTTCTGAAGCCTGGGAACAACTGATCAGCAATACTGAAAAGGTGTACTCTCTGTTTCATTTGAGAGACAATCTATCCTTTGTTTTTGACAAATGTGTATTATAAAACCGATTGCTGCACAAATGCCAAGCTGCATGCCCATCTTTGTTAGTAAGAGAGGAAGCCAGTTGCAGGGAATGGACTGGCAGCCTCTGTAACACTCCTTGCCTCTTGCTCTCAGTTGTCTATCCATGAGTTGTATCACATGAAAAAACAAGAGGAGCTAGGGTAGAGAAGAAGAACATGGTTGCAACCTCAGAGAATCCCAGGAAGTAAGGGGGTCCTGAGAATACACTTTGTGTATCAGATCCTTTAGACATGGGTCCAATAAAACAAAACTGAAAGACAGTATTATGCCGGAGGTTATGTTGTATGTTTGTTTGTTTGTTTTAGTAAAATCCTGCATGCATATTGTTTTGGGCTATTTCCACAAAAAAAAAAAAACCAAAAAACAGCAAAAGACAAAACAACAACAACAACAACAAAATACTACTGTATGCAATCAGTCTGTGCCTCTTTATCTTCACAGATAGAAATAGCATACAACAGAGACTTTCTAAGGATTACCTGAGTTTATTTCTCCAACATGCCCTAAATTGCTTTAAAGTATGGACTTGAAAATAAAACATGCTACAACTTAAGATAACTACAGCTAGCCGGGCAGTGGTGGTGCATGCCTTTAATCCCAGCACCTGGGAGGCAGAGGCAGGCGGATTTCTGAGTTCGAGGCCAGCCTGGTCTACAAAGTGAGTTCCAGGACAGCCAGGGCTACACAGAGAAATCCTGTCTCGAAAAACCAAAAAGAAACAAAAAAAAGATAACTACAGCTCATGATGCAATTGTGTAAAAATAAGATCCCTGCCATAATCTTATAGAGGAGGCAGGCAGATAAGAACGATGTGCCCATCCGATATTTCTGCAAGGTTCCATTTGTTTCTGTAGAGAGTGGTCAATCTGATACAAGAAGGAGGAAGAAAACAGATAACTTGTCTGTGTATTACATTAAAGTGGATCAAGTGTCTCCAAATTTCTGACTTTTTACTAGCCTGCATAAGGTGTGTGCATATGGACTAAGATTTAAAAAGATGTGCTTTTCTATATCTTGTTACCTGAAAAATAAATTGTTGAATGCTACCTGAGTGAAGGTAGCTATGCCATCTATGTATAACTACCCCTCAATTCCTATCCTCCATTGAGCACCAGGACACTGACTCTGAAGTGCTGACCTTTGGACTCTGGTCCTTATCCCTAGAAGACAATGAGTCCATAAGGTGTAATTCACAAGGATGATTATGTAGTTTATTTGTATTTTAATGCTAATAGGGTCTCCCCAAACTATTCTCACTAGAGGGTCTGGATGTAGATTTTGGGCATCTGCCTCCAGTTAATTCTGATTGGTAAATAAAGATGCTGTAGAGGAGAGAATAGGCAGGGTTTAGGGTTCCTGGTCATAGAACCAGAAAGAGGAAGAAGGGGAGAGATATAGAGGCTGCCATGGAAGGCAGTAATGTGCAAGAGGGAGAAGCAGAGCTTCCATAAAAAGGAGTCAAGAGAACTTGGCCAGAGGGATGCTCAACTGGGTCAAGAGCATCCAAGATGGAACATAGAAATTATTAAGTAGTTACTCGGAGTTATGGGTAGAAGGTATATTCTAACAGCATGGAGGGTAGGCAATTGCCGAGCTATTGTACTGCTTAATACATATTAAAATATAAAGACTGTACATATGTCTTTCATTTGAGAACAGAAACCATTGAGGCAGGTATTAACCCTGCACCAGGATTTACTTAAAATTCTAATACCTCATGATTATTCCGGGTTGTTTTAGAAAAAGGGAGGAGGAGTAATGAGCCATGTGAGTGTAACAATGAGACAGGAAGGGTAAGAAGAGAAAGATTTTGGTTAGACAAGTCAGGATGAAGATAGACAGGGAAGGAGAATCTTCATCTGTGCTTTAGTTACACCTTAACTTGAAGGTAATGATAGAAACAAAAGTGTCAAATATGACAGATATCAGAGAAATATATTTACTCACTCGGGAGATGTTATAGCTAGTTTTGTGTCAACATGACAAAAGCTGGAATCCTCTGGGAACAGGAAACTCCAGTTGATAAAATACCTCTATCAGATGGGTCTGTAGGCAAGGCTATAAGAGACATTCTTGGCTAATGATTGGTATTAGAATGCCCAGCTTTCTCTGTAGGTGGTGCCATCCCTAGGCAGGTGGTTTCGATTTGTATAAGCAAGCAAACTGAACAAACTGTGGTGCAAACTGTGGGTGCAAGTCAGTAAGTAGCATTCCCACCCTGGTCTATGCTTTAGCTTCTGTCTCTGGACTCCTACTTGGCTTGGCTTCCCTGAATGATGACCTGGGGTTGGGAAGTGTAACCCAACTATCTCTTTGTTCTCTATATTGCTTTTGATTAGAATCTTTATCGGAAAGAAATAAAAATAGAAATTAACACAGAAAAATAGTTCTACAATGTGATTTAAAAAAAAAAAAAACAGTACAGATTCACACAAAGTTAAATAATCCAAGACTGAACCTATCACTGCAGTGTGTGTTCCCTGTGCATATACTCCAAAACCCTTTCATTTCTCCTTTCCCATAATTCCTTTCAAAACCATTATAAGCAAGATGTCCTCTAAAAATAAACCAGGAAAAAAAATTTAAATGCCAGAGTATATAACACAATGAAAATCTGGCCTCAGAAATGGTTATCCCCACATGCCTGAACTGCTGACATAGGTTTCTTAGCAACTTTAAAAAAATCAACATTAATTGTTACAATATTTGAATTGCTCTTATCAAATTTGCTTTATGCATCAGGGAGAACTAGAAGTTATGTACATGGTTATGTTCGAGTAAGGAATTGTATTTCATTATCTCTATCCCTCTCCAGAGAAAGTTAAACTTAAATAAAGCTGTCTAAGCTCCCAAAAGACAATGCATCACATTTCAAGGTCTAAAACAATGGACAAAGGTTGTTTCTAAGGAGAGCAGCCAAGCCTCTTGCAGCTTAAATAACACACAAAGAGTTGTATCTACAGAAGGCAACTAATGGACTCTTATTTGCAAAATAAGATACGTTCCTGTATGAAAATCCTTGGTTAATAAAGGAGAAATTACTTCTAGCTCCAAATATAAACCTTGTTATGAAACCGTGATTTTAAAAGTCACAGTAAGTTTGGTACCTTCAAGTAATGATAATACACGATGGCAGACCACAATCACTCCCTTCCCCTCATTCTTAATTAGATGTATTGCCTGGCAAGCTTCCGCCTGAGTGCCAAAGAAAATACACATTTTATAAATGATTCCTTATCGTGCCAAGCTTCCAGACCAAGCTACAATTACAGAAACTATGACAGATTTCTAACATTCTCAGACTGAAACGTGCTGTGTAATGAAGGCTTTTCAAATTGGGGGATGCATTCAGAGGTTGTCTGTAACCTTCATCTTCATAATGCATCTGTGCAATTTCTTGTCATCAAATTGTGCCTTAAATCAGAGTTAAATCCTATAGAGAAAGACATCAAAGGGAAGAGAGGGGAGAAAGTGAAGTATCTGTAAATATTTTTAAAAGCCGGAGGCTGAGAAATTCTTAAATACAAATTGATCAAAATAATTATGTATAACCAAGATGGAAGGTGTTGAGGAAGAAACTTCCTAATGACTGGATTATGTGAGGTCATTCTTGCGTGTTTCCTTTTCACAATGTATATATTTTAAGGAACATCTTGGTATATATAATTCATCTTCAAAATTTGAGAAAAAGTACTTGTTGTACCAGTATGAAGACGTCAGTATGAGTAAGCAGAACCACATGAAGCTAGACCTGTATCAATCTCGGTACTCCTGTGAAGAAATGACATGTGGATATAGGAGAACTAACCAGAACCCAGGGGCCAGCTTGCATGTAAAGCATGATATAGAACAAGAGCGACACTTTCTCAAACAAGGTAGAAGGTGAAGGCTGGTAGCATAATTGTTGCCATACATGTGCTGTGGTATATGATTGCCTGCATTCACACATATGAATGAACTCATAAACACACACACACATTCATATATTCATATATATACATATGTATTAATACTTATATGAATATATATGGGGTATATATGATATATAACATATTAAAAAACCAAAGTTTTAAATAATATGGCAGATGACATAATGATAGTTAGTGAAATACAGATAACACAGATTTTATCTTATTTAGGTGGGTGAAGGATGTTCTTTGGAAAGTCAATTTATTATCTGAACAAACCCCTGCTGTCCATCTCTACCATTATTCTGTTCTTAATCCATCACATTTTTTAAATGTAGAGGCACCTTCTTTATTTCTTTCTCTTTAGATTTAATAAACAAGATGGAAACTATGAGGTATAGAGTTCCACTTGTCAAGGTTTTGGCTTAATAAAAGTAGTGCTAAATCATTTCATCTGTTGTTTTCAGAGAAAAGGAGTATCATTAAACCTATTTGGTATTTTGGGTTACCAATTAAACACAAAACAGAAAGACTATATATATACTAATAAAGAACATCAAATATAAACAGACACTGTGTTTGTGTAAGCATTGTTTTTGTTCAAGATTATGTAAGCACTCATTTACAGTTTATTTTTATTTATTGACAAAATTTCCTTCAGCTTCTTAAAGTTAAAACTACTTAAACTTCTTAGTATTTGTGATTTAGTTCTACAACAGATTGTCAGAACATATCTTCTTTCAGTTCTCTATTAGGTCCAAGACATGTAAAAAGAATTGCAATTGTCATGAAAGCCACCCAAGACTGATAAAGTAATGAGTGGTACCTACCTCAAGCAGATGAGGCAGGGCACCTCTGCTCTTCAGACCTTTGGCCCACTGGATGTGCCTTTCTTTTGAAAATTGTTGTTTGAGTTTTGAAGACTATAAGAGTCTTTGAAAAACCAAGTAGTTTGTGATCAGATTCCAATCAGCTTGTAATAATCAAGAAAAACGAGCGTTCTGAAATACCTTTTGGACTCCATTCTTGAAAGTTATTTCTTATGTCTCATATTTATTACTTGAACTAACTACAGAAAGAATATTGAAGCAGCCTCAACTTTTCCCTCTCCCATGTCATATTAGTGAGCTATTTGAGAATCCTGATGTCTCTTAGGACCCAGAACCATATTCCTTAAAGTATCAAAAACAGTGGCAACCAGAAATCTAATAGCAAAAAGGAAAAGACCAGAGAATGTCAGAGGAAACTGCAAATTCAGAATAAGAACACTCCCATCCAGGTTTCCAAATCCAGCATCTTGGAGATGCATGTAAGATTAGAAAATATTTCCAACTGGTACCATTTAAAACAAAAGAATAGCTGGTAAGCTCTTGGCATTGCCTCTTCGCATATTCCATATGGGTACCAAAACTGTATAAATATTTTTTTCAATTTACCACTTCTGAAGACAAATAAACAAATAAAACATACTTTTTAAAAAATTGTGGATGTCACTAATAGGCAGAAAAAACAAAAACAAAAATCTGAAAGAACCGTGGCCCTCCAGCCAATATAGCTAAAATTGTAAGGCATCTGTTCAACCTGGGCACAAAGCCAACTCGGTTTCTTATTTTGTAATTGCAATGACAGACAGAGATTGTCAATTATTAAGAATAGAAATTATAAAGGTTCTGCTTTGTGCATGATAATGATAGTTCTTCTTCAACACTACATTTGTTTAAGAACAGACTGGGTCTCCTTCAAAAAACAACAAAAAATCTCCTGTCACCTCTCTTAGTGTCTTAGTCAGGGTCTTCATTCCTGCATAAACATCATGACCAGGAAGTTGGTGAGGAAAGGATTTATTCAACTTACAGTTCCATGTTGCTGTTCATCACCAAAGGAAGTCAGGACTGGAACTCAAGCAAGTAAGGAAGCAGGAGCTGATGCAGAAGCCATAGAAGGAGGTTACTTACTGGCTTGCTTCCCCTGGCTTGCTCAGCTTGCTTTCTTATAGAACCCAAGACTACCCACCTAGGGATGTCACCACACACAATGGGCCCTCACCCCTTGATCACTAATTAAGAAAATGCCTTACAGCTGGATCTCTTGTAGGCATTTCCTCAATTGAAGCTCCTTTCTCTATGATAACTCCAGCTTGTGTCAAGTTGACACACAAAACCAGCTAGTACACTGAGTGAAAATTAGTCTAAGGTTACCACTGCTGTTTTGTTATTGGTGTGTGTGTGTGTGTGTGTGTGTGTGTGTGTGTGAGAGAGAGAGAGAGAGAGAGAGAGAAAGAGAGAGAGAGAGAGAGAGAGAGAGAGAGAGAGAGAGAGAGAGAGAAAGGACTGACAGAGACAGAGAGGAGGGAGAGGACAGTAGAGATAGAAAGACATGGAGAGAGACAGAAAGCTAGAGAAACAGAGAAACAAAGGAAGGGGATGGAGACAGATGCAGAGAGATAGAGAAATAGAGACAGAGAGAGGAGAGGGAGGGAGAGGAAGGGAGAGACAGACAGACAGAAAGAGAGGGAGGGGCGGGGACAGTAGATTGTCTGTGGAGACTCCATTACTAAAATCCCCCAACAAAGGTTTATAAAACTGAGATAAAAATAAATCCTTTCAGTGCCTTCAGTTCCCTGATTTCCACTTAACTATTAGTACTATATCAAATCCAGAAAATATGTGACACCAAGAACTTGATGGTGGGGAAAAAGAAGATAAGATAAATAAATGAAACAGCTAAACTGTTAGTGTAGGGGCAAAACTAGAATTAAAGGGAAGTAATTCTCTAACGAAGTCTTTATATTTTTAAATTATGAACAAAACAGAGGTCATTCAGATGAACAAGTAACTGGCTAATTTCCTTATGCAAAATAGATTTCTCTAGATTTCCCTGTGGGAAAAAGCAGTTGTTAAATTTGCACTGAAAATACATTGAGTGACAAAGCTTACCCTGTGGTTATCATGATCTAGAAATGTCATATTACTTAAGATTTTACTCAGTTGTCAGAAGCAGTACTGCTGGGTGGAGCTGCGAAGGTTTTCTACGGCACCAGTTTATCATTTATTCTAATCATACTTTAAGGACTTATGTAACCAAGCACTATGCATGTTCTGCTGTTGGGCTATAATTCCAAAATTCATTGCAGAGAATCATATCTTAGTTGTTCCACATTCCTTCATTCTTTGAAGGATATAAATACAGGTAACTTTAAACTGAACGACAAGAGGAATGAGTCATTATTACTTTGAGCCACATCACATGGTAACATCCTGGGCGATCTCCACATATGCACTGTCAAGCACCAGAATCCCACTGAAAACCTTGATGGAATCTGTTAGGTATTGTGAAGGAAAACCTACAAATTAGAGGTAACCATTCACTGTTTAAGGGGTCCTCTTAAAACTATATTCTCTATTTGCATGCTCCAATATCAAATCTTATGGAATAAGTAATTTCTCCTTGGGTCATTTTTTTTTGCAACAATAAATTGGTGTTTTCTTTCTGTTCTTTATTTTCTCCATGTTTGGTTTAGATCTACAAGTAAATATACCTAAAGGGAAAGTCATTATTATTACCTAGTTAACTTCTGGTTCATAGGCAAACTGGGACTTTGTTTTGGGGATTTGAGACTGAGCAGTACAATTTATTAAACCACAACTGAGGACCAAAGCATTAACTGCAGCTCTTGACACTGATGGAAATGGTGGTCACGTGATCTGTTCTGGGTGCGCCATTTTTAAAGACATACTGGAGTAGGCACTTCATATGCAGCATGACGGTCACCGTGTCCTCGATTTCACAGAGTGCTTTAACTTCTGTTATCAGCCACTCTCCTTATCATCCTCCTCACAGTGTTTGTGCTAAGTTTCCATTGTCACCGACACAAATAATCCCCAACTTAGGGCAACCTAAATGCCTTACAACAATGTGGATTTATTATTGTACATTTCTAAGGGTGAAGATTCCAAAATAAATTTAATTACACCCAAAGTTAAGTTTCAGCAGCATTTGTCTCTTCTTGAACCCCCTTTTAACTACCTTTTATCAGCATCTTGTTGGCAGCATTTAGACCTAAGCTTGTAGTTCTTCTATGTTAAGAGCTTATCACCACAACATCTGACTTTTTCATTATATTATGGCCTACTCTGTTATCTTCCTACTCCCTCTTATAACGATCCCTGCACTACTGAACTGCTTACCTAATATTTCATCTCAGAAACCTTAATGCAATCCCATCTTTAAAGTTCCTTTTTACACAAAGGATGATGTTCCCCAGTTCTGGGTATCAGGAACTAGGCCTCTTGGGTGCTCACCACTAAGCCTGCCATCATCCTCTAGAGTACATCACGGAAGTCAGAGTTGCCTTCTGTGAGGAAGCCATTAGTTTCATATTTTACATAAAATCAGCCATCCATTGGGCTTATAGGTGGTGTTTCTTTAAGGACGTATTCTTTTCTAACTTGACCTGTATTTTCCAGTGTTGGTGAAAGGTTCTCACTGTTAGAAACTAGTTGCTAGCTATCTACTTATAGTCCTTTTCTTGGAGTTCACATGAATACAGTTGACAGGGTCAGGGCTTTGAGGACATGGGCAAACCAGGATTACCCAGGGACACACTGCACATTGTGGGAGGTGTGTGTGTGTGTGTGTGTGTGTGTGTGTGTGGTATTTATCCTGAGATGTGGGTAGGGTGGCTGGAAAACGCAGAAAGTTTCTCCAGGTGGGAAGTTAGGCGCTGCAGCTACAGCAGCTCATTAAAGGCCTTCTCCATGGTTCCTCACAACGCGGCCCCAATAACCCGAGAAAGTCCGTGGGTTTCCAAAAAAGGCTTTATTGGCATGACAGATGATGGTTGAATCTGGATGTGCACCCCTGTGAAACTCAGTTCAGACCTGAGTTAAATAGGGAGGGAGAAAGGGGGGGTCTGGGGAAGAATGTTGAATTAGCTATGACCTCTGGCCTTCAGGTATCTCATAAGTATATAAATCTCTTGAGGCTGAGGCCTGTAGTCACACCCTCTACCTGTGCCCTTTGGAAGGGGCTGCATCCTCTGTGATTGAACAGTGCAGGTTAATGGAGTTCCATGACACGTGTTAGGAGCCTGGATTCTGGGAGGGCAGCGGAATAAATGCCCGTCCCTTCCAGGGTCTCCAGGCTACTTCCAACCAGTGCTTCTACCAAAAACCAAGACCCCTTTCACTCCACGGCCCTACACTGAGACACTACCTTAAATGTGACATGTTGATCTGTTAACCTGGTGCTACTCATGATTCACAGATGCCTGTAATATAATAAGGGTGAAGTCCATTTGGGGTAGATGGAGGGGAAAATTCAGGTGATTGTTGTCTGTACTAGTTTATCTTTGAGACTCATGGGAAATGAGTGCAACTTTCCATATCACATCTAAAAAAAATACCCACTGCACACTTGAAGGTTTCATTCAAAAAAATGTTATAGTTAGAAATACTTAAGAATGAACTTTAAGACATATGATTCGTGGGGCTGTGAAATACAGGATAAAGTGGCTTCTCAATGGTGATTCCCCAGTCCAGGGAGAGGTAAGAATTAATAAGGAAAATCTGTACTTTTTCTAACACAGAGACAAGACACCCTACCTAGGCTTCCACATTCCCTTCAAAGTACTATAAGTCATTATTCATGGACATCCTTGAAGATAATGGGATATCTGTGCTCAGCTCTAACATTTGAAAACAGGTACTTTCTTACCTCTACACATTACTCTCTTATGTATACACATTAATCAAAGCCAGTGCACTGCTAATACAATCAGCCCCTCTGACTGGGGAGTCTTCCTTTTTGCTCACAACAAAAGACTCAGCATTAATCATGTACAAAATCTCTTATAAAGCCTGGGCAATTTTTTTTCCAGCTTAAACTATTGTGATATACTGGCTGCCCCTTGTCTTTCAATATCAGACCTCATTTTATGGTCTCAGAAAATAATTACTTTTCGGTTTAGTAAAATAGTATGATTTAGCCATTATTATTTAGCCTCCAACCATCGTAAAACCTACCAACTAACTTCTAACTCTAGTCACGATGTGGTGGTATGCTTAGGTCTAGATGAGGAAAGAAAGGTCTAGGAGAGGGGCTACTGACTTAGTCAAGAAGTATTACAATTAATAGAGGGTTGCAGAGCTGGTTCAAGAGTCTGACATGCTTCTAGTTTTGCTACTTAGTGAGAAGATCAGAACTCACAAATTGATCTTTACTCTAGTCTCTTTACCCCTAGTCTAGCCGCCCAGAGGATATCTTATTAAATTTTAGCACATTGTATGTGTACTGTTAGCAAATGAGCTGATAAGAGTCAGTTTGACTTAAGGCGCAGTCTTTTATGCAGCTACTTTTATACCCTTCAAAATTGACTTTGAGTCACTATTATATTGAATATAATAATTCAATAAAATATGTAAATCTCTTGAAGTCAGCACTAATGGCATGGTCCCATGAAAAGTAGCTATTCAATGATGCATATGTGTGTGCACATGTATGTGTGTGTGCATCCTCATCCAGCTGTCAGCATTGGGTGTCTTCCTCAATCATTCTCCACCAGATTTTTTGAGACAAGGTCTCTTAATAAGTTAAAAGCCCATCATTTTGGCTATGATAGGCAACTAGTAAACCCCAAGTATCCAGGAATCTTCTGTCTCTACCACCCAGCATGTGAATAACAGATATATACCTAGGGTCCACTCTGATCTACATGCCTGCATAAGAACTTGTTTAAATTATCCCTAGCTCTTAATGTTTATCATTTAAAGGTTGAAATCATTGCTGTAATTTGGATACTTTATTATATTTTTATTATTATATGTTTATTTTAGAATTTTATCAGGACCAGTGCCTAGCTACTTATCTAGTACAACATAAGAGAACATGCGCTTTGAGGGAAAGTAGGTTTAGCAGACCTTATTGACAGGATTCAAGAGGGTAGGGCTTCCTAAGCCTGTCCCTTCTAGAGGTATAGTTGAACACTATGAAGGGAAATGCTCAACACTGAGGACTAACTTGGGACAGAGAGACAGCTGAGAGTGTCTCTCTTCCTTTCAGATTGTTGCTCAGATGGGTGGTCCAGGGCCTCTTACTGCTTGGAGGCTATACAGGCCATGAAATAAGCAACCTGATGTATAGCCTTATTTGTTGT
The DNA here is from genome assembly GCF_011762505.2 of Arvicanthis niloticus. Classification (NCBI taxonomy): domain Eukaryota; kingdom Metazoa; phylum Chordata; class Mammalia; order Rodentia; family Muridae; genus Arvicanthis; species Arvicanthis niloticus. The sequence goes on along the minus strand of NC_047677.1, from coordinate 30,247,273 downwards.
CATACCAGGAGATGAGCTTTACAAAGTTGTCATTGAGAACAATTTCCACCTCAGCATCAAAGGTAGAAGAGTGGGTATCACAATTAAAGTCACAGGAAACAACCAAGTATTCATTCTTCCCTTTAGTAGGTCTTCTGATGCTTGCTTCACCACTTTTTGATGCCACCACACTTGAAAGCTTTCTCCAGGTGTCATATTCACAATAGACAAACTGAGGGTAAATGCATTGAAGGTCATGACAATAAACTTCCAGTTCAGTTCTGGTATGACCTTACCCACAGCTTTGGCACCACCAGTGAATGCAGGGCTAATACTCTGGGAAGCCCTCTGCCCACCATGCCACTTTCTGCTTCTCTGGATTACAGAGACAGTTTCATCTTTTCATGAAGGGCCAGACTCATCCTTGAGATACAACAATGATTATCAGAGTAAACAGATTTTGTTGTGTTGGGCACAGGGTTGCCACAGCTTCCTTCAACTCTGGCAAAGTAGATCGTGTTGATACTAATGACCCCTTAATTGACATCAACTACCTAATTTATATGTTGAAGTATGACTCAACCCACAGCAAGTTCCAGGCATAGTCAATGCTGAGAACTGGAAAGTTGTCATCTACAGGAAGGTCATCACCATGTTGCAGAAACACCATCCCGCCAACATCAAATGTGGTGATGTTGGTGCCTCGTATGTTATGTAGTCTAAAGTTGTCTTCACCTACATGGCAATGGCTGGGGCCAGCTTGAAGGGTGGAGTCAAAAGGGTCACTACCTTTGCCATTTCTGCTGATGTTGTTATTTTTGATGGGTATAACCCAGGAGAAGAATGGCAGTTACCTCAAGATGTTGAGCAATGCTTCTCTACCAGCAACTGCTTAGCCTCCTCCTCCTCCTTTTCTTCTTCTCCCTCTCTCTCTCTTATATCCTTTCCACAGCTCTCTCTTTCTTCCTTCCTGCCTTCCTCCATTTCTTTCACTTCTGTTCTTCATGTAAAGATAAGACATTGCTTTGATCCTGCATGTGCCACAGATCAGAATGTCAGGCCATATGGGTATCCAGAGCAAATACCCTTTTCCTCTTGGAGTTTATTTCATTCCATTTACTCTTTCTGAAAATTGGTCTGAGTTTTGCCAATGATCTTTTGAAAACTTGATGGGCTCTGAGCATTCAAAAGTCAATTGAGATGATTGCCCTTGTCTGTTGCCGAGAACTGTTCGTCCAAATCCAGTAGTTCTGCTTTGAAAACAGAATACTATGTCATGAAGCATCAATCTCAGTCAAGTGGGGTCACTTAGAAGAAGCAAACAGGAAATATTAGGAATGATGCTTTGAGTAAACTAGGAGTCCCTTTGACTTTATCAGTGGGAAATGCTCAGAGTTTATTTCAGTGGGTTACTCAAATAAGACCTGCATTCCAATAGGAAAGGATGACATTTTCCTGAAATTGGAAATTAAGACTCTAACAGCACTGTGCTTGGCTCCATAATTTTCTTATGGTAGTAGCCTATATCCCAAAGCATTCCTTCCTCCTAGTGAAATTTTGTTCTAGTATAGTAAAACAGTCTTGATTTTAGCCACACTACCCTCCTGAGGCCTTTACATAGTATATTCTCTCTTCAGGAAAGAATGAGTGCTACATAAACTTTACATTCCAATTCTACTTTGTGTATGCTGTTGTGATAATGAGGTCAATATATCATAAAACATATATGTAAATTTAAAAAAGGATCAAGTAAGCCGGGCATAATGGTCCATGCCTTTAATAATGTCAGCACTCTAGTGGCAGATGCAGGCAGATCTCTATGAGTTTGTGGCACCCTGGTCTACATATCAAGTTTGAGGACACTCAAGGCTACATAGTGGGACTCTCATTAAAAGCCAAAATTCAAACAAACCAACCTGTCTACCATCTAAGCAAACATACAAAGCAATCCTAAAATGAAGATACCAAAGAATCAAGTATTAACAGGCAATAGTTTAAATATCTCACTAATGACAACATCCCCTAAGCCCTCAATAGAACCTTAGGGAAAAATATCAGGTTGGCATTAAAGATATAATCCTTATTTTAAGCTATGTCATTGGCAGTAGATTTTAATGATCTTCTTCTTGCAATTTTATTAGATTATCATTTATTCATTTTGTGACTGGCTGCCCTCTACTCCTAGAAAACCAGAAGTTGTCAATCTTGAAATCATTACTTGGATATTCAATTATCCTCAACCAATGGCTTCTTTACTGAAATATATAAAAACAGATCCTATTTAAGAATTAGCAGATGTGTAACTTGGCCTTCATCTGGAATGGGGTCTATCCCAAAAGCTGTTGCCTGTACATGGGATATGTTCTTCTAACTGGGCTGTCTTGCCTGGCCTCAGTGGGAAAGGATGTACCTAGCCCTGCAGAAACTTGATGTGCCAGGGTAGGGAGGGGAATATATTCAGAGGGACCACTATCTGTTCAGAGGAGAAGGGAAGAGGGGATGGGGGAGGGATTGTGGGAGGGGGTGAGTGGAGGAGGGCAACAAGTGGGATGTAAAGTGAATAAGTAAAAAGTAGAATAAAAAAAGAAATACTATATCACTAGTTACCTTTGCATGGCTGAGAACAAATATCAGGTAGAAACAATGTGAAGAGGTAAGATTAATTGGCTCAGAATTTCAGCTGCAACTCATGGTTTCCTAAGCCCATGCACTCAGGCATAACCACATGGAGACAAGAGTGTGGCCCTGTGGCCATGGAGATTCTTCACCTCTTGGCAAAGAGAAGTTGGAGAAAGGAATAGAGAGCTGTCAGCATCTAGATGGATATTTCTTTGTCCTTTCGTTCAGTCCATAAATGTCACAAATGTCACCAATCAATCGGCTTTGGAAATTCCCTCAACTGTCATACCCAGGAGGTGTGCCTCAATTGCTGAGTTGATTCTAAACCCAGCCAGTTGACAATGAATGATAATCATAACCACTAGTTTGATCTAAATGAGATGATATCACTGGTAAATCTATTTAGCTATAAAAGCTATAAAATACATGTACATGTCAGATATGAATCCAACCCAGATGAGAGCATATATAATGATTTACAAAATGAAGACAAATAAGATTTTTAATATTTTTTCCTTTTCCAGAACAACTCAGTATATCACTATTACTAATACTTAAACTCATAGTTCAATTTTCTTTGTCTTTCCCATTACCTAGAGACAAAATAATATGTCATTCTTCTAAATGGTGCTGGAATTTTATCTGTATATCACTTTGTAGTTACCACTTGCTACTTGAGGGTTACATACAAACATGTCTTGATTCAAACGTGTTAGATGACTATCTCCTTGTGTTTCCTGGATTATTTTGAGGCAAGAAAAACAGAAATAAGATTGACCTTGGACGTCCATATCAAAGTTATTCCAAAAATATGTTTCAGGTGATAAATTAATTTATTTCTATACCCAAAATGGAAATAAACTTTATGGTGGGACTTTCATTGTGTATCTGTGATTCTTTTAGTCACTGACAAAGAGAGGATAATTGGAATGCATACACAATGGCTGGAAGAAATAAGGAGAAAAACATGTTCTTTCTTTTGAAGGTTCGTGCAAAAGGTCAGATTTTCAAAGCATAATCATCTTTGAATAACCAAAATTATACAACAGATGAATATCCTAAAAACTGCTTTTATTCTAATTTTTAATATGCATGAACTCTCAACATTATAATTATCTATAATATATCATTCTTCCCTCATTCTAAATTAGTCCCAGATAGAGACGAGGAGTGATCATAAGGACATGTTTTTATTGCTCCTCATTTTAGATGCTGGCAGGAAGCATTATGTAAGTCACAAAACAACCAAAAGCAGTTATTCCTGTGAACGCAGATGCTCAGAACCATTTTAGGGGCTTTTGAGAGTGGAAAAAGAACTATGGTACAATGGAGAAATCCGAACTGAAACCAAGAAAGCCTTGTCACAGACATCAGCAATAATAATAGAATTAATAATGAGAATTCACAGGGAAAATAGGATTAGCTAATTCTTTAAATATAGCCATTCTTTCAAGAAGTATGGCAGGTACTTGAAGGGCAGGAAGCGGCAGACTCCCCATTGTCTCCTGAGTGCTGACTTCCACACCCTTTAGACCAGCCTGTTCTCCACATATCATGTCTCCAAAGTACCATCAAATGCAAGTATTGACTTAATTTTCTTTTCAAATGTCATGTTCACCTTCTGTGCAATGTAAATGGTAATTTAGTCGAGGGGAGGAGCTCTGGGTACAGAAAACTGAACAAAAGAGGAAAAGGTACGTGCCTTTCTGACCATTTTTTAGATGGATAAAGTTGTACCTTTCCATCTGAAGCTGTCTCCCACTAGAACTTTACAGTCAGAGATCAGGTTTTGTATTGAACATCTGAGAAGAGGTAGTTTGGTGATATGTAAGCATATGTTCTCATTTTGGTTTTTCTTTTAGCTATGAATAGGTGCTTCTTAGTTTGCCTTGGGATTTGGGGTGATCCATTGGTATGCAATGGTGGGTTTTGTCTAAGTCTATGTTGGACAAATTATATCATTGCCTCACACCTGAAGTCCAGGGCTCTGGAATGTATGAAACTTCAATTTATGGATCTTTGGTAACCTTTTGCCACATGTATAACATTCTCAAATTCCATATATATATATCCTTTTCTTTTTCTTTCCCCACTCTAAGCTGTCCTCAAACTCATCATGTTCCTGATGGCATGTGTCACCACCCTGCTTTTCTCTCATCTTGCTTCACTCTCTTTAAGCTTTGCCTCATCTTTACCTATTTTTATTCTAGCCCCACACTTCATTGAGTAGAAATAGAGGCACATCTTTATTTCCTTCTGGGTTAAAGAGACTGGCGACCATAGATTTCAAAGAAGTTTTAGTATTATGGACAATTCACAATTTTTCATTACACAGCATTCTACAAACTGAAGAATTACTTCCTCATGGACTATTTGGTGGTTGATGTACATAGCAAGCATTGGATATAGGGTAGTAATGATTGTGAGCTCCCATTTCAAATGCACACACACACAGATATAGATATAGATATAGATATAGATATAGATATAGATATAGATATAGATATAGATATAGATATAGATATAGATATAGATATAGATATAGATATAGATATAGATATATGTTGCAGACCGCTCTGCCCCATGTTTGGGGGCCAAATGTCAGGGACCATTCTGCCAGTGCTGGAACCCTCACTGCCAAAAGCCTTGGGGACTAACATGTTAGCCCGCACTGCCCTAAGCTGCTCCAGTCCATGGGTCGGGGTTCAGCAAGAGAGAGAGAGTGAGGACAGACTCGAAGAATAAAGACCAGACAGAGTGTGATTCAATCCCATTTATTCTTCAGTCTCTCTTCTTCTTTCAAAGTCCCTAGTTCCAAGTCCCCAGTTCCTAGCACCAAGTCTCAGGTCCTAATCCTAGTTCCAGCTGTAATAAGTCTCAAGTCCTTATCCCTAGTTCCTAGTTGCTAGTCTCTTTCCCAGTTCCAAGTCTTCTCCAAGTTCTGTCTCAAGTCTCAAATGCCAAGTCTCTAGTCTCAAGTCTCAAGTACTCTTCCAAGTACAAGTGTCTAATAATTTCTTCTGTCTGCCTCTCGCCTTTTATATGTCTCACTTCTAAGCCACATCTTTAAGTCACACCTTTAAGTCTCTCTCTAAATCACACTTTTAAGTGTTACAAACCCAAGGGAAAATCCTGGGTATCTAAAACAAGATGTTATCAGAGTGTGCTTAGCTGTTGTAGGCTATTGTAAACAAGTCTCTTGTCAGGGTATATGGCTCAAAATGGCTGCAAGGATGATAGCCACCTTCTGTCGGCTCCCCACATGTATGTGTGTATATATAACATTTAAATTGATCCATCTGTGAATATATATGTATACACACACACACACACACACACACACATATGGAAGAAAATAAAGTTAAATGAACACACAAATAAAGATCAAAAAGTGGTTTCAGAGAGTAAAAATATAAGGGGAAATTGAAGCTGCCAAACAGGGTAAAATATTAGTTTGGCCAGAAGACTGGAATAACTACAGGAAATGTAATAACTATTTCAAGTTTGAAATTAATTGAGACATATACAGTAGCAATATTTGAATGAAGATAACAAAGAAGAGATAATTTTCACATGTTTAAGTTCAATTGGAAATTTGAGCAGGGTGGCTCATACCTCTAACCACCAACATAGGAAAAGGAGGCAGGAGGAGTCCTTTAAGGTTAAGACTAACTGGCAGGACAGTTTCAGACCTCTGGGCTACAAACTGAGACCATGTCTCAAACACAAAACAAAGCAAACTAATAACGGGAAAAACAGTCTAGTTGGACTTTTCTAAGACCTGTCCATAGAAAATATTTTAAAAAGAGAGAGCTAATTTATCTCTTAAATAACTAAAGACAATTATAACAAAGGAGAGCCTAAGTAAAATCAGACAAGTAAGTAGATCAAATTGGGAATTAAAAAAAAAAAAAAAGTTGCAGTGGCTAAGAGGATTGGCTACTCTACCAGAGGATTGGGTTTGATTCCCAGCTTCCTCATGTTAGCTCACAACTCCATAACTTCAATTCCAGGGCATCCCTATCCTCTTCTGGCCTTTGTAGTTACTAGGCACACATTTGGTACACAGTTACACATCGAGGCAAAACATCTAAGCATATAAAATACATATATGTTGGTTTCATTATGCTTGACCTATAGGGAGTGGCACTATTAAGAGATGTGGGCTTGCTGGATGAAGTGTATCACTGTGGGGGTGGACTTTGAGGTCCTACGTTTAAGCTCCACCCAAGTCAGAAGAGACTCTCCTCCTGGCTGCCTTTGGATCAAGATGTAAAACTCTTGGTTCCTCCAGCACCAATCTACCTACATGCTGCCATATTTCATGTCATGATGAAACTGGACTGAAACTCTGAAACTGTAAGCCAGCCCCAATTAAATATTTGCCCTTATAAGAGTTGCCTTGACCATGGCTTCTATTCACAGCAATAAAACCCTAATTAAGAAAACATATAAAATTTGAAATAATATAAAAAAATGAAGTATATATAAACCATATTTATAATAATAAATATATAATAACTAATAATAAATAAATAATATTAAGTAATAAATAAATATATAAATAATAAATTTATAATGATAAATAAACCATAATAATCACAAATTGCTGTAAATTATGTAATTATGGAAACTAATAGCTGAGTGAAGACTTGATGGATAGATAGCATGACCTTCCTCAATACAGAAATGAATTTTGTAGCTTGGCTAGATGCTATTCAATTTTGATTGTATGGGCTCATATTGAGAGCAACAAAAAGGCTACTTTTGGCTGTTAACAACTGTGTCACCTGTTTCTTCAAACTGAGCCAAATCTATTGAATTCCTAATCTTGAAGCAATATCTACCCTATAACCAACTAAATGTATTTGTGGTGAGAGTTAAAGGTTAGATTCAAACATCTGGCATGTTTACTTATTAATACATCATTATATTTTCTGATGAATACATTTTTAGAATGCCAGGAAAGAAAGTGACATTTAACAAATTAAATACAATAACCAAGAAGGGAAAGACAGACAAGTAATTCTTTACATGGTTATGATAACTAACATTCTGTACTAGGAGAAACAAATAATAGATGAGAAAATATAAAAGCAAACAAAAATAACAACATATGGGGTTGGGGAAACCACTCAGGAGTTAAGAGCATTTGCTGCTTTTGCATAAAACCCTCGGTCAGTTGCCAGCACCCACATGATGACAATTCCATTTCCAAGTGACCAAACACCAGCTTCTGGCCCCCTCCTTCTGGCACCAGGCACTCACATAATATACAGACAAACATGAAGGCAAAACGCTCAAACACATAAAATAAAACATGTAAGTCTGTAGTCACATCTAAAACTATACTTAATATTCAAAACACTTTTAGAGACAGAAAAGTGACACTGTCTCGTTTTTTTAACTCACCTACACTACAATGAGAAGTGAGGTGAAACTGGAGGAAAAAAAATGAGGCCTTCTTGGATAATTATAGAAATAGTCACTCACTACTGTATCTAAGAATAGTTAGCACCATGACTAAAATGAGAATCATATATTCATCATGCCAATCTGGTGAAATAATCTCCAGGGTTAGAAAAGCAAGTGTATATGGAAATATTCGCCAATATAAAATCCCTATTGTGAATGAATAATATCTACATGCATTGCTGGCATGAACTGAAACATATATTTGTATAATTTGACACATTTAAGTAAAGGAGACATTCCCTTAAATTGGTGCTTGCTTGAATATAGTATGAGTGTCTTTGAGATAATTTTTATATATTTGGTGTTGTATTGAAAAATTAGGTAACTATAAACCCTTCAGTCCAACTATTGATAGATATATAGTTGATCTAATACAGCTCTTATATGTACTCATTTCTCTAAAATAATTTATTTGCATATAATATTTATATTATTTTAATGATTTTTTGCCTAGGGAGAGAAATATTATTTTAATTAGTTTAGCATATTAGGGCAACCACATTATTAAGAAGGTATTCAAAAATGTACCTTCAATTTTTTAATTAAATTTATAAAATTCATTACTTGTGTTTTGTGTGTGTACTTTTATATGTATGTGGTGGCCAAACGTGTGTGGAGGTCAAGAGGAAAGCTTGTAAGAGTTGCTTCTCTTTTTCCATAATTCAGGTCTTATCTTTAGGATGTCAGCATGCATCCATACTTCCCGAGCAAGTGCCTCATACCGCATACCCCTGTGATCAATACTACATACCTTGCTAAGTTACACATATGAGTCCCAATTAAAATTATGCATACTCATGAGTCATCATAAATTTTAAAACAGTAAATCCTAAATTGCAAAAACACACTGGACTGTATACTTTCCATACTCACATAAAGATAATATACTCTACTCTTTTGCTAATATAAAGGTAATGGGTAATTTCCAGCGCTATGCCTCTAGGCTTTTATTTTCAGTGAAAGCCTTTTAGCAACATTAAATAAAATGTCATTTACATTTGAGTAGGATAAATATGCCACTGTATTTAGTATCACAAATAAGATCACAATCATTAGGTTTAATTTAGGGCCCATATTGTAGATGACTCTGTCCAGAATTTTTAAATTTATGTTTTGTATTACTATGTCCCCACAACATCTGTTATGGTATTGTGACAGGTGTTTATTAATATGGATGCCTAATCACATCTCTTGGTTGCTAATAGCTTGGCAGTTCAACAGCTAAATATTGTCGAAATTCTTGATTATACGTTGAAAACTGTGGATAATTGATTCAAAGCTGTTTTCCTTGAGTGAATTAAAAAAAATTAAAACCCATCTAGTATGTTTTCCTTTAGAATGTCAATATTCTTTCAACATTTCTAAAATAATTGTGAAATAATGAATAGTTGTGAAGGAAACCAAAATGCTTCCACCAGGGAAAATATTTCTTGTGCCAAATTTCTTTAGAATCATCATTTTATAAACAAAATTGAAACTTTTACTTTTGCCATATATTGGGGTTTCATAGACAGAAAGGAAGTATCAAAATAAGACAATTTTCCTTCACACACACACACATACACTACACTTACACATACCTCTCAAGCACCTGTAGGAAACCAGTTTATCTATATGAAAACTCAACTTTTTAAATCAAGTTTTCCCAAAGCGGTTTTATATGTCCTCTGTATTGGAAGCTACAAGAGACGATTGAATGGTTTTCAGCACTTTGGCTGAGCAACGTGAGTAGATGGCATTTATAACCTGGCTTATCAGTTAGACTTTCTCTGTGATTCTATTATGGCTCTGAATGAAGCTCAGGAAAACTTTTTATAATCATCATTTTAAATAGAAACTTCTCTGCATTTTTTTAAAAGCTAATAATTTTAGATACCTGAAGTAACTCGTTCCGTTCACAGATTATTTCTATCACTCTTTGATTGGATCTGCTCCTTAGGGTCTTCAATATTCATATTTGTGTTGTGGTGCCAGTTTTTCTGGTGCCCTGACAACACTGAGGACATTCTCTCCACTATCCAATGTGAATTCCATTAGACACAGGTAGCTGTCAAGCCGGGGAATGAACTTTGTATATTTAAGGTATTGAGTTTTTATTTCTAGTCAGCTTTAATTTATACTCAAATATGAATAATAAAATTCAAGTAAGGGCTTCTGAAAGAACTCTGACGTCTAATTCATGATGTGTGACTTTCTGATTAAGTCAAATTTGCTTTTTTCATGTTCTTAACAAGGCTAAATGACTTCAGTATGCATTTCTGCTATTCCTTTACTTTATCAAGGCAAAGCCAAACAATAGCAATACTAATTAGCTAGTTAACCTTTTAAGCATGGTTTGAAATGGTAGCAATCAACTCCCAGCAGCATGGGGTACAGTTCATTTGAGTCTCAGTGTTTTCAGATCATTTTCCCTGCGGCTTAGAACAAAAACACTGAGCTGCAACTTCCAACCCAAACTGAGGCTTTACAGAATACATACTACTAGTCCCCCATGAAAGCATGTGCCATCCCCTTATCTATTACATAAGCAGTATGTAATACATGTAAAGATGAACTAATTACTAGTACTAATAAAGTTTACTAATCTAGAATCATATCTCACATATAATAAAACATTTATTATTTTTATATATAGCAAAATGTCACAATGTATGTAGCAACTGTGGGTGAGACAAGCACCCCTGCATATTCACCCATAAATAACATCAAATACTTAACAGATAAATATAATTTGAGCAAATAATAGAAACTGGATGCACAAATTACAATTTTTAGGGTGTTTTTAAATATTAAGCAAAAGTATGAGGTAATTTGACTCTAAGTCTTGTTAATCAGAGGGTAGGTATCATAGCTAAAATAGAATATTAAAATTATCTTTCTAAACTAGGTCTTGTGGCATAGACCTGTGCTCTTAGCATTTCAGGATGCTGAGATGAAAGAATTAAAAGTTTGAGATGTGACTGAGCTGCAAAGCAAGTTCAAGGTCAGCCTGGGCAACTGAGCGAGACTGAGACTCTCAAAATAAATTAAAGAAAGGGTACATTCTAAACTTGATTTAAATACAATACCCAAAGAAGCTTAGGGATTTTGAAGGACACAGAAAATCACCAGTGAAGCCATGAATATTCACTGATATCTTTCTACTGATGGTACCATTCTGTTCTATGGATTAGGAAGAGTTTGAGAAGTATTGACTCTTGGGAGCTGAGGTGGCCACAGTGCCTATGCTTCCTATATCCTTGATCCTCAGCTCAGTCTAACAGGGAAAAAGGATATCTCAAACTAGTTTCTATTCTTTGGTTTGATTTTCTTCCACCAACTGGTATTAAGAATTGACAGAGCATGTTCTGTGGCATGGAACTCTGAGGATCTTTGTCTAAGGAAAGAAATGATGGAAGAAAAGAACAGTCTATCCCAGAGGCTGGATTGTATGAGTGCTTTGATTCTATTGATTTGGTCACAAGAACCATGCACTGGTCTTGCATTGCAAGGAAGAAAATTTTCCATTATATTATATATGCATTGTAATTATCTAAGATATAAGTCTGATGCTATGGGGATTTTTTAAGGAATGAGACTGTTAATTGGAAAACATCTTTAAATTAAAATGTACTTCAGTCTTTAGAAACTATTTTTTAATTCAGTAGAGTCTTTTTTTTATTCTTTAGAGAAGCAATGTGTTATTAAATAGATATGCTTCCAATTCTCATCTGAAATACCTATTCGTGTAAATTTGGAGAAAAAACCTACAGAACATCATATTCATGGGATTTTTACTAAAATTACCAGATGGATTTCTGGGGTTTTCTGAAGACAGTGGTTCTCACTCAAACCAGTACTTAATTATGGGCACATTCGTTTTGAGCTCTGTCTTTGTAGAGCCTCTAACAGTAGTCAGAATAACTTGCTTTATATATCCTGAAAGTCAAAAATAACATTTCAACTAAGGGATTTTATTTTTATGTTCTACAGAGTAGCAGTATAAAAAGCTTTATAACACAATAAAGTGTACATGATAACATGAACAACAGACATGCCTACATTATGCTGTTCTCTTTGAGCCATGTGTATGAATGTAGACCTGTCAAATGTGGAGGCGTTTAAACACAGAACCAAAGACTCATTACAATGACTTACAGCGTGTTGCTAAAGAGACATGGGTTTTTGCTTTCCTGAATCATTTTTCTTATTTCGGTGTGGTGCCTTATTATTTCTATGGAACCAGTCATGTGGAGATAAAATGGACACAAAAGACTTGTCTCCATATTTAATTTTCCCAAAGTTATCTCTGACCACAGCATCCTATGGAGCCCTTCCAAGCAAAGTCCTAGATAATCATTGTGACTACTGTTAGGAATAAGTCTGTAACTTTTGGTTTCTGTTAGAAGAGATGTTTAAAGCTCCCTATGGATTCTCTATTTTTTTTTCTATTTTAGAAACTGAAATATAATTGGGGGATTCTTCTTTGAACTACATAAAAAGGTAAAATTATATCACTGCAAGTGTTTTAATAGTTATGGAAATTTGGGCAACTATAAAAAATGACAATGGATTAGTGAGTCAGAATGAGTGGCTTCCAGAGGCTACATAGCCTCTCCATTCGAATCAGCAAAGAAACACATAAACAAAAGAAACTACAGAACATCCTAGGCACCTGTCAATCACAGTGCCAAACAGAACAGTTCTTAAGTAACACAATGTTAAACCCTGAATTTCTACTGAAACATCTCAGAAAATAGACTGTTTACTTTGTAATTCAGAATTTGTAAATACTGATATTAATCTCTGTCAACAGTCTGGTCACTATTTACCATATGAACTATAATTCATTTTCTTCTGAAGGTACATACAATTTGTTTACTTTGCCCTGTTGCATTTAGTGAACTGCTGTTACCATAGTGAGACATAAATGCTTAGGCTAATCTTTTTTTTTAAATTATCCCTTGCATCTTTGTGTATACCCCAAGATGGAGTTACTTGTTCTATAGAAATCTTCTTAATTATGCTTCAGAAACAGGTGTGATCCAACCCAGTATCTGCCATATATGCAAATCAAAAATCCAGACATTCCCAAAGTCAGAAGGTACATGTAATTATTTATGTCTATGTGAAGAGACATAGAATGGGCACAGTATTGTATTGTTTGACATACATACATGAACATGCATATCTGGACAAAGTATTATATTGCCTGACAAAGAGTAAATGCAGATGAATTGTAGTATATAAAGTAGTAAATCATGTATCACCACAGTTATTTTATTCATTGATTTTAAATCCTTTCTTATTAAATAAATCACTGAACCACTCAACTAATATAAGTGTAAATGGTTTTAGAAACTACTACAAACATACATACACATATCTATATAGATGATTAATAGATACTATCCCAGTTTCATTTCTGTTGCTTTCATAAAATATCTGAGGAACAAAAGAAACTCAAAGAAGAAAGAGATTATTTGAAGCCACAATACCAGTTCATAACCTATTCTTGGGGAAGGTGAGGCAGTTCGAACTTGAAACAGCTGCTCTTATCATATGCACACAAAAAGCAGAGGAAATAAGTACATGGATGGTTATGAGCTTTATTGCTCTCCCTCTTTTAATCTGGATCTCCTGCCTAGGGATTGATGCTACCCACAGTGGGCTGAGTCTTCTCACATCAATTAATAATGAAATAATCTGCCAAAGACATATCCATATGCTAACCTGATCCAGATACCTCCTCAGTTAAGTTTCTCCTTCCAGGTGACTCTAGGTTGTGTGAAGTTGACAAAAGAGATCCTAATTACCAGAAATATGTAGAGAGATTATTTAGGTGATCACTGGGAAAGCCTTAGGATTGTTCCCCAATCTAGCTCTCATTTTGTTTGAAAACAAAAGACTCTGCCACTGGATGGGTGTGCAGAATACTTTAGGAAGAGGATGATGACATATATTTTCCCCAAGTCATTCCTCAGGAACACTCACAACCATCTAGAGCAATTATACTGCAATGCTCTTTGCCTATTATATAATTAATAAGGCTGCTTTGTGTGGGGTGTCAACTTAAATCTGAAACCTTTACGTGTAATGGTCTTCAGAGGAGTACAAACCATTTGTCAAACCACGCATGCTAGAAATGGTACTGAGTTTTCAAAAGCCCGAATTATATTCCTCATGTGTGAAAATAAGAAAGTGGATACGATTATCTCACAGGACATTCCAACTCTTAGACCTCACAATCTTGAGTCTTTGTCTTTATAGTACCGATTCCTCAGAATTAAAATGGATGTTCCCAACTTAAGAGAAAAACACTAGCTGATTCTGTGATCATCATTGAGTTTGTGTTGGAAAGTACATATTCTCTGTATTGGATACAAAGCAAACATGCCCTCAGTATCATCTCTCTGAACCATTTTTCTGAGATAGTTGCACAGATGATCCACCATATGGCGTTAATAAATGAATAACCAAGACAGACATGGAACAATTTCTCCTTTAACCAAATGGCTAAGCTAACTCATGAAAGTGTCATATATTACCTATTTAGCTAGGAGTTTTATTGCTGAGAAATTGTGTCATGATTAACAATTACCACAGGACCAGCCATTCACTCTCTAATCACTTCTCAAACAAATTAAAGATGAGTTATCTTTCATTCACACCCAGCCGCAGCTGCAGCTCCACACAATTTTACATGTAGGGATATGTAAACATACATAATTTTACAAAAGCCACTCACCCCTGTCTAGCAGTTGTAATTATCAAGATTGTATGCACTGGGAAATAAATCCACTATAGTTACATATCTAGTCTGTTTAGATAATCCTCTAGCTCTCTTCCATATATCTCAATATAGATGGAAATCATGCTATATTAGGGGACTTGACCCTCATAATGAAGTGTCTCGTTGTTAGATTTTTACATTGGAATTATTATATCTTAATTTTTTTGTAGATTTTATGGGGGTTGCCTGCATGTCTCTCTGTGTACCATATATATGTACAGCTTGAAAAGTCCAGAGGAGGGTGCTGGATTTCTTGAAACTGGAGTTGCAGAAAATTGTTGTATGGGTTCTGGGAATTGAACTTTGGTCCTGTGGAAGAGCATTGTTTTTAACCACGATATTCACATCAAAAGCAAAAGTGATACTGAAATGCTTCAACATGACCCATAGTTATCTAGAAAAACAAAAGGCTATTAAAATAAGAAAAGAACAGGAGTAAAGGTCAAAATGTTGGCAGCTGGTAAAACTCAAGGAGAATTGAACATTAAAAGAAAAAGGGTGAAATGCATATATTTAATATTTTGTTTAATTTTGTCAAAATGTTTGATACTCTTATACCTTTAGTCTCTATAAATTAATGTGGTAAATGAGATATAGCTATTGAATATATTTGGTTGCCTACAAACATATTTTTTTAATTATCTTTGTTTTTTGAGACAAGGTTTCTCTATGCAGCCCTGGATGTCTAGGAACTAACTCTGTTGACCAGGCTGGGCTCCAGCTCAGAGATCACCTGCCTCTGCCTTCTAAGTGCTGGTATTAAAGGCCACCATTGTCTGACTGAAATGGACATATATTTTAATATGATTAGTCTTTAGTGTTTTCTTTATTATTTTGTGTATATTATAATCAACCTAATGCTTTTAATTAATCCAATTTACTATAGCAAAGACATTGCCTTGTTTTTTTTTTTTTTTTTTTTTTTTATTTTGGTGTACTAAAATATCCTGACAACAAGGTAGAAAGAGTTAATTTGGGGGGAAAAAAGGATAATGCTCATCAATGCCGGAAAGTTATAACACCAGAAGATTGCAGCAGCTGGTCACATTGCATCCATAGTCAAGAAGCAGAGAGCAATGAATGGTTATGCCCTGCTCACTCTCTCCTCTTTGTACAATAGAGTATCCTAGCCCAGGGAATAATGTCACCCATGGCGGGCAAGTCTCCCCATCTCAATTAACCTTATCAGAACAATTCTCCTGTTTCAAGAGGCTCACCTAAGCAAGATAATCCCTCACAGGTATTCTTAGAGCCATCCGCTTGGGTGTTTGTAGATATTTTCAAGTTGATAATTAATACTACAACTATCATAAAGACAGGTATAAATGACCATATTTTCAACTGGGTTAGTAAAATAAAACAGTACCAGTACCTAAACAAGCAAATTCTTCAATTACTGTTTAAACGCTTTTAAGAGCAGTAAGGATTGGAGAATAAAGGGCAAAGCCCAAGTGCATGATGCAAAGCTTAAACAGGAGGAAAGCAAGGGAGGTCAGCAGGTGGAAAAAGGAAAAGAGACGCACACGTTGGTCTTTGTGCAGGGAAAGCTACCTGAAAAGGTCAGAATGGAAGAGTGTGTGGGAAGAACAAATAGAGACCAGTCTTTGAAAGAATGACATGCTGACCTGTTGAAGACACATCTAAGCCTGATATTATCCAGCTGACACTGAAAGGGTGTTGCACATGTAGGAAATTATCTCAACCTTCCACTGTGGCTAACAAACTATCAGAGAGTCCTGGTGAGACTCATAGAGAACTTCCTTATTGGTTAATTTTTCTTGTGTTCTGGAAATCATGACAACTCGGTTGAAATATGCACAGATAATCTGAATTTTTCTCCTGATAGGTCACCAACTCCTTCTTGATTCTAGGCTTAACCTCCAGCAACTAACTCTTCAGTGTAGCCCTTCTGGGCAAATTTGGAGTATCCCTCATTCCTATATTGTTTTGTTAACTGGATCTCTCTATGAAATAGATGTTCTGTAAATTACTAGAAACTCTGTCTTCAGATTCTTCCTTATTTCTGAACAAAACCCCACAGTTTTAGATGCTCAGAAGGTTCCAATGATGGGACAGATTGTATGAAAGCCTACTATGGTAGGAATCTGAGATGCTGAAATTATCTTTGTGTACTCCTTTTAAATGAGGATGAGATGTAGTCCTGAAAGAGAGTGTGCAATAATAGTCAAGCTGACGGAAGCTGCAACAAGACTCTATTAAATCCAAACAAGTGTCTATGCATTGGGGTTTTTTTTATGCTTTAAAATTGGATTTATGGTGCTAATGGCATTGGCTTTGTGAGCGAGGGAGCTAGCAAGTAAAGCTGATATATTGAGTTCTGGCCACAGGACTCATTCTCTGACAATAACACTACACACACACACACACACACACACACACACACACACACACACAATGAGAGAGGAGAAAGAGAGAGAGATACAGATACAGACATTAAGAAACAGAGAGACAGAGAGACAGACAGACAGATATAGACACACACACACAGAGAGGCAGATAAATAGAATGGATACATTTCAAGTGCAAATTGCTAGTTTGAAGGTATCTATGCTAGAATTATTTATAGAATTTAGATGAAAACTAACAAGCATATTTGTAAATATAAATGAGCCGTCCTTAAAATGAGCCATGCATTTATGTAGAATGTTTACTGATTTGTTTATATTTGCCTCATTTGCAAGTTGTTAATTGAACTCTAGTTCAAAAGAGACTAAAGATGGCACTCCATGAAAGTTATAATTTGGTTAAGACCAAAATCACAGATATTCCTACAGAATTCATGTTCTGCAGATTGCATTTTATTTGACAAGCCATCAATCACACTGATAGTCAAATTAAAAGAAAAAAGATAAATACTCAATTTACTTAAGATATTTATTTATATTTAACAAGTTCTTAACAAACTTAACATACCTTCTTTTCCTGAGATTCTATTCCCAGGATCTTTTTATTTTATTTTATTTTATTTTATTTTATTTTATTTTATTTTATTTTATTGAGAAGATGCTTTTTCTAAAGTTCAGAGTGGAATTTTGACCTTGGATAGTCCTGGTGGGTGACAAGCTTGGCTTGGTTCTCATTCTCATTCTACACTTCAAATAAACAGTAAGTTGTCAAATCTCCAATATCATGAACAAAAGTCATATTTCAGAAATGAATAATGTATGCAATTATCCTCAACCTGTGTGTCAAGTACAAGGTTGAGGACGATTTCAAGTTTGCTGTGATGAAAGACAGACAGCTGCTCATTATTTCCTTCAAAGTCACCTGCCTTAGCATGTACCAATAAAAGTAGGCATTCTTTTGTGATTTGGGATGCATTAAAGATGAAATACCAGTGGGTATTTTGGAGAAGAAGCAGAATGATGTAGAACACATGGCACCTAGAGACAGGCATATATATATACACACACACATATATATATACATATATATATACACACACACGCATGCATGCATGAACCAAAAGCAAATAAGTATTCTAAGCTAGCATGGGACTGTTTGCCCTTGGGCTCTGCACACTCAGGGATACCCAATTGCTCCTCATTATATAGCCTTTAGGTTGAATGGATGACTTCATCTATCCGTAAGTCCCCTTGTAATTTCATCTTCATTATGTACTTGCTCTATTCTCTCACACTACACTCTCTGCCCTTGCTTGTCTACCAGCTGAATCTCACTTTAGTCTTTAGTATTATCCTTTTATTCCCATACCATTTCTAATAAATATATGGAACTGCCACCCGTCATTCAACAGACCTTTGGTTTTATTTTTTCTCATGATAGTTTAGGTTGTCTTGTGTCATTATTTTCAATACCATACTCCTTTCCATCCATATTGTATATTTACATATGTGTGTATATATGTATGTGCAGGTGATGGCTATGGAGGTAGAGACAAGGTCAAGGCTGAGTGTCTTTCATGATGGTTCTCCACCTCAGTTTTCGGAACAGTATCTCTCATGAAACCTGTAGCTCCTCAGTTTAGCTTGTGTGACAGGCCAATGAACTCTAGAGATTGGCAACCTCCTCCATAACACCAGCACCGAGATTATAGGCATGCACTGTTGTGCCTGGCTTCGTTTGAGTTCTGGGGATCCAAATCAGATCTTCAAGTTTTCTCACGAGGCACGTTATTAATAGAGTCATCTCCTCAACCTCTTATATTTTGTTATTTGGATACTTCATAGGCTAGATTTAAAACAATCTTTAGTACTTAGAAAACAATTTAAAACAATCTTTAGTACTGGCTTACCATAAACCAGATAATCAATAAATATTTTCTGAAAGCCTTACACTGATGACTTATTACCCATGCTTGCCTAAAACCCTAACCCAGCAAGAGAGTGTGAAGTAAATATTTACAAAGGTTTTCAAGAGCTTGTAGGATCACACTTCACTTATACTACTGCAGAGGAAATCAGCCATGACTTTGCAATTATAAATGTTTCTAGAGGATGCAAAGCTTTTAAGCATGGTACTTAGGATTGTTATTAAACATATATCATGACTTTCAAGTGACAAACATACCATTTCAAGCAGGATGTTCATTCAAAATTACACCAGTATTTTGTTACATTTTTTTATAATGGAAAGGATGGATGAGAAGTATATTCCTCTTGAGATATGCAGATACCAGAAGGGATGAGTAAAGTCTGTCTGCAACTATTACAAAAATGTTTGTCTTTTGAATACCAGCACATTTATGTGCTGATGAACTGATGCTGGCAGGAGAGAGATACAGGATCATAGTTGCTTCCTGAGGCCATTTTCTCTCACATCATCCCACTTATGAAAGGAAAAGACAGAGGAGAGTTTAGGGTCTGGAGTTTATACTACAGATGAATTTCTAACATCTTCCACCCTAAAAAAACAAGTTTCACATGATCAGGGAAATTCTAAATAAGGCTGTTTTGTTCTTTGCTTTTTGGTTTTGTTTGTTTGCTTTATTTTTATTAATTTATGCCTCTTGCCCCTCCTATTTCCCCATCCACCTCCATTTTCTCCATTTTCTTTCAGTAAAGGGCAGGTCTCCCAGGGATATCAACCAAACATGGCATATCAACTTGCAATATCATTAGGTATCTCCTTCACACTAAGGCTAGATGAGGAAACCCAGTAGGAAAAGAGGATCCCCAAAGCAGGCAAAAGCATAAAAAATAGTTCTGTACTATTAGATGTCTCTCAAAACTACCAGCTTACATAACTATAACATATATATAGAAGGCCTATGCCACATCCATGCAGGCTCTCTGCTTGTTGGTTTAGTGTCAGTGATTCCCCTATGATTCCAGGTTAGCTGATTCTATGGGTTGTCTAGTGTACAATTCAGAAATGTTGCCGTGTACATTAATGATAAATACAGAAGCAACTATGAAATGTTATCTCATAGGTAAAGCCTTGGGCAAGCACTGTTTTTGCTAATGTAAACAATGCCAATATTAAGAGATAAAATATTGACTTTCAGAGATGAGTAGTACATTTGGGAAATTCACTAAGCAGACATTAAAATGATAAACTAACATATCACTAGCCTGAGAGTAGATATGACAGTGTTCATGAGTGTCGGTTGGAAAGACTCAGAAATCAGCGGCACAGACAGTAGAAGGCATGGTCCTCTCTTAGGTAGCATCCACTATGACCTTGTATCCCAGCCTGATGTCTGTTTACAGGCTGCTATTGCTCAACCACAGCTGCAGACCCAGTCACGGCACTGAAAGCATCATCTTTTCTGTGCCAAAGAAGTACATCAGATGGTGGCAAGTTTGTATTTATTTTAGAGGCTTTGGTTAACAGTGATCAATAGGTTGATACTTCTGCAAGGGTGTCTCTTGATTTGAAATGGAAACACTTTCCACTTGCACCAAGTTACACAGTCCAGTTCCATTTGCTTTCTGTTGGGAGCAGCACATGTTTTAGTTAGGATTTTACTGCCATGAACAGACACCATGACCAAAGCAACATTATAAGGACAATATTTAATTGGGGCTGACTTACTGGTTCAGATGTTCAGTCTATTACCATCAAGGCAGGTACATGACAGCATCCAGGCAGGCATGATGCAGTCAGAGCTCGGAGCTCTACATCTTCATCTGAAGACTGCTAGTGAAAGACTGACTTCCAGGCAGCCAGGGTAAGCATCCTAAGCCCACACCCACAGTGACACACCTACTCCAACAAGGCCACACATCCTAATAGTGCCAGTCCCTGGGCCAAGCATACACAAACCATCAAGGATGCCAAAGTGAACTTGCAAGCTTGCTCAGCTTGGTTAGGACACAGGTAAATGAGGGTAAGGTCATAGACTGCATCCTCTATAGCCAATTAACTTGTCAGAGGAAAGTCTTGCTGCTCAAGGTCTATGGGAGCTCATAAAACATTAGAGAGGGGACAAAACCTACCTACCTACCCATTCTGTTGGAAAAAAATGCCAAATATCTATGCATCAAGCTAGAAATTATATATTTTGTTTAAATGACACTGTGCGCTTTCCCCCACAGATGTTATCTAATCCTAATAGAAAGACGTTGAGGAAAATGTACTCATGGTGGTTTAAATAAAATGGCCTCCATAAGTCTATTGGGAGTGGCACTATTTGGCCTTGTTGGAGCTGGTGTGTCACTAGGCATGGTCTCTGAGATTCCAAAAGCTCAAGCCAGGCTGTCTTAGTGACCCTCAGTCTTTTCCTGCTGCCTCTGAGTCAAGATGTAAAACTCTCAGCAACTTCTCCAGCACCATGTCTGCCTGCAGGCTTCCTGCCATGATGATAATGGACTAAACCTCTGAAACTGTAAGCCAGCCCCAATGAAATCTTTTCCTTTATAAGAGTTGCTGCGGTCATGGTGTCTCCTCACAACAATCCAACTCTAAATGCCTCATGGCGCTGGGTAGGTTCCTACAAATCACAACTCTACTTTCCACATCTTCGCTTTGTCCACCTCTAGCAAAGGAATGATTCACACAACCTGAACATCAGTATTCAACTTGCATCAGGCAGAAGATTTGCTTTCCAAGGCTATAATTATGTACAATGCAGTACATTTTCCAAGCCTCAGATTTGGAGGAAAAGTCTTAGAAACAGAATATACTCATCTTCTCAACAGGGACTTCATTGCCTAAGCATTACCAGTAGGAAACCTTCTGATTTGTGGAATAATCATGATTTCTAAACTGGGTCTTTATAGCAGAAGAGTGAATTGACTGAAAAAACACAAACATTTTTCTTGAGTATACCAAGAACACAAACACTGGGAAATTGGCAAATGTGACACATACACACACAGACTTACATACATTGGATAGTTTTGACCAACACACACATACAGGCATGTGCACATACAGTAGATAGTTGTGGTCAACACATAACAGAGACACACACACATACACACACAAATATGCATATACATACACATACATATAAACATATATGTATATGTACTATTGCATACATAAAACACTAAATGTGAAAATCAAGACATGGATTCAATTCCCTGATATTAGCTGGCTTGATATCCACATATATCCTATTTCAAAATTTGTACTTCACAAACTTTCATAATTAAGGATGTTTAAAAATAAATAGTGTAAAAATCTAATCTTGCTCATTTTGATTTTTAGCTTATCCCCAGAGTCTCTGCAATCTTTCTTTATATGTATCTCAGCTAAAGATACTCTCATTTGCCTTCTCTGAGAACATAAACACAGAAGTCTGGCTCCAAAAGCCAATTCACATCTTAATTGCCACATATAATCTTCCATGCCCTTAATATGCTTTGTGTATCTACTTCCACTGTGATAAAAATATTTGATCAATATTTCCACCAAGATGAGCCTTTCTAGTTAACCTCAGGTGATTTCTAAAACATGGGGACTGAGAAACGTACATTCAAAGATTCTCTCAAACATTTCCTCCCATTCTAGAACTAGTCTCATCGCTATGATTGTTTTTCTTTGCTATATCAAAATTATTTGTTCTGAGGAAGTCCCACTCATCTATTTTGATCTTATTTCTTGCGTTTTGAGTCTTTGCCATAAAGCCCTTGTGCATCCTGGACTGGACATTTTAAAGGGATTAATAAACAAATAGATACGAGGCACTCAAGCAGTCCCATTACTAAACAACACACACCTTTTATTTATTGATGATATACATTATGTATGTATGTATGTATGTATGTATGTATGTATGTATGTGTATGTGTGTATGCATCTATGTGCGTGTGTATGCATCTATGTGAGTGTATCTGCACATGAATGTGCATGCTTATGCCCACACCAGAGAGTACATACAAGCTCTCATAGAGCCAGAGTTGCAGGGATTTCCATGTGATTGCAGAGATCTAAACTCCTGTCCTCAAAATTAAATTGCAAGAGTTATTAACTGCTCAGCCTTCTCTCCAGCCTTCATTCTTTATTAAGTTCAGTTTTGGCTTAATATCTACACTGAAGCAGATTAAATAAAAGTTAAAATTAAACATGTGTATTCAAATATACACGTTTAAAAGCACTGAAATTAGTCTTAAGTGTGGCTTCAGTTCATAAGGTATTAGCAAGGAGACAACTTCAATGCAGTCTTAGGTTAGTGAGTGTTCTACCTCCTGGGGTTATTTTATATTTGACAAATCTTATTTTCAATTTTCTTGCTATCTATCTATCTATCTATCTATCTATCTATCTATCTATCTATCATCTATCTATCATCCATCTATCTATCTATCATCATTCTATCAGCTATCTATCTATCTATCTATCTATCTATCACCTATCTATCACCTATCTATCTATCTATCTATTGTTGACACATGCTTTCACTGTAGTTAAGAATGGTGCGTGGGACTCACATCCCTCCTTACCTCAGCCTTCCACTTGCTGAGATTATTGGAATGTGTGATTATGCCTGGCATGGACTTCTAAATTTTCAAATTAGAGAGTCCCAATTATATTGGATAATCTGGCGAGCCTATATAATAATTATAGACATTGAAGGATCAAAGTTGCTAGTTGCTTTTAGTAATTGTTTTGGGGGAGGTTAACAAATGAATACTTGAAGTTTTTTATATATATTTGTGTGAGTCACGGCTCTGAGCAGCGGCAGTGGCATCCAGCAACAGTGACAGTGATGACATAATTAAAAACATGCCTTTTTCTCATTTACTCCTGGAATTTCTCATGGAACATGGCCCAAGAGGATATTGTACCAGAAATATCCATTTTTGCTATTATTCTCATTCTGTAGATGTCTCCACCCTACTATGTCTTCCTTACAACGGACATTGTTAACTAAATATTCACGGCACAGAGACAAGTAATTGCTATACTTTTAAAACAAGAATAATCTGTGATCCTTGTTCAATTTTACACCTACTCATGGCTCACAACAAAGGAAAGATCAGTTTACAATCACACACACAGACCTATAGCAAAATGAGATCAATTCTGTTTGCAAAATTATTATTACTATCCTAGTAATCTTTCTTTCTTTTTGACCGTTAGAAAACTAAAAGCTAAATAGTCCCCCTTTTGATTTCATTTAAATCAAAAATACATTCTCAGTTGTCATGTACTGTTAAAAAAGGCCAATGGCTTAAAGAATTTGAGATTCCTCTGATTTCCCCTCCTCTTTCATGCCCAGGAACAACACTGTCTCCATGTACAATCCAAAAGATGTTTAGTAAACATCCGTGGGGTACTTTGTGCCTAGGGCAGTGGTTCTCAACTTTCCTATGCTGCAACCCTTTAATACAGTTCCTCATGTTGTACTGACTGACCCCCAACCATAAAATTAGTTCATCACTCCTTCATAACTGCAATTTTTCTGTTGTTACAAATCACAGTGTAAGTATCTGAAATGCGGAATATCTAACATGGGACCCCTGTGAAAGAGTCCTTTTATCACAAAGAAGTTGCGACCCACAGGTTGAGAACCACTGTCCTAGAAGGTCACCAATAACCTACATAGTGAGATACAACCACTGAGGTGATTGTTGACAACAACCAAAAGTAAAATAAAGCCAAGACCAATTCTCAGCCTGTGCTGTTAAATGATTATGAAAATAATTCCCCTGTAAGATGCTTTGGAGAAATGAAAAATCATTCATAGAACAATAAAGAGATCCCCAAACTTAGGGATACTTTAGAGGAAAAATGGGAAGGACCTGATGTATAGAGGTTTCACTGCAGATTTTTCAACAGTGGTTGAGTACCTCACTGTTTTTCTCTGTGTTCTGGCTACTTGTGGATTCTCACCATCTGCTGCAAAAAGAAGTTTCTTTGAGAAAGAATGACAGCTATACATACCTGTGGTTTGGAGGATTGGTGTTTAGAATGCATTTAGAAATTAAAATAGTTTAGGAAAGCAGAACTTCCTCTAGATCCCATGGTCTGACCAGTACCATGCACGGATTCCCTCTTACTAAGCAGGTATTAAGTTTAATTAGAAAGCTGGGCACTGATCCTAAGATATAGTGCCACTATTATACTATTGAGAACATTTTGATGGCTTGATTAGGAAAGGAAGCATTGTGGAAGAGGGGACAGAACAAATGTAAAGAACCAGAGGACTACAACATCTGGTGTAAGTGTGTGTGTGTGTGTGTGTGTGTGTGTGTGTGTACCCATGAAAATGAAGCTAGATCCAAAAGACCTGCACAATGACAACTACAACTGATATGCCAACATGATAAGGAAAGTCTCACAAGGCCATATAGCTAGGTGAAGAGCTATAATCAATTAATATCCACCAAGAGGAGGATCAATCTTCAGTCTTCCTCAGGGACAAGCCTACTGATAGGTTATCAAATCTCAAATGGTTGGTCCTAAATACATATACATATGAGCAACACTAAGTAGATTTAGCTGCTTAATAGATTTACACACACACACACACACACACACACACACATGTAACAATAATCATTGTAAAATAGGATTTGAAAGAGAGGGGAAAAAGATCTTGAGAGGAGTTGAGGGGTAAGAGCAATGGTGGAAATGATAACACATGAGTGAAATTCTCAAAATAAATTTAATTTAATAAATTTTAAGAGAAAGCTAAAATTCCTTTCAATGGTAGGCACTTGGGAGAGGCTCAGTTGGTAGAAGGGTGTGAGATAAAGCCAACTGCCAATTTAGACAACATGGCATGATTATGAAAAAAAAAACAAAATAATAATAGAACAAGACATGAAGCATGAGAACCATTCAGTATATATGCAATTTTATTTACATATGAAAATGTTGATTGATTGATGTATTTTCTGAAATTACATAAAAGTATTTCTCAGGCTAAATATGACAAATTTTATTTTTAAGATATCGTTTTATTCATAATTCTGTGAATATTTGTTCCTCTATGTGTGTGTGCATGTGTGAGTGCAAGTGCCGCCTGATATGAAAATATTAACGTATTTCAATAAAACTAAAAATGAATATAAAATGAGAATCCTTGCTACTCATTATTTTATTTACAGTGAAAATAGACTTTCATACAATATATTCTGATTATAGTTACTTCTCCCCTAAATCGTCCCATATTGTCCCCACTTGCTCACCTGCCCAAATCCATACCTTTTCCTTCTATTGTTAGAATATAAACAGGCATCTAATAATAACATAACAATAAAATAAAATGTGATAAAATAACAAAAAGAAGAAAAAAGCCAAAAAAAAAAGTTCCAGAAACATAAAGACATAGAGACACACACATTCACACTCTCAATGTTGAGAATAAGGCCAACCACTAGATTTAAATAAAAATATGGATATTTTCCCAATCATTTACAGGTTCATAGAGTAACTTATTACCTATAAAATTAAAGACCTTGGTAAAATACTTGCCGTTCATTTTTAACAGTCAATTTGCCCATTCATACATCTACTCCATAGATGTACAGTATCTAATACAACATCCTCAAAGAACCAGGCAACATTTTTAAAGTGAATCAAAATAGCCATTTTCTCATTTCTAGGTACTAGCCAAGGTTCAAGCAAATGTTACTGTATAAAATGATTAACCATCTAAACTGTTAACATGCAAATATTAATAACACCAGTACACATCAAGCTGCTGTTTATAAGGAGTTTGCTTTATAACTGTCCTGGGTTGTGAGACAGTGATTTAGCACTAGTTTATAGACGACACAGTCTTAGCACAGTCAGGAACTGCATCTGAGATCAAACACTTAGAAGAACGAGTCAATATCCATCTTGGCAGGCATTTTCCATAATACATATATACATACATACATACATACATACATACATACACACACACACACACACACACACACACACTCACACAGACACTTCTTGGACTTGGCATGTTATAATCTACACTGAGTTTAAGCATCCTGCCTCCCCCCACCACTAACACAATAACTCATTTCTGCAGGTGATAACTGGTAACTGGCTTTGTCAGTCTATACATAGAATGCCTGCAGGTGAATCTCAATGATGGTGTCTGTCTAGCAAGTAGGAATGCTTCACTGCAGCCTTAACGACTGCAAGCAATATGACTCATCCTTGTCATGTGAGTGTGTTTACATGTATGCTTTTATACCTTGTAACCCACGCCAGCTAGTGTGATGCTGTGTGGGGCCAGCTAATGCACAGGCTTGAAAGGGAAGAACTCTGGCTTCAGAGCCTGACGTAGTAAACACTTTAAGGCCAGATACTTTACCTTCACTTCTAACACAATTTTATTTTTCTATGCTTTGGTATGTTGCATACCTAAACATGCATGCAACATGCATTGGGAATCGTGTACAGTCAGGTCTTTTCAGTGGCATGTTTATGTACGCTGGGGTAGACTCCATTCACAACTGCCTAGATTCAATCCCCCCACTTCTAGCTTGTTCTGCCTGTTATGAACACAATTTTTTCTTATCCCAATGTCCTTGTTTGTAGGATAATAAAAGTGCACACCTTGCAGAATTTACTTAAATCAAATAAAAACCTAGAGCCAAGTTTGAAGTGTAATAATTAGCAAATACCCATCTATTTTTACCATCTGCAGAGCTGATCTTGGTTAGGAAATAAGAGGGTGTGAGTGTGACCGGAGAGTCTTCTGCCTCTGTCCAGCATGCTAACATTAAAGGTGAATAGGAAGTGACATTGGCAAGTTGAGAAGGTGGTAAGCTATTCCTCCAAAGAGCCTGTAAACATCTAAATGCTATGCACCCAGACTGAGAAGCCCTGTGTGGTTCTCAGGATACTCCCTCCCTGTTCAGCTCCCTTCAATCCCATTCATTCGACCAGAAACATCTTGGCATGGAAGCCAAACGGGGCACTTCACTGCTGCCTATCTGTGGTCCTGGGGTGTTCTTATTCATGGTCTCTCATTCAGTTTGTCTGTAATTTTCACTAGCCTTCATAGGGGAAGCAGTAATTCAATGAGCCCAGTCATGAGAAGAACAACATGTTTATTAGGGTGACCTGCGATGCTGTTCTCTGTGCTTTGGCTCTCATTTGCATATTCTTACTAAAATTTATTTTCAGCAGTTGATGGTTTTATATCATTTATAAAACTCGTATTTGTGTACTGTGAGGATTCCAGAGAACTCTTTTAATAGACACTTACTTTTAATTTCCTGTGGCCTGGATATTACTCACTTGAATGAGAAGGAATAACTGTTAGCCAATAAAAGCTTAGGAAACAAAAATAGAGCATCCAATACCCCACATCATCCATGCTGGCTCAAGAATGCCACTGCATCTCATATCTGCCCATCAAAGATCCTTGTTTACCCGAACATTAAATTGCATTTTAAAAACAATTTCACTGTTTAAAAGGAGTAACAAAATACTCAAGGGAGCAAATATGGAGAAAAAGTGTGGGGTAGAAACTGAAGGAGAGGCCATCTGGAGAGCATTCCACCTGGGTATCCATCCCATGTGCAGTCACCAAACATAGACACTGATGTGGATGTCAAGAAGTGCACACTGACAGAAGCCTGATATAGCTGTCTCCTTAGAGGTCTGCCAGAGTCTGACATATTCAGAGGTGGATGCTCACAGCTATCCACTGATCTGATCAAGAAGTTCCCAATGGAGAAGTTAGAGAGAAGACTGAAGGGGCTGAAAGGGTTTGTGGCCCTATGAGGAAAGCAACAGTACCAACCAACCAACCAGAGCTCCCCAAGGTCTAAACCACCAGCCTGGGAGCACATAGGGAGGGACCCATGACCCCATCTGTATATGTAGGGGGAGGATGGCCTTGACGGGCATGGGTGGGAGAGGAGATCCTTGGTCCCATGAAAGCTGAACACAGAGTCATGGGGGGAGGAATTCGAGGGTGGGGAGGTGGGGGTTGGAGCATATCCTCATAGATGCAGGAGGAAGTGGGATGGGATAGGAGGTTCCTGGTTGGTGGGGGTAATGTGGTAAGGGGATAAAATCTGAAATGTAAATATAATATCCAATAAAAAAAAAAAGAAAAGAAAAAAATTCTCTCAGTGGTTATAAGATGGCTCAGCTGGTCAAGGCACTTTGCCAGCAAGCCTGGTGACTTGATTCTTATTCCTAGAGTCCACTTCTCAGAGAAGTAGAGAATCCATTTCAGACATTTGTCTTCTGACCTTCACAAACATGAATGTACACACTTGCACACACACACACACACACACACACACACACACACACAAATAAATATTTTAGAAAAAATATAAAGTATACCCAGTATCTTTGCCTTGAAATTTTGAGATCACTCAAAATTGATAGGAAAAAGAATTATTATCAATAAGAAATGTTCACAGAATAAAAATCCAGTGCATCTGAAATTGCACCAAGAAAATTTCTAACATTTAGAAAAAAAAAAGTGTTATGGTTAAAAATATAAAGGAAATTTTTTAAAGCACTATTTTAGTTCAAGATCTTAGAACTTGTGTTGGTTTGAATAAGACTGCTCCCACACACATACACACACACAGAGGCTCATATGGATGATAAGTCATCAGAGGGTGGTACTGCTTGGGAAGGACTAGGAGGTGTGGCCTTTTTGGAGAAAGTGTGGTACTGGAAGTGGGCTTTGATATTCCAAAGGGCCCAGCTGTCCTTCCTGCCTGCTGCCTGTGGATTCAGATAGAGAATTCTCAGCCACTTCTCCAGCACCATGTCTCCCTGCATGCTACCATGCTCCCTGCCATGAAGATAGTAGACTAAGCCTCTGAAACTATAAGCCAGCCCCAATTAAATGTCTTCTTTAATAAGAATTGCTGTGGTCATGGTGTCTCTTTACAGCAATTGAGCACTGAATAAAATAGACTCTTGCCTGGTGCTGGACACGCATTCTTATGGTGCTAGGCTCGAGTCTCGCTCATAACACTGTGTAATCTGCCGTTTCCTTCGCTGGAAATATTAATCTCTTTCAACGTGTTTTTCTTTTTGTCCTACATATCTTTGCGATCAAAATTATACATTTCAGTAGGGAAGGCAATTAGTCGTTCAAATTAGAATTGAGTTCATTTCTGAGGGAGGTACAGAATGAAAAAGCAGGATGTTGGGAATGAAAAGGGCAAGCAGGAAATAGAAGCTCTGTGATATTATAGCACAATCTTTGAATTTATTTTTGTAGGTACACTTTGATTTTTCCCTTAGGGGAAAAAAGTTTTGATTTCTGGAAATCACCAATTAAAAAGAATATTTAACGGTATCCACACAGATATGAAGCTGAAAAATTCTTATTCTTCACATGCTAACCCTCATCTAGGTTGTAGGTATCATGAGAACCTTGGTGTATGGCATTTGTGGCATCTTATCACCTAAGAGGAAGAAGCCAGAGAAGGGAAAGCTTAAGCTTATCCTGAGCTACCACTGAGTCTAGGACGAACCTGGCTTATGTGAGACTCTCTTTCATTTTAAAGGATATATGCCATGGAGTAAAATAACAAGTATTTCAATGTGGTGAGGTAGCTCAGCTGGTAAAAGGATGTGATCTGAAGCCTGAGTACTTGAGTGTGCTCATTAAAACTCACTTGGCGAGTTCAATTCCCAGCCACCACATGGTGGCTCACAACCATCTGTAATGGGATCCAATGCCCTCTTCTGGTGTGTCTGAAGACAGCTACAGTGTACTCACATACATAAAACTCACGTGTCTGAAGAAGAGAACAGAATCGTTCAGGCTACCTCTAGTCTCTATACCTACGCTATGACATGGCAGATGCACACACACACACACACACAAAATCAAACATAAATATAAAATAATTATCTCCCTCATGCTTGACCTCAATTGAATCCTGCCATCTAAATGAAAATAGACTGTATAGTTGTTATACAGGCTTAAAATCATTTGGGCATTTTAAATAGTAACACATTTACATACATTCAGAACATATCACATGCAGGATTCAACATATTATTTTTCTTCAATAGAAAGTAAGTGGTATTAGATATAAATTGTAAGCTGGGTATTTCAAGAATTTCATACAGAAATACTTGGGAATGTTGAAAGCACTTATATCTTATGTTCGTAATCAGGAAGTCTATTAACAGAAAAAAGTATAATTGCTTAAAAATTGATGTGGGTATTAATGATTATAGTTTTGAGAAGAGTCTCTTAAAACCAAATCATGGCTTTTCTTTTTAAAACTACCCGTGTGTGTGTGTGTGTGTGTGTGTGTGTGTGTGTGTGTACATATTTTTGCAAGTACAAACATAATCATTTGAAAATTTAAAGGATTATTTGGCCATATTTTTATTTCAGAGATTAATTACTGATATGAATAGGATACATAGTACTTCTATACATTAAATGATTCAGATTTGAATAATATAAGAAAAGTCCAGATCTTTATAGGTGATTGTTTCTGAACAAACATTTTTCAAGATTATACTTCTGGGTTAAAAGATTAAGAAATATTCTCTGAAAAATAATAAATACTGCTTTCTGTAAACAATGCACAGATTAATTCTGATCTAATTCTCCACTCCAGTCCAAAATTTTAAGCAGCCAAGTGTAATTTGACAAGTCTCTGCAATTGCTTTATGAGAGCAGGTCATTGCCAACTTTCTCATTTACATCATAATTCAATGTATTCCCTCTTTGCCTACTAGACAGATAAATACATAATTCTTCTCATTATTAATCCTCTTCTTAAGCCTAAACTTTAAGATGAAACATGGCTTTGATGGTAACAGGGATGAATGCTATGGATAAATTTATTCAAGCATCCTCTTCAATGTAAAATACCCAGAAATAAAAGAAACTGTGAAATGTATTCAGATACAAAAGTGGTTTGGAGGTTTGAATGTAAAATGTCTCCCATAGGCTCACGAGTTTGAACACTTGGATGCCAGTAGGTGGCGCTGCTTGTCAAGTTTTTGGAATCTTTAGGAGGCAGAGAATCTTTAGGAGGCAGGAGGAAGTGTATCACCTGGGGTGGGTTTGGGGGCAGGTTTTGTGGCTTTGTTGCCTTTCCCCTACCTTCTGCCCACTGTTCTCTAAGTACAGTGTAATTTAACTAGTCATGTTCACACTTCCACTGCCAAGCCTACCCTGTCTGCAAATGTCTTTTCTACCAGGATGTACTATATACCTCTGCAAAACGATACTAAAAGAAACCATTTCACCTAGAGGTGGCTTTTGTCAGGACATGTTACCACTACAACAGAAAATAAAACTAAGACAAATAGGTTCGACCTTATCAAAAGAACTTAATTGGTCATGGAATATTCTGCCTCCTAATCATGATCATCTCTGAGCAGCACTTCAAGAGGGAAGTAAAAACTGTAAAGAGCCCCTTGGCATCTCCCACTTCCTTGCTATCTGCTGCTGGAAAGGCTAGTGTTCTAATGTATGGCTGGGCTGGGCTGACATAGAATTCTTTCTTTTATACCAATACTTTACACAGTTTTTGTTGTTGTTTTTCTATAACACTTTACCTATTATTATAAAAACTATAACTCAGGAATTATTATACATATATATAGACACATACACACACACATATACATATATATGTATATGCTTTCATAATCAGGAGGTCCATTAACAGAGTAAAAAGCATAATTGTTTAAAAATTGATGCGGGTATTAATGATTATAGTTTTGAGAAGAGTCTCTTAAAAACCAGATCTTGGCTTGGTAAGGAAATGAGAGGTACCTCGTTTGTACCTCATTGCGAAGAATAATCTGAAACTGGACTCTCTAAAAATTAATTTATGCAAGACATGTTCTCATAATGATTTTGTGCTTATTGAAGGCTTACCCACACAGTGCAATCCCCTCCCAGGAGAAGTGTTCTAATAGCAAAGTCTGGGTCTCCCCACCGTCAGGATCCAGTTTTCACATGCATAAAAATTTGTATAGATAGAGATAGAGATAGAGATAGAGGTATATATATCCATATATATATATATATATATATATATATATATATATATATATATATATATGGAGAGAGAGAGAAAGAGAGAGAGACAGAGACAGAGAGAGACAGAGAGAGAGACAGAGAAAGACTAGAACATAGTAAGAGTAGGGCAAAGGGCATGTAGAGCCAGAGGCCTTCTCTATATCTGTACCTATCCGTCAAAGGGTAGGTGTGGGTACAATGCAACTACATAGAAGTATAAGACACATTTGCAACATATGTGAAGTGATCATTTAAACTAATCCTATGACCTGAATATGATCAAAGCCAATAACCCAAATATAAAAAATGTAAACATTATGTACATAGGAAATATTTGCTTATTAAATGAACATACCCTATGCCTGAAAGTGTCCTATTTTGACACTTTGTCCTATTACTATAAAACTATCTCATTCAAAAAGAAAATCTGAACATTTCAATAGCCCACAGTCAATAGGCTACACATCTTATAAAAGTCTTTCTTTTTCCCCAGCGCTCTTATCTAGAATGTGTGCATATGAGAGCTTAGACTTTTAAAGTATTTTCAGAAAAAATCTAAAGTATAAAACTCCAAGAAGAATTTCAAGGGGAGAAAAATAAAGCCATGTCCTCTGCTCTTGGTGTAGCTTTACCAGGGCAGCAGTCAGTAAGTGTGGGCTGTCAATCAACCTCTCTCACCAGCATGTTCAACTAGCCATTGTACCTACCCATTTGTTCATCGATGTAGGTTTTTAATCTGCATTTTCTCTTCCCTTTGGATTGCATTCTGTTACAATTCTAGTTAAAAGTTCTCTCCAGCTGGGACCTAAATTCATTCCTACAGCCCTTAAATTCTATCTTCTAAAGAAATGAAAGAATATACATGAAAAAGATACCATGGGATTGGATTATTTTCTGAACCAAATTCAGCCAGGGTCGCTGACCACGATCATGCTACCCAGTATGGTAAGTAACGCCAACAGCTTCAATGGCAAAATCCTTCTGTAACATCAAGTCCCTTTTTCACATTTTCTGCCTTCCATTTACATTCAAGAAATGCCAGCTTGCCTCTCTGTCTCCTCACAACATGATATTCAGAGTATCTGAATATTTTATTTTTCCAATGATGCTTCTTATATCTGGAGACCTCACTCACCTCATACTACTGCTGGTTCAAGTGTTATCTGACAATATGCCATATGAAATATTTTTATCTTTCACATTTTATGAGACTAATGAGCTCTGCTAAGGAGCTATTTAGTTTTTTCTGTATTTTAGTAATTGCCGTATATACTTATGTCTTACAACTTGATCACTAAGATACACACAGTAAAATGGTTAATTTAGAGGGGACAACATATCTCACACAGTTACTAATTTTTTCCTGCCTGTTATAAAAAACAGCTATAAAGTTTCATTTGGCAAAATAAAATATTTTTTTGCCCGATACCACACTCGTTCATGCCAGATGCCTATTCTCTGGGTCTTCTAGAAAAATCCTGGTGCAGTATTTCCTGTGTGGTCTCTGTGAGGATACAGAATGATTGATTGACGCCCCTCTCTATCAAATGGAGAGCTGAGTGAAGGCATCATTCATGAGAGATGAACTTTACATGTTCATGTCCTATTTGCCTAGATAACTCAGTGATTTTTTTATCAAGTATGAACAATCAAGGTGGTGAGATATGGGTTCATATAGAGACATAATACAAATTTAAATATAGAGGACAGGAGATGACAGAATGAGGGCCATTGGCTAAAAGTTTTAAAAGGTGACAAAGATGACAGAAGGGCCCGTAATGTGTAGATAAAGAGGGAAAAGAAATGAAAAAATAAAATCAGAAACTGTAGACGAAATGGAATGACTGCAATAGTGCCATTAGAGGACAAGGTCACAAGAGACCAAAGTGCGGGGTGAAAAGAAGGAAGCCAACAAGAAAAATTTAATCCTGCAAGGACAAAGATGTGAACAACATGAGGAGTTGTGTCAACATGTGATCTCTGTGAGAAAAAGAAAATGAGGAGTAGAAACCCATATAACCAGGAGATAAAAAAAAAAAAAAAAAATTAACTCCAGGACAATGGACGAAAGAAACAATGACTGAACTAAGAAAATAACATCTAGGAGAAAACATAGATGAGGTGTCCACTTGAGATTGCAGCGGAACCTTGTCTCTTCAAAACTCATTTTTAAAATTTTGTTAGAATAATAAATGTAAATAAAAAACCTACAGTTTGAAGGTATTTTTTTAATTTAAAAATAATCGATAAATATTGAACCTGAGGTCCACAGTCCCTGACAACACAGTCATTAAGAGTACTGTGAGATTGTGAGACTGTGAGACACTCATGCCTTTTACATTAAAATTGGGTATTTTGCCCTTATCAGGACTGACTGAAATTTAGTATATGTCCTTGGCTTTAGCAATTGATCCAGAATTGGAAAGTGTACCATGTGGCTATCCATCCACTTTAAGAATAGCAATCCACTGGCACTGTTGAGTCTCTTCCCTATACAGGAAGAGGAAATGGGGAAAGAGAGCAGCATGGGCAGATGCTCTGGACACTGTCAGAGGAGGTGGCGTTTATGTGATGTGACTCACCTTGACATCCCTTGGTATTCCATTATAAATCGAGAGGTTCTGTTTTTACTAGGAAGTAGCGATTACCACAGGTACCCAGATACTATCTGGGTCCTTTAGTGGAGGTCAGCCAACACTCATTGTGAAACACCACTCAAACACAGGGTGACCAGCTGGCAAATTGGCACCCCTGTGATGCTCCAATCTGCCCTTTAATCAGATATTTTGTAGGAGGCAGACCTTGCGGGACATCAAGGAGTTATTTAGGGTATGGCTATAAACATATTAACAATATAACCATTGTGTGTGTATGATGGGGGGAGGGTTCTTTTTATTTAAGGCAGTTTTAATTGTTTTTAAAATTGTATCCTTTATCTGGAAGAATCCAAAGAAGAAGGGGTGGGGATAGGAAGCAGATTTAATATGTATTTAAAGCAGCAACCTTCACTATCTAGTTATTTTGAAACCTACCAGAAATACCTATTGGGGGAATATTCAGTTCCTTGTTTTGCATCACATGGAATGTAAATTGATTTTCCTTCCTATCTGAATCTACAGATTCTTTGCTCCCTGACTCCTGGGCAGCTAGGTAGGCTCACGATGAGTAGGTAAGTATCATGAAACCATGGTTATAAAACGTCATAGTAATATCTGGATGTAGTAGTTAACAGAATAAGAGAACACACAACATTCTTCTTAGATAAGCAAACAAAACTAGAGTAAAGTTCTATCATTAACATGCAAATTGGATGTTTTTCAAGCTGTAATATTTCAGAGGCTTTTGAATAGCCTTGTGATTAACCACATTCATCCAGTAGCAGAGTCAATCCCCTCAAAATTGATATGTATTAACAGCTACATTATTTAATTTAAAAATTATCACAACATAAATAATTTTTTGATAAATATTGATAAACCCTCGACTTAAGAAATCTGCAATTAAATTTTTAAATATCATAATAAGAACTTTTTTACAACCTGAAATAATTCCTAATGGGCTTCGTGATTCACAAGGTAAAGTAACACAAACATCTAATTTCACTCTTTCTCCGAATCTTGTGTGAACTACAGATGTTATGGTTTGAATCTGCTCTCTCCTCCAGAACTTTCTGTTGTTAGTACTTATTCCATGGTTGTGGTTAGTGTCTAGGGGAGTTAATGGAACTTTGTGACCTGGCTAGAGAAGTAGGTCCCTAGGAATGGTCTTTAAAAAATTCTTTCCAGCCGGGCAGTGGTGGCACATGCCTTTAATCCCAGTACTTGGGAGGCAGAGGCAGGCGGATTTCTGAGTTTGAGGCCAGCCCGGTCTACAGAGTGAGTTCCAGGACAGCCAAGGCGACACAGAGAAACCCTGTCTCGAAAACAAACAAACAAACAAAACAACAACAACAAAAAAAATTCTTTCCAGCCCAGGTTTCAATCAGTTCTGTTCTTTCATCAAATAATCATCCATCTCATGCCCTCACTTCTATAGCTTGGGCACTGTTTTGCCCTCTCTGCTATAGTGGGAATCGAACTCAGGTCTTTAGGCTTAGCAACAACCATCTTTACTCAATGAGCTCTTTTTTTGGAACCAATCAGGCTCCAAAAGATCACTCTAAAACCACAGAGAAAGTGATGGCTAATCTCTGTTAACAAAGCAGGGTTAGCAGACAAGACTATGAGGGGGGGACTTATGGGAAGGAGGGAGACAGACAGTTGAGGGGCATTCAAGGGGGGAACATGGTCAGCATGCATTATGTGTACGGCTAAAATTGTCCAAGAGCAAATTAAATATTAAATGAGAACAAAATCAACCAATAATAACTGGTTGAATTAATTTTTAGAGTGTCCCATTTCAGATTATTCTTTGCAAATGCTTTACCTGAAGTGAATTAAAGATGCAGACACAGGACACATTGTTGACAAAGTACACCAAGGTTATCAGCACATACAACATTCCAAATTAAGGCTTGCTTTTTCCACCATATCTATGTTGGCTTTTTTTTTTTTTTTTTTGTCATTGTTGCTGTTAACATTTTGAACAACTGTACACTTATCTCACTTACTTTTCCATTAAATATCTTCAAATATTAACTAGTCAGGCCCTAACAAAGCAGTGATTTATCTGCCCATCTCTTTTGGCCTTTAGATAAAAAGTATCACAGCGTAGCTAGTCCTTGTTACGAATGTTTAGCAACATTAATAACATTCCATTTTAATTTTGTTTAGAACCTTTCATTGAAGCAGCATTTTTAGGTCACTCAATTTACTACTTCCCGTGTTTAACATTTGAAAACTCTTTTTCTGTCTTAGCCCTGAAAGGCAATGTGTATTACCATCTAACTGTGATTTAAAATGGTATTTATTCATTGTACCATCATAACATTGTTTTGTCCTGTGTCGTGCATCCTGATACAATAATTTCCTACATGTCACATGTCTGGCATAGGGTAGTTGTCTGTTTTGTGACTTCAGTAGCTACGTAAAGACTAAGTTGTATTTCAGGTTTGTATTCTTTAGCAACTGGTAAGAGTGGCATTCCACATATTGCTGCTCCTTGGTTAATTATATGAAGACATTTGCAACCTGTTTTCCACATTCTGTTTCCCTTAATGACCTCCCTTTCCCTAAAGGGTGGGTGTAGACAGGTAGGCAACTGGAAGACATGTTCTCATAATGATTTTGTGCTAATTGAAGGCTTACCCACACAGGGCAATCCCCTCCAAGGAGAAGTGTTCTGATGGCAAGGTCTCCTCACCATCAGGATTCAGTTTCCACATGCATATAACTCATAGTCCATCTTTCAATTCATACTCAATAGCAAGGCAAGTTTTTTGCCTAGGGAGACCCAAACCTCAGACATTGAGCTGTTGTCATTGGTTGCACAGAGTGG
The DNA here is from genome assembly GCF_011762505.2 of Arvicanthis niloticus. Taxonomy (NCBI): domain Eukaryota; kingdom Metazoa; phylum Chordata; class Mammalia; order Rodentia; family Muridae; genus Arvicanthis; species Arvicanthis niloticus. The sequence goes on along the minus strand of NC_047677.1, from coordinate 30,208,625 downwards.
CACTGTCAAGAGTCCATTCACTGGAATATTCCAGTTAAGTAGGTTTCGGCTTATGAAGGACTAAGGTACATTCCATAAACGCATACTCAGAACAACATGGTCACCAGAACCTTCATCAGACTATTTCCAGAATAAGTCAGTGTCACAGAGAGGGCTTCTTCATTGAGATACATCCTTAAAGCTATCCTATGTTAATGTATCTTGGGCAAGTGAAGTAGATCCTGGGCTCAGTAAATTGCTTACATTTGGCCATGACCTCCACGATTGTCTTTATCTCCTTATTTTGTTGAGTCTTGGGCTTCTGCTTCTTGTCCTCTGAATCATATTCTCTCTGTGCATAGTCTTTTAAAGTCAGGTCTTTGCAAACCTCTTAGCATCAAACTGGAGTCATTATCACTCAGTTTTATCCCCCTCACCAACACCCCCCAACACAATGAACTGAAGCTAATTAATAATGGTAAAGGAACAGTTGGTTAGGACCAGAAAATGGAGGAAACAAGGCTCTAAGACCAGTTTGCAGGGATACAGAAGTCAGAGACCAGTGTCAGTTTTCTACTCACTGGGGAATTCTCACTTTCAAGTGACCATCCTGCAGCCACCAGACATAAGCCCCAGTCTTGCAGGCGGAAATAAGATATGGGGGCTGTGAAGTCCCTTCAGTTATCAGGATACATGTACAGAGTCCCACGGCCATGGTGACTCTACCAGAGAACAGGATCAGTCAGACTATGCTACCACAAAGTCTCACAAATATTTTAAAACATCTATGTTGCTTCTCTATAGACAATGCATGTTTCCTTCACAGCCTTCATCGTTTATTGGGGTTTCAAAGACACTAATTTGCAATCTCAGGAATGCCACAGGCCACAAATCCTGATGAGGTAGCAGTAGGTATAAATTCCTCAAGAGCTTCAGAGTGAATATGCCCTAGTTAGCCATTTCTGTGGACAGTTAGGCAGGTGTTAGAATGATACAATGTAATCTCTGCTACAGAGACTCAAGGTGTGAGAGTATGATACAATGTAATCTCAGAGTATGAAGGTCTGAGAGTATGCGGTAAGGGCTGTATAAAAAATTGTGCTATTTTTACCACAATTCTGGAATTGTACATTTGTAATTTCCCAATTCTATATTTGCATTTCCCCTTCCCACTCAGAGAAACTTGAACATTTCAGCAATATGGCCAACACATGACCATTATCCATCGCTTATCACACTACCATCCCCACTCAGTTACCTTGTGAAGTCAGTCATCTCCATCATGATCATGCACATCTTCTTGGCGAGAACAATGATGTCGTTGCTTGTGTCATCCCATATCTCAATCTCTGCGTCCAGCTTGCTCTTCACCTTTTTGAAGTCAGCTACCTGCTCGGCAATCTTTTCCTTTTCTGCCTCAGGCAGTTGAGTCATCTTGGCCTAAAATGTGATAATTCGATTTTAAAACCATTCCCCTACAGAGCAGCACTTTAGGAAGAAGTTGTCACTATGGGACATTTGTACAAACATTTCACTTAAAAATCAAGATACCTAAAACTTGAAAAGCCAAATAATTTTAAGTATTTTCTCTCAAACTTTAGGGTTATATTTAAGATTGACAAGGTAGACTTGGGTGTCTGATGTTTGAATTCTCCTCTATAAAATGACCTGCTACTTTGCAAATTTCTAATTTACCAAATTTTAAGTTAATTAAAATTGAATCTGGGGCATCATATTTGTTTAATATATATATATACTTCATATACTTTTAATTCTATTAATAGGACACTTCAAAAGATGTAGTTAAAATTCACTTGAAATGGTACTCACTACTTATCTACCATCTATTTATACATTTATATAAACATATATATGTACAAATTGTTCCTTAAATAAACACTATATGCAGATTCCTAAACGATTACAGCATATCATTATAAAAATGCATAGATGGTGTGTATAATTTGTACATGCCATATATTCAGATCCATATTAGCATATGCACTACTCCCATGGAAGAAGAAGAGTGAAGGGAAGGATTTATGAAGGACAAGCTTGCTCGTTAGCACACCGGGTCTAGAGGTCTCAAGTAGCAAACATTATCTGCTTCAGCATGATAGCACTCCGTGAATATGTTACATTCTTAACAGCGTGCAAATTGCATCTTGCCGTTGCCTCTGAAATGAGGCTTTGGTAAGAAGCCATGTAAACTTTGATACCACCAAATTTTCAACCTTAGTGCCTGGAAACTGTCGGCTTTGTGAATTAGAAAAAAAAATCCAGGAGTAAAAATGATTTGATACTTTAAAGACCATAAAACTTTATGAAGCTCTTTGCAGTTATATTGTGAAACAAGTTAGGTCTAAGTCTACTCCCAGCAATCTGTGCACGTGCGCGTGCGCGCGCGCACACACACACACACACACACACAAATATACATACACACTTTCATACACACAGTTAGATACAAACACACACCCAGACAGACACACAAACACTCATATACAACTACACATACATAAGGAAGCATACATAGAAACATGCATGTACACACAATGAGAGATACACATACACACATAGATATACACATATCATGTATACACACACACATATTAACACACACTAGAATTTCAGATATGTTCTAGTAGTATGTAGAAAGAGGGTATCATGAAAAGGACAAGATATGCATGTTGAAGTTTCTCATTAGATTATTTATATAGAACATATGAGATTTATAAGTATTTCTGGCTTCTTGTGAATGGACATTTATAGATAGGAAAGAAATATCAGAAAGCTTTGTGATTTTCTGAATATTAGGTTCAAAATTGTAAAAACATTAGTCACTGGATCAATATTATATAATAACAAAAGCTTAGCTGTATTAAAGAACTTAGGCTGGATTAATCCCAGCATTCACAAGGCAGAGGCAGGCAGATCTCTGATAGTTTGAGTCTAGCCTGGAATACATAATGAGTTCTAGGCCATTCAAGGCTACATCTCAAGAGACCACATCTCTTAAAAAATTTGAAATAATGTTAAGTAGAAAATAGAAAGAAAAATATAAATCAAAGAATCAGTGTGTACTGTATGTCATTTATTATTAGGATCTCACCATGGTGTGGCTGAAGCATTCGGGACTGGGATACCTTGCCTGTGTTCTAGTGTAGCAAAGACAACTAACAATAAGGCTTTCTGATGTGAAGTCTCTCTTAGATTCCTTAGCATAAACCTGACATGTATTAAGTACTCAAAACTGACATATACTTCTTATTCGAAGAAAACTTTTTGACGTATATTAATATTTCTAGCACACTTTCATTTCTCATTTCATTTTCTTTGAAGACTAAGGTTAAACTTCCTGAGGGTAAAATTTAAAATTGAGTGTGTGTGTGTGTGTGTGTGTGTGTGTGTGTGTGTGTGTAAGAGAGAGAGAAAGAGAGAGAGAAAGCATATGAGAGAGAGAGAGAGAAAGAGAGAGGGAAAGAGGAAGAGGAAGAGGGAAAGAGAGAGTATGTATATGTGTGTATGAGTGAGACAGAGAGAGAGAGAGGAGGAGGGGGAGGGGAAGGGAGAGGAGAGAGAAAGTGTTTATGAGCATGGGAGTGCCAGGGGCTGTGAGCTCCAGAGGTGAAAGTCCCAGTGGAGCTGGGGTAACAAACAGTTAGAAACCAAACTTGGGTTCTCCTCAGGAAGAATGCCTGCTCTTAATCACTGAACCATCTCTCCAGCCAAAGGCTAAGTTTTTAATTAGCAAGCTATATAGCTTCTCTTTCTTAGCAACTGAAAATATTCCTTTCTCTTTCTTCCTCTCTTAGGAAATGTGTCCTATGTAGAGTTTAAAAGCAGAGCAGCCTTCACTGCCCCTGGCATATGGCAAGGCACATAAATGAAGACACAGCTCACTGCTTCTGGAATCAAAAGTAATATGTGAGTGTGTTAAGTAAATTGTAAGCTATCAACCCATCAAACGAGCTTGGAAATAGAAATAGGTTCTCTGCATCTTGAAGATTTGCTCATTATTTTTCTCCACTCCTAAAAATGTTTATACACTCAAGGACTAATAACTGTACTTGAATGTTCAACAGAGGCATCTTTGTATACCCTACAACTGAGGGGTAATGAATGTATGTTTCTAGCTGTGCTGAATATTAAAAGTCATCATCATCATCATCACCATCATCATCATCATCATCATCTGGCTCTTTGACACTAGCTAAAGTCATTTGGGAAGAGGGACTCTCAATCAAGAAAATGCCACCATTACAATGACCTGTAAGCAAATCTGTGAGATATTTTCTTGATTAATGATTGATGTGGGAGCATCTAGTGCTCGGGGAGCACTGGAAACCCTGAGCAGGTGCTCCTGATTTGCATAAGAAAGCAGACTGCTCAGTCCATAAAGAGCAAGCCAGCAATGCAGAACACCTTCATGGTCTCTGCTTCAGTCCCTGCCTCTAAGTTCTGGCCCTGTCTGAGTTTCTGGGCTCACCATTCCCCAGTGATAGGCTGTTACCAGCAAGCACAGGAGGAAATAAACCCTTTCCTCTCCAGGTGGCTTTTTAGCCATGTGTTTTACCATAGCAACAGTAACAAGAAGACACTGATAACCAGGACAATCCATAGTGCTGGAGTCCACAGCAGAATATTATAGAAATTCATTCACTAAGGACACAAGAAAGCAAAATGTTAATGTGGGGATGTGGTCTAGGGTATTCCAAGTCCTATTCCTAGGAATGGCACTAATCTGTATTAGCCCCAGAAAGTCCTTAATTTTCTTGCATAAATTTTCCCAGGATTAAAATAATAATAATGATAAATTCCATCCTCCTTTTGAGGGAGCCCATTGGATCATTGGACAACACAGCAATGGAAACTGACACAGAGAGGAAAGACATAGGCTGCATTCAACATACTCTCAGCTCACGTGGCAAGTTACAATCAAAGGGTTTTCAGCTCTGGCAAAGGGACCGTCAGAAGTTGAGCAAGAGTTTGCCAAACCGACACTGCTCGAGGATTCTAGTCTTACCCTGCACAGGACAGCAACAGTAACGAAACATTAAATTACAGCCTGGCACCTACGCTGAAGGGTTTAAGTGGATCTATGAATAATTTATTAAATGCCATCAATCAATTTCAATCACTGGGAGAATTTAAAAGTAAAACCCAAGAGAAGACTAGATGTTAAGAATTCCAGATAAAAAATGGCCTTTTGAATTATTTTGTACAAGGTATAGAAAGAAGCAAGACTGAAGCTTAAGACAAACACAGTCAAGTAGAAACTCTGCTATATATAACCAGGTATCTACATGTCTAGACCATATATATATATATATATATATATATATATATATATATATAACAGAATGGTGATATAGTAGCTCTGCCACATGAATAACATCACATTATATATTTATTGATTTAGAAACTTAAAATCAAAAACAATAAAAATAGGTGTCAGTGACTCACGCCAAACTCTCTAGTTACCATTTATTAATTTGAGATTCTATCTTTATAAAGGCCCCAGGAGGTAAGGACTAGGGTTATCTCAATTTATACAGGGGAAAAATAAGTATCTCCAGGAGACTAAGTAGTTTGATAAAGAGTCTTCTGTCAGGTAATGTTTGAACCAGGATTCAAACCATAAAGTGAGCCAGGATGTCTTACTCTATCGCCATGCCAATGAACATGACCAATATCATCTAAAATGAAGCGAAACACCCACACTGTCTTTGGAGACATTCTCTAGCACACAGGTATTTATCAGAATCAATTTTCCCTCTCCAGTCTCTTCATCTTCCTTCCCAGACTGTGTTGCGTCTCTACCATTCTAGAAATATCTAGTCACAGAATAAAGAAAAGCAAATGTAATCAAACAGAATTACAGTTCTGGCTGATGCCCCCTTGAAGTTTGTTTTCCACACCAGCTGGAAAACTCGACTATCGCTACTATTCTATTCTGCTCAGGACAAATCCTGTCCACGTCAATCTGTCACATGTATTGTGTGTCTATTTTAGGCTATATATCCTCTCTTAATTTCCTCTTTTGTTTGAATGTTTAATTCAATTGTACAATTCATTATATTAAAATAATAATAATAAAAAAAACAAAAACAAAAAACCCCATCTGTCCAGTCTGGCCTGGCCATGGCAGGGATGGCATGACATCATTCCTGCCCCTAGAACAGAATCAGCAGGGCTTGGAGTTTGTTTGTATTATAATGTACATATTTTCATGTTTCTCCTTCAAGGAATGCCCTCTCTGTCAAAGTTAATGACTCTATGATAATGGAAGACAACACAAGAGTGTGCCTAATGTCTCAGCAAAATGGTGAATACTGAGACCTTCAGGACAGCCCGCAAGGTTTTGGAAAATAACAATGACATATATAATTTCTCAACTATATAACATGATGCTGGATATATAAGGATGCAATATGAATTGTATAAGGAGCTTAACAGACTTAAAGGAACTGAGGCAGCGGCACTATGAGCCAGTTTGTCAAAAAGTTAGGAAGAGGATAAAAAGATTTAGGAAATGATAATCCCAGGGCAAGATCCCACCCAGGCTAGGTTTTTGTTTTTGCTCATAAAAACAAGCAGAATCCTGAGTTCAAGGTCAGCCTGGGAGAGAGGGAGTTTAAGTTCAGGATCAGGGATGATAACTTCAGGGTAGGGTCCTTAGGGTCCCACCCAGCTTATCTTATTGTCTGTGCTTGTGGTTCCTGTCTCTAAAAACCCAGGGGCTGAGGTCATTGGGTGCTGATTCCTGGGATAATCAAAAGGGAACCTGTGATAATGACTGAATTGATACGTAAATAAAAGACTAGGCTTTTGATCTGCAAGAGATGAGCTATCCAGAGAGGTTTTTTTGTTTGTTTGTTTTGTTTTTTTTTTTTTGTTTTTTTTTTTTTTTTTTTTTTAGAATAGCAAGAAAAAGCTGTCTTGAGCAGAACACAGAAAGTGAGCAATCTGGAAAGCTTTTTCAGAGCAGAACATAAGCCATCAGCTTGGACCTATGATTTGACTTTGAGCCATTCTTTTGGCTGCTCTTGGACTCCCCTTTCTAAGAGCCCCTCTGCCAGCCGAGGTTGGTTCTTGGCACGCATCTATGTCTCTGTACAAAATAAATAACTAAAGCTCTTCACCATTTATTCAGTAACATTGTAAAACAGAAAAATATTTAAACCATGAATGTACCATTGGAGCTGTTTTTAATTATTTATTTTATGTTTTGCTGTTTTAATATAATTACAACTTCCCCCCATCCTTTCTCCCTTCAAACCAATGTAAACGTCCTGTGCTCGTTATCAAATTTATGCCCTCATTTTCACTAATTGTTGTAACATATATGTATGCAATATATGTTATATATTAATATATTAATTATATATAATATATAACATGCATCATATATATAATTATATAAATTATATCATGCACCTAAATATAATTATACATGATAAGATTATATAATTATAACTATATAATTTAATTAATATATATAAAATGTTACTCAATAATTAATTGTTAAAATGTATTAAGAATATATTAATACATGTATATATTTGTATATAACTTGCTCAGCATATATAATGTTATTTTTATGTGTGTTTCAGCAGTATGCACGTGATACAAAATAACCAGTTGGTATGTTCTTCCTTGGGTGACTATTTCTCTAGAATTATTTTTCTTAATTGAAAAATATCTATATACCTATCACCAGAATCAAATAAAACATATCACTGATAGAGTGTAAGCCTTTACATATCTTTATCAAAGGTTCTCCTAGATTATAATGAGTATCTGAATTTCTGAACCCACAGATAAATGACTATGGATTTATAATACATGAACTCTGTTATTTGCTGTTGCATCCTCAGAACTCGTGTCTGACCTTCAACTTAAGTAATGCACATGTTTAAGTTCTGCTTGTTGACTTGTACAGAAGATATACCAAGGTGTAAATTGGGCACTGTGTAAATAGAATGGTATTCCACTGTGTGAATAGGACTCTACCATGTGAACAGGATGGTAGTCACTGTGTAACCTGTGCAGTAAGCCACTCAGTAAACTGAATGGCATTCCACTGTGTTGATAGGCAGGTACTTCACTGTGTAAATAGGATGGTGCATCATGGTATAAACTGGATAATATACAACTGTGTAATCAAGGTGATAGTCCACTGGGTAAACAAGTTGATACTCCACTGTGTAAACAGCACCTTGTTCCATTGTGTGAATAGGACAGTACTCCATTGTATAAACAGGACTGTCCTCTACTGTGTAAACAGGACCATGCTCCACTGTGCAAGCAGGACCTTGCTCTACTATGTAAACAAGACTGTCCCCCATTGTGTAACCTGGACCATGCTCCACTCTGTAAACAGACAGCATTTATTTTGTGTTTCTCTATAAATCCTTTTGAAGATATTCTATTTTGTCTTTTATGGGTAGTAAGTATGACTGGTTCTTTCTTTAGCTACATAAATGCTTGTAATTCTTTTGCATCCATAAATAGATGATGAACTGGGGTGTCACAGGGGAATTAGTAACCTTTGTCTTATTTATTTTCACACTTTGTGCTGTCTAGCTAAGCAGTGCTACTTGTTGCATTTAAGTATCATGAGGTATATCTATTTATTATATTTGTTATCCTTTGTTAGGCTAATCATTTCTCTATGCCTACTTCAAACAGTACATAGCACTTTCTTTAGTTTCTGGTCTATTAGAATTTTGACCTCCTTACCCATTCTTGTTGTAGAAATTTATGGTGTTCTCGGTTTTAGTCTAATCATTTGGGAACACAAAAATAAAACTTCCTAGAGCAAAGTCTTTGAAAACAGAACCACCTTCAACAATGGCAACAACTTATTTTTCATTGTTTTAATTTTGTATATACTTTCTGAGAGTATAAGTTCTCTGAAAGTAGGAGTTTAATTGATGATAAATAACATAAGTTTCGGGATTAATAATAGGAATGTCTAAACCCAGCTTATTCCTGGCAAAATAACCCCTAATCCTAGAGAATTGAGAGGCCAAGAAAGGAGGATCACAAGTCTATCCAGCCCTAGGCTATAAAGGAAATTCAAAGCCAGCCTAGCTAATTTAGTAAGACCCCATTTTTAAATAAAAACAAATACAAATAAAATTTGGATGCTGGAGGAATAGCTCAGTGGTATTTCAGCCAATTTCCAATAGTTAAAAACAACAGTCAAATACCTAAAGAAGAATATGTCTATGATATTACAATATTGATCATGTGCTTTCTTTGGGGCTTATACTATACTCTAATGTCAACCCTATAAACCCAGCAGGATTTCAAACTTGCTTCTCTGATGCTTTTTTTCCTGTCTACTTTGATAGTCTAGTCACCATTAAACTCATTATTTCTGTATAAAACATTGATCTGCTGAATGATTTTTTTTCTTTTCAGGAAGATGAGGGGAAAGTTGGAAGATAGCTTATCAGCTAGCATGCTTACTTGTTGTTGTACAACAAGGAAGACTCACATTCAGATCCCAGCACCACCTGTCAAGCCAGATGTTTCCAAAATGCCTACTAATCTGGCTCCAAACATCATATGCCCCCTTGTGGCATCCTTGTACAGAAATGTGCACATCTTTCAAAACAAACACATAAATAAATAAATGGTTAGTAAAAAAAATGAATTATTTAAAAATGAAAGATAAGGAAAATGGCATAGTTGGGGAAAGGTAGGGAATTTCATATAGATCTTTACCCAACTTTAAATGCTGACAAGCATGCATCATACAGCCAGAAACTTAACCATTCGGACCTTCAGAGTATTGAGCAAAAATAAACTCATACATGAATTTTATTTGGATGAAAGGTGTGTGTGCAAAACAAGACAATAGAAATAGAAGTATGAAGGTCTTTGCTAAGTTGTGCTTTCCATTATTACATATAAAATATTTAGCTATCCTAAAATAGTTAAAATATATATATATATCCTTAAAGGAAAGGGGGTTCACTACTCATTTGTTCCACCTCGCAGAGCCAAGGCTCAGACCAAAGTAGAACTGAACAAGTGAGTCCCATAACAACACAGATTGCAGAAATGCTAAGTTCTCCTTCCCTCTCCCAAAGGTACACTCCCGTGCTTCACATATAGAACAACTAAGTAACTGTGTCCTAGAGAAGGCATATGGTCTTAAAATAATTCTGAGGATAGGTGAATATGTGAGATCTAATGTTGCATATGAACCACTCTCTTTTCACTAGTTTTTGTTTTTCTTAACTATAAACCTTTTTATAGACATTTTCTTCCTAGGGACATTATGTGAGTCTCCTATTGAAACTCAGAATTAGAATTTTATTAATAAAAGTATACAATATAAATAATATTGGTATGAAGGATGGTAATATTCACCTATTACAACCATAGAAATGATATCCTCAAAGATCAAGTGTAAATCCTCTTCTACTTAATACAGTGGCCTCTCAAGTGCTCAAGTATTGTTTGTTTATGTAGAAAAGTCATATGTGAAGACCTTTTATACTTAGGGTTCAGGAAAATATAAAATCTACAAAACACATTTGGGCTACAAATGGGGAGACTGAACAGAGACTGGATTTTAAACATGTGCTTTCCACCCATGACCAAGTTCCCCCAAATAATGACTCTGAGACTAAATTATTTATGAATAAATGCTTGGGACAAAAGCTTGGGCCTGTTTCCCATCTAGCTTATGACTCAATTACCCATTTGTTTTATTCAATCAGTACTGTATAGCTTGTTACCTCTCCTCAGAGTTTATTTGACCATCATCCTCAGAGTTCTGGAGCAATATGTAACCATTTTCATATTCTGGGAAGAAAACTCTCATGCTTCTAACTCTATCCCAGAAATACTCTCTATGTACCAGAATTTTCACCTCCCTATTTCCTTCCTAGGTTCATAGGCCAATAGCCTTTTATTGACAGGTGAAGCTTCCACACACTGTACAAACAATTCCCTCTACATTGATTACCACAGCTTTAGGTGGTGATTATTAAATTTATTCAGAATGAGGATTTGTATTATGTTTGGACTTGACTATACTACTAAGGCATGAGCTGCTACAATGTTTTAAATTACCTTGAAGTGTTTCAGGAAAAAAGTTCAAACTATCTTTATACCCTAATGAGTGGAGCTATTTTAAGTCAACTTCCAAAATCGATAGGAAGAGTATATACTGAAAAATTAAATAAGTATTATTAAAATGTATACTATATTGCAATGCAGTACAATCTTGGTGCATTTAGTTGGCATTAGACAATGACTAAAGGCTTGGTTAGCTTCACTGGGAAAACGGGAATACTGTATTTTATTTCCCAACGAAGTGAGGTCCAGACAGCCTCAGTACCGCAATGCCCTCTTCAGCTACAACTAGCCTATAAAGTTGTCCTCAAGCTATCTATATCTTTCTCACTTCATCTCTTACTTATTTCTTCAATCTCTTTCTTATCTCTTTTCATAGCAGGCATGCACTACTGTCCGAGGCACTCTGTTATAGTTTTGGCAATTGCCTCCTATTAGACAATTCTTCATGTCACCTCTCTTTTCTTGCTTTATGTGAGCCTGGACTCACCACCAGAGATCTGAGAGGAGGGTGAGCAATCTGTTTCTGACAAAGTGACTTTCACTACATGAAAACAATCACCAGATGCTGTTAACTGTGTCTTTCCTTTCACTTTTTCTGTTGTAACAGTTATTCATTTCAGGAAACCTCTTCAAAAGTATCTTACCTATATAATCAACATCAGGACCCTTTTGGAGTTACCACATGTATCTCTCACCCTCTATAAGTTGACTTCCAACTGCTGGATGATTACTGGCTAGCCCAGAATACAATGTAGTCTTTGTGAAAGATACAATGTTTACTCTGCCAACAGCCTAAAATTATCCTAGAAATTTTATAATTTCTATATACATTATTTACCTTTATTTAATACTCAATTTAAGTGTACATAAAAACTATAACTATGCCATATCTAAATTCCTGCACATTTAAGTCTTTGAATACTAGTGGCTGCCAAGACTTAAGCTAATTTAAATGAAATTGTATTGTGCTCCCTTAAATCATTATTGCAAGATGTTGATAGGCCCTTGTGCTATGCAAACAGATAGTATATAAATGTTTGAGCAATTTAATAAATAAATATTGGAAAGACTGTAGAAGCTCACACACATTCTAGATACCCACTCATTATAGAATCTGAATCAAACCTTCTTCTCTTCCACTTCACACATTAAGTTTAGTTTCCTGAATTTCATGCCCCAGTTTACAGTAAATTGGTTGGAAGTAGACAGGAGGCATGTTAGTCTGAGCACCAGGACAGAAAATCAAAGAGGAGACAGAAGTCTAAGGCACTGGAGATATGTTAGTTTATACATTAGCTTTCCTGCTTATATCAGCACACTTGCACCCATCTCTCGATTACAGCATAATAAAGTGTTTGATTAGAATTGAGACCATGCATTACCTTCAATACACTTGCCTAGCATTCAGCAATACCTATTGCACAAAGTTCGGCTGCCACAAATGTTGGCAAAGAGCTCACAATAAGTCTGTGCTGTGCAGGAAATGCACAATATATCATTTTAGAATTTCAAACTATTCAAATAAGGGTGCATGGAATAAAATTTGGAAACAAGTTCTGTTGAACCATCTGTTCATCTATTAAGTAATGAAAATACTATATAAGTAGAATCCAACTAAAATAGGCATTTAAAAAAAGAAAGAAAGAAAGAAAGAAAGAAAGGAAGGAAAGAAAGGAAAGAAAGGAAGGAAGAAGGAAAGAAAGAAGAGAAAAGACCTAAGAGTAGGAAAGCTGGTCCCACCCCTTGCCAGTTGCAGCACTCTAGAGAGTTGGCTGTGAGCCTCAACTGGACAGTACAGTGGAGCTGGCTCTGGTGGCATGAATGAGGGAGGTGAACCTTCCTTGAGGGCATGAGAACCTGAGAGCTGATCCTGCCCCCTGCAGGAGGCATTGGGTAAACTAGCTAGGGCAGTGCTGGAGAGTTTGCCCTGGTGGTGCAAAGCCAGCAGGCTGACCAACTCAGCTACCACCCAGGCCTGGATCCAGGGCCTCTACATCATCTATTTGGAAAAAAAATTGTTCAATTACTTAGGGGCAACATAGAGAGTAACAAAATGAGAATGGAAATAGAATTCTAACATCCCTCATTTTACTCAAAATGTGGAATTTTATACTGAGTTGTAGAATCCAGAGAACAGTGTGGCTTCTATATCTACAACAAACTGTAAACCAATGTAAACTGCAAGCCTTAGAATTTCATGTGAAACAAATTAGAGTGCCTAGATAGGTGGGTTGGTACTTAAGAGTGCTTGCTGCTCTTGCAGAGGACCAGAGTTCAGTTCCCAGCACCCTACTCCATGCTGTAACTCAAAATGTTTTGTACCACTTACCTACAAGTGATCTGATAACTCTTCTTGCCTCCTTAGTCACCTGGACATGTGCACAGACAAATACATGCACATGACAGAAGTGCACGTGCACACACACACACACAATTTATTTATTTTTAAACAAACATTTAGGAAGCAGGTGCTCCATCCGTAACATGCTTGTTTACCAAGATTTGGAATTTCTTCTGCTGAGACAAATCGACAATGGTGAGGGTGCTTTGCTGCAGGAGAATTCAGGGTGAGCAATACCAAAGTTTTCCCCAGGTTTAGTCAAAGAAGACTTCCCTTGCAGTGAACAGAGATAAATACAGACCCATGGCTGCCCAATACTAGGAATAAGTGACTGCGCCATGAGCTGACCTAAACAAGGCATTCACACTAGCCCTCTAAAAACCCAGAAACAATAAGAAAAGGGGGAACCTTATAGATTCCTGCTCTACAGGTAGAGAGATTGGCTATTGATATTTAGGGGCAAGGAGTTCAATGGCACTATCTTTAGTTGCATATCTTTTGCCAAGGACATGAGACTCTAATGGTTATTTCCAAAGCCATGGTCACACAGATAGCCCTGGTGGAACTCAAGTGAGTAACAAAACAAGATAAAGAGATGTGAATGTGTGAGGGAGATTTATGAGAAGTCTGATGAACTGGGTGGAAGAGAGAGGGAAGAGGAGACAGAGTTGGGAGTCTTCATTAGGCATGGGTATATATGTGAAATCATCTAAGAAAATTACTTAATCAAAATTAAACATTTGATGAGCACTGTCAGATAAAATACCCATGAGGATAAATTTAAGATTAAATAACAAGGAACTATTTAGTTTTAGACTTATTTATTTAATATGAGTACACTGTCGCTGTCCAGGGCATCAGATCCCATTACAGATGTTTGTGAGCCACCATGTGGTTGCTAGGGAATTGAACTCAGAACCTCTGGAGGAACAACCAGTGCTCTTAACTGCTGAGCCATCTCTCTGCCCAATTATTTAAAAATGAGACAAGATATAAAGAATTATAGTAGAAGAAATTGAAAAGAACCCTTCAAGCAAGTAATGAGTACATTAGGCAAGATTTAGCCTCAGAATGTCTCAAATTATTATCAATAACAAAAGTATTTACAAGGATTGCCAAACAAGGATGAAATACTAATTTTGAAATGTGAATTTTGCATTTTTATTCAGGATTATTAACAAAATGATTACACTAGGGAAAATCAATCATGAGTAGAAATGATGAGGAAGAAGCAGATAAAGAACCAATCGATGTGTCACAACATGGAAGGCATCAAGTAGAACATGGCGGATTGGTGTTGGTGAAGTAACTGTACTACAAATCATTCATTCATTTGGTTAAAATATATTTCCCATATTGGCACTTGTTTACATATTGAGTTAATGGTGAAACATTGTGAATATTCTCTGCATTTATAACATGGAATAATATTCTACAGTTTCTTCTATGATGTTTTGCTTTAATGTCTGAGGATAAATGAAAGGGGACATGGGAGTCTCTAGACTGCTGTATGTTTTATGTGCTATATTGACAGCTTAAAACTCTTCTCACAGAACATAAGTTTAAGTGCTGGGTTAAAAGTTTATTTTTATACTTAGACTTATCAATAAATACTCATTTCATCAGTGATTATCCAAACAAATATCACAAGGCTTGATACAATCTAAAATCTACTTCTTTCTGTATTGCATGCCAATGAAAGGACTTGTCTCTGTATGTGGAGTGAGGGTAATTCAGTTCCATTATTTACAATCCTGTGAAGTCATTCTAGATGCAAATAATCTGTTCTCTATACTTCCTAAATTCCACATGGTTAGATTCAACAACCATGACTCAAAAATATTTCAAAATGATCAAATCTTCATTGAAGGACCCAGGCCCCATTTCTCTTGCCATCACTATCTGAACACTACAAAAAATTGACTGCAGTTATTTTTGGTGTATTACATGTTACTAATTATTTAGAGAGAAATTAAAATGTATAGAGGATACATGGGGCTATCATGCAACCCGGATGCCATTTTAGGCAGCAGATACAAACTTCTGAAATTTTCTGTGTCCACAGAGTTCTTGAAATCTGTCTCACACATATACAGGAAAGTAACTGTATCTACGTGAAATTCTGGCACAGTTATTGCCTGAGATTTGAAACACTTAACACACCCCTTTCTGGAAGTTGAACGCAATAAAACACTGGGTTAGTAGAAATACCTCCAGCAACTACACCAACATTACTCTAAATTTGTCCATATGGCCAGAGCGCATGAGAAAATTAAATAAACAAAACATAATTCTTCCTGTCTCCTGGATGTGAATTCGGAGAGGCAGACATCTGGATCAGAAAGGCACTTAGCAGAAGACAAGAGTTCATCAAGTAAAATCCCATTTGGGCCTGGAAATGAGATCCTTCACTGAAGAGGCAGCATCTGACATAAGAGTTTTAACTCAGACTGAGATGGGATACAGATGAAGCTATGTCTACAGATGAGCACAAAGGGGAAAATAAAACTAAGTCTTCGATTAGTTAGGCTCTCAGGAGTGAGACTCCAGGCTACTGGGAGCAAGATTTCAGAATGATGTACATCATTTCCAAAGCGCTCCGTGTGCAAACACTACACTAACAAAATCTCTGATGATTGGGAACATTTTCGAAGTAAAAGACAAGTGAGAGTGAATTCTGCCTAAAGGTTCTCAAGCAGGGGATTTTACAGGCTGTGAACAAATTGTTGTTTAGGTAGTAGAATACACAATGTTTGCAAATCATTCTGTTTTGTGTATGTAAAACACATTCACAAAAAGGGGGGAAAAGGAGGAAAAACCTTACTAGCCACCAACACCCCCACTAGTTAACCTCATTCAGTTACCAGTCTCTTGGGATGTATTTGTCCCACATCAGTGCTAAATACTCCTTACTGTTATCTATTGGATAGAGCTGGCTCAATATTCCACGTAATATATAGCCCAGCATTACATGAGCTATGTCAACAAGGTGACAGGTAAGAAATTTTTCCTTACATAGACTCTTTGTGGAAAGATCTTTGACCCTAGATCCAGCTGACCTCAGGACCACGCCAGATTTTACAAACCGATCTCTGTTGGTGAGCTTGTCTGGTTCTTAACGTTGTCCTCACTTTCAACCATTCTCAACATATTGATAAGCAACAGAACTACAATGAGGAATTCTAAATTCCATCACACAAACTCAGACTGGGAAGAGAGCCACTTAATCCATTTGGGAATTCTATTATTGTGTCATCAAGGAAAATGGCTCCCTCATTTGCATCTAAACTTTGAGATGTTGGACCAAATATCTAGTGATCTTTTTAGTTTTAATAAACAGTAATTTTAGTAATTTTGAACGGAGAATTAATGGCCACTATTAAAAGATAAAAACTGTCTGCATAAACACGTTCAGTAACAGCATACAATTTTCTATTGTTTAGATTTTATTTATATTTTATATGTATAAATGTTTTGCATGCATGTATATATGTCCACCACATGTGTGCTCATAGAACCAGAAGAATTCTCAGATTCCATATAACCTAAGTAACAAAAAGTTGTGGGCTGCCATGTGAGGGTTAGATACAACCTTGGATCCTGGATCCTCTGGGCAAAAAGCCAGTGATCTTAACTATTGAGCTATCTCCAGCTCCCAGTGAATTTTTTCCAATGCTAGTAGATGTAAACAAATAGGCAAAACAGTTTTTTCCTCTTATGTATATTTATTCCATTTTTCTCTATAAAATGATGCATCACCTCTAAATAGTATTATGAATTTATTTTTCTTTCCATGTTACTTTCATTATGTTATCTATAATTAGATCTAATATTTTATGTTAATTTTCTATCATTGACATTACTTGTGAGTTCGCAAAGTAATATTTTATACAATAGAGATTTTAAAGCTAATAGTCGATTCAAAATTCTTGATATTTTTGTTAGATATGTGTGCATGTGACTATTCAAATAATATTCCAAATCTAGAATCATAATATAAATGCTTATGTTTCTAATACCAGGATCATATTCTAGTATGAAATATCTCTGTGTCTATTAAATACAGGTTCATCACAGAATTATATCTATTTCCTTTTTTGTAAGATATCAAACACCATTAAATGTTTTCAATGGCCTTTGTGGGCTTTTTATTTTTGGACATATATGTGACAGAAGTTCTGTCATTAGATAGAAAAGAGGTAGGCAGAGCTAGGAGTGGAGAAGAAGAAAGGAGGAAGAAGGAGAAGGAGGAGAGAGGAGAGAAGATGTCCTCAGATATCCATGTGGCTCTAGCAGTCTAAGGTAGTTATTCGTTCAAGGTTAGGCAACTGGGTTTACAATTCTAATTGTGTGGGCATCTTGTGTATTGAGTATTTGCTAATATATAAATTCTTTGGAAAATCTTAAGCATTTAGAGTCTTATTTCTACTGGGTACAGCAAGGATGGTGATTATTGTCTGGGGTTGAGCCAAGCACTATGAGGGTGGTGGTGTTGGACCAAGGGCCATGCTTAGAGACATGGAGTCCACAGAACTGACCTGAGAAGGCAACAGCCATGCCAATGTCTTGTGGTTCCTAGGCCGGTGCTTCTGGCTAGCTGGTGCCCTTAGTATGGGAAGGTAGCACAGCAACATGACAGAGACCAGGAGCTAGCCATAATTTCTAACACCTCCCATAACACATATATATGAATAAGTATGTATGTCCTAGGTCTGTATGCGTATGTATCTTTAAATACAAAATATACTTCCTTGGATATATTTCTGTCACTTTTTCCATATATTTGGCAAAATTCTTAATGATAAGATGATATACTCTGATAAAGATTTTCTGTAGTTACTAATATAGTATTAATATATCTATAAACTATATTGGTCATTTTTCTAAAATATCTTACCAACAAGGGCTATTACATTTAATTTTAAAATATGATAATAAAATGGCATTTAATTGTTATTATTCTTATAACAGTGTAATTTCTGATGAGGTTGGGCAACTATCTAGCCAATTATAATGTTGTATGCTTTTTGTGGCTGCACGAAGTATTGCTTATGTAAGTGGAATGTCAGTTGTGGCCTCACTAAAAAGCCAATGTTAAAACTATCAGGTATATCTACAGAGAAATTGGCTGAAAGTGAGTTCTGGGAAAAGTAATGAAAGCTGACCTACAGCTAAAATGTAAATTTGAGGAAGAAAATGACCATTTAGTAGTAGATAAAACTGTAAAGTTTAGGAGGTTGTAAAGTTACTAGTCAAAGTTAAAACTCTAATCTATGCATAAAAGACTATTTCTAGTCTAATTTGTAAACCTTACTTCTGCTTACCTGACATCTATAGTTGGTTTTCTAATAGACCAACAGGATTACTAACCATTAATTTATTTATTTTACCATCTCTAACATTCTCTATTGAGTATTTTCCATATCAGTAAAAATAGCTAGAACATTTTCTCAGGACTAAGCAACAAAAATCTTAAGTTGCCCCATAACTCTTGTCTCTCTGTAAGTTTTATACCCAGTATTCATCCTTTAGAAAATTTGCGCAGCTCACACATCATCGTATATGCACAGCTAACAATTTCCAGATTCTCTGTTCCTAACATCTAAGTGGGGACCCCTATCATTTCCCATCTTACTGACAGCAATGGCCTCCCAGCCTTCCACTTCTTCTTATATCACACCCAGATTATTTTCAGCACAGCATTCAGAATGACATGTGCAAACTATTACAGATCATATCATTCCTGGCTCAAGGCTTTCCAGTCACTCTACCATCTATTTCCAACAAAAGTCAGCACTTTACAATATCCATCTATCTCATGAGGACAGGGTTGTTTCTGAGTTTCAGACTTCCTCTGTGTATTAGCTGTCAGCTTGACAGGATCTAAGACCATCTATGAGACAAAGCACTGGGCATGACTGTGAAGGATTTTCTTCACAGATGATCTTGAGTTGGGAAGAACCACTCTAGATGCAGACTGTACTATTCCATTTGATGGACTATGGACTGAATAAGAAGTTGATGGCAAGCCTAACACCAGTATTTATCAATCTTGCTTTTATGATTATAGACACAATGTGACAAGCACCACCACCATGGACTGCATATGCTTAGACTGTATAAACAAATACAAGCCCCTGCTCATGTACTTGATTATGGTGGTGAAAAGTAACTAACACAGAAAACTGTTTCTGAAATGCAGAGCTGCTGCTATGATTAACTTGACTATGTGGTTGTTGGGTCTTGCCAACTCTATAGAACTTATAGAGATATAGTTTAGAAACTCTCAAGATCCTTAGAATGCTCTCAGCAGAGTTCAATGGGCCACTATAGTGAAAGTTTGGAAGATCAGAATGCCAAGAGAAAGACAGACAGTAAAGGGATGGATCATGAGTTTTCAGATGGGGATAAGGACATTACTCCCCAGCATTTTATAATGTATGTGTCTTTGTTTTTTGTATTTGTATATGTTTTATTTTAATGTTATAAGGAATCATGGTTAATATGTATCTCAATTCTCAAAAGACACTCTACTTACACTTTTGAATAATTTTTAAATTGTTAAAAACTGTGGAGAGTATCAGTGAATGAACTTTATATTGTGATGTGCCCATGAGCCTGTATAGATAATGGGTATTCAATGGCTAGTCTTGATAATCAAATTATTAGGAATCAAAAAAGAAAGAAAGAAAGAAAGAAAGAAAGAAAGAAAGAAAGAAAGAAAGAAAGAAAGAAACCATAGAACACACCTCTGGGCATCTGTGTGATGGGGTATCTAGATTAGGTCAATTGAGGTAGAAAAAAAATATCTACCCTAGTTATGGTATCCTTCATTGGCTGGGGTCTTCAACTAAATAAAACGGATGCCTTGATGTGAGCAAAACATTCATTTCTTTCTACTATCTGTTTGTAGATAAAATCTGAACCACTGTCCTAAGCTCTTGTCACATGATTCTGTGGTGGAATGTAGCATCAAAATACAAGACTAATTAAAACTCTCTTTCCTAAAGTGCTATTTTTCTGGTATTTAGTCATGGCCACAAAAAGTAAACAATACAAAATGGAAGGTTATAATCTTAAGGTGATGTTTTTGGATGTTAATTTGATAAGAGGTGGACTAGCAATTATTTATATTGGGAACCACCATCACAGAATGCATGATCCAGGAGATGAATACCTAGGCATATTTCTGAGTTTGGAGAGTCAGAGGAACTGGGGAGATGTACCCTAAGTGTGTCAAAACTATTCCTTGGGATTGGGTCATGGGTTGAATAAAGATGAAGGAACCAGGAACCAGCATTTATGGCTCTCTCATGATTCAGATTCAAGGTAATCAGGGCTGTCAGGATGATCTGTACACACTCAAAATTTAAATCAGTTTATGCATTCTTACCTTAAGTATGCACTTCTCATGTATTTGGCCCTAGCAATAAGAGAAGTGACTAATATCTTCTATAACTGCTGATATCACTAAAACTCATCCCCAAGCATAATGGGGGTCTACCTCCAGCCCCAGCACCATATAAATAGATACTGTCTTAATAGATGGATTGGAAAGATAGAGTCCTTGGCAATGTTGTGCCAGTCCTGGGATGATAGCCTGAGATAATGATCTCTAGCTCCTGACCACACCAGTATATTCTAAGTCTTCCAGTATAAAAATCCATGATCTTTAATGTTTCTCTTCGCCAAGTAATGGCAAGAGAGAACAGACTCTTAAGTCACTTGACCTCTGCCCTGCCAGGGATGATCCCTCTGTGCATAAAATTCCTTCTTTGATTTCAACACTGTTCTCAAGGATAGATGTCAAGCTTGGGTTCTTGCTACTCTCTGGAACCCCAACAAAATAAGGATGTCGTATTCTGAGAGTTTTATTATTTTCTATACCATATACTAAAACTGTATCAGTGAGAAAAAAAATCACTCCAAAATTTGGTAGAGGGTTATGCTTCCTAGGCAACAAGGATTTCACATAGGAAGGTCATATAATACCATTTAAATTTATTCCCAAGTGAAATTATGAATAACTCCATATAAAAATTTATGGTCTTTAACTTTGGGGAAAAGACTGTACATAAACAATTTATAAATGCCAATGCATTGTTAAGTGTAACAATAGATAAATTTAGGCTATGTCAGAGAATTTACAATTACTGAAAACATTATTACCCTGGACATGCTACCTTGTCTCAGCCTAAAATACTATTGGATAACTAGAATTTTAATAAGAAAAGTAGGTTATGGGAAATATAATAGGTGATTTTTCCATTTTTAAAAGGTATAGTTTCATTTGTGTATGGTGTATGTGTATATCCAACAAGTATGCTGGTGCCCAGAGAGACCAGAAAAGGATGTCAGACTCACTGACACTGAAAAAACAGACAGTTCTGAACTATTTAATATGGATGTTGGACACTAAGCCCAGGTCCTTTTCAAGAGCATCAAGGACTATTAACTGCTAGCCATCTCTCTTCCCCCTTGTGCTTTTAAAAATTAATATTTGTATTGTTATTAATCATTTCTAAAATGAATGGGCTAAGGACAAGGCATTGAAATAATAACCACCCATTAATTTTTATGTAGAACTTCCCAGTAATCAATTCAGGATAAAATTTATTCATTTTAATAAAGATTCATTATTTAAAAGTGAGAGCATATTAAAATACTTAATAATAATCTCTCCTAGACTGAAATTTCAGGAAACATTTATTTAAACAACCTAGTATGAGAAGTTATGAATTGAGAGAACATAATGTTTTAAAGTATTCTGTCTAAAATTGTAGGTACTGACTCATAACATTAAAAAAGGATGGCATTTGATTTCAAACCAAGTAAGAAATTTACATAAAACAAAAAAGAAGCTGAGTGTATTATTTTATGGTAGAGAGTCTAGAGATGGTAATTCCAAAGTGAACAAACAAAAAATATAAACTGGGATCCTTCTGAAGAAGCTATTGCTGACCACTTACTTACACTTGGCTGCTATCACATATTGCTTTTGGAAGATGGAATGATATAGGTTGAGACACAAAGTTATTGTACTTTAACAACCCTTTACTATTAATGTTTGTATCTGGCCTAATGTTTTCCCATGGACTAAGGTATCTCCATGTTAGAAGAATCTAGTTTCTGCCAACTGTAAAGACTGAACACCGCATTGGGGGGAATTCGAGGGTGGGGAGGTTGGAGTGTGGGCGTAGGTGGGGGCACATCCTCATAGAAGCAGGAGGAGGAGGGATGGGATAGGGATTCTTGGGTGGTAGGGGGAATGGGGTAAGGGGATAAAATCTGAAATATAAATATAATATCCAAAAAGAAAAAAGAAAAAAAAAAAGAAAGCTATAAGATAGAAAATCCATAGGAAATACTCATGCTTACCTACCTGATGCCCCCACCAGTATAACTGGTGGAGTTGTGGTTTTCCTTATGGTCTGTGAAGATACGAAAGACCACAGAACGTCTTCATCAGCTAAACACTTTTTTCAATATACACTACATCTGTGTTCCCAGCTACGATTACTAATATTTGGCTTATGATAAACATTTTAAAAGATTTTTTATTTAAGTTTTAAAGACTGGTATCATCATATGGCCCAGGCTGGCCTCACCTCAAACTCACCAGACAGATCTTGTTAAATTTGAACTAGTGGTCCTCTGGCCTCAGCCTCTTGAGTGCTGGTATTATATTAATTTTTTAAGGAATATTTGCTATTTAACCTAGTCAGTAAATAACAATTTAGACTGTGTTTGAGCAGTTATTGATAAAAGTGGGTTCCCCACAAAGACAATGTTGGTAGCAATGTCCTAAACAGAAGAATTATAACCAGGTAAACAGAAAAATTATGAATGGGTAAACAGAAGTCTAAAGTCTGGCTTCCATTTCCCAAGAAAAATACTACCTTGATTAATCTACCCCCAAGGTCAACTACATCATCAAACACATATAGATTCTAGTCAATCTGAACAGCCTATATTGACTCAAAAATCCCTCCCCGATGACTGTCATATAAACTCTGCTTGCCTTCTCTACCACTTTGTTCTTTCTGTCCCCAGGGAGCTAATATTCTTGGCAGTGGATTCGCAGTAACGTTTCTTTCTACCCACAGGGAGGTATAATTCAGTGGTTTCACAGCATCCTCTCTTACATTTGCAATCATTAAGTCAACTGACACTAAAGTAGTAAGAAAACTTTGTGGGAAAAGGTTGAGCTCATCTCACAGATTTCAAGAATTGGAAAATCAAGAAAGTAGAAGGCAGACCATGGAGACATAGGAAGGAACACGCATTCAGACTCAAGGGAAACACTAGTCTACAGAATGCTCAAAGATCATGAGATGATATGGACAGAGAATTTGGTACCAGATTATAAGGTATAGAATAAAGACAGAATTTGATAGAGCTGAAATCTCTTCATGATAAAATATTTAATTAAGCACAGAAGGAATGTACTTCCATACAATGAAAGCTATGTCTTAAAAGCTGCAGTTGACATATGAATGATCAAAGCCAAACTCTTTTCTACTAAGATTAGAAAAATGAAATGGATGGGCATTCTTACCACTTCAATTTAACATAGGACTGGGATTCTGAATAGAGCAGTCAGAGAATAGAAATAAATAAATGGCACCGAAATAGAATAAAGAAGTTTGCTACAGTATGTTCTCAATATTAAATACAGAAAATAAATCTAAAGTGCTCCTTAAGATACTGCTAAGGTTGACAGATAATTAATTTATTAAACTTATAGAATACAAAGTCAAAATGTGAAATCAATACTGTATCTTAAAACAACAAACTATTCAAAAAGGAAATTGGGGGAAAGGTGCTAGAGAAATGCCTTAGTGGTTCAGAGCACTGGCTACCCTTCCAGACAATCCATGTTTGATTCTCAGCATCCTCAAGGTGACTAGGAAATCTAATCCATGGAATTAAACTCCCTTCTGGGGCCTCTATATTCTCAGGATAAATTGTAGCATACAGAAACACATGTGAGCAAGACATCCATATACATAAGATAAAATCTCTAAAATTTACATGAAATTGGCAACAGTTCTCAACTAATGAAAGCTATTTTGAGCCAAAAGTACAATGTGATGCATGCCTACTGTTCCAGGACTTGCATGGCAAGGACATGTGACTCTCTCTGAATTTCAGTATAGTCTCCTGTCTGTTCTAGGCTAGTAAAGCAGTGCTCATAAAAAATAAAAATAATCATAAGAAAACAAGATTCAAAATGTATACATTATCCTGTCTAACCTGAAATTCGATCACAACCCTATCATAGTCAAAAGCGGCATGGTTCAAACATAACAACAGACACAGTGACTAGAGAGTGAAGCAGCATAACAGAGAAAGAGCAAAAGAGCTCATATTTATTTCAGTCAATTTTTGGCATAAGTGTCTATCATACAAGTGAAGGAAAAACAGATATTTTTGTAATGATCTTGCTGTGAAACCTAGATACACACAAATAACAGACTGTCCATTTGTCCATTTGTCCATTTGTCCATACCATATGCAAAGATCTAACAAATTAAGGAGTAAAATATAGTTCCTGACATTAAAAGGCATAGGAGTTGAGGTGCTAGCGGGATGGTTTGGTGGGTAAACAATATGTCACACATGTGTGAGGATTAGAATTTTGATCCCCACCACACACATTAATGCCATGCTGGCATGGTAGCCCATATGCAATTCTAGTACTTTAAAGGCTGAGACAGGAAATCCCTAGGACAAGCTTGGCTAACTGAATCAGTGATTTCAGTTAAGTGAGAGTCCCTGACTTAACACATAAGGTTGAGAAGAATCCAGAGTTCAACACCCAACGTTCATCTTTGGCCTTGATATCCACATGCAAAGAAGTGTCTGAGATACACATGTGCACTTGCATACATACACCCCATGGATTCTGACATACATGCACAACATACATATTATACAGCAAATCCTTTATTAAAATGTAAATATCCATAAACATCCTAGTATAAAAGGCATAATTCCTGACATTGATCCATACAAAGGATGAATAAACATGACACCAAAGCTCGGCCGACAAAGATGAAAACAAAACCAACTGAAGCCAATTAAAAGATTCCACATGACAAGGAGAAAGTAAGCAACAATTCATAGTTTGGAAGAAAATATTTGCCAGTGACACATATGGTAAAGAATGCATAATTGTCGGAACAAAAAGCTTAATAGAAAAAAATGAATGAAGGGTTTAGAATGAAGAGAAGGCAAGCAAATAAACAAGTTACATGAAAATCTTATACCAAGACATACAGAAAAGTAATGTTTATTGGCCCTCAGTGAAATTCTGAAAAGATGAGCTAACATCTTGCCCCTGTTAAAATGACTCTTATCAAAGTGATGATAGGTAAAATTGTGGGAAAACACAATTGGAATGAAAACTAATAGAGCATATAAAAGAAAACAATAAGGAGTTTTCTCAAAAAAAAAAAAAGTAACAGTAGTGTTAACATATCACACATCAGTCTTGCTTCTAGACATTCATATAATAATAATTAAAATCTATGTACCCACAAGCCATTCATATTCCCATGTCCACTGTTATATTTTCCATTAGTCCTGAGGTAAGGGATCAGATGTACGTTATGAAATAAATGCCTACATGTGGAAATGCAACATGTGGACTCACACAATGGAATGCTATTTAAAAGAAGGAAATTCTGAAACAAAATTGATGATAGGCAAAATAAGTTAGTACAGAAATGCCAAATAATCTTGATTTAATGAAAAATCTCAGAAGCTCTCCAGAAGCCCAGGATAGAGCCATGCTCACTAGAGTTATGGTGGATTATTGGTTGGGGACAGGGGACATGTTGCAGATTTGTGTATCTTACACAGCTAGGAATGAAAAGGCACCTGAATGGTTTTGCAAAAGGGGCATAATTATTGTTACCAGTGCTCATGGACATAAGTTGTAAGTAGTTATTCAGCAATTTAGAGTGGTATGCTAGGAATTTAAAATAAGATTTAGCTAGCTCAAATAAATAATTAGGAAGGCAGGATCTGCTTACATTGTCAGCTCAAGATGCTGGAAACTGGAGTTCTTTTAAAACAATACACCTCAGGGGGAGTTTGCCTTACCACCTGCAGTCATGACTTCTCCTGTTGCTGTTGCCAAATGCCTGATAAGAAACAGCTTAAAACAGAGAAGGATGTTTTGTTTCACAGGTGAGTTGATAAAGTTTGCCATGGTGGTCAAAGCCTACATGACAGGAATCTATTACTTTCTGTCTTGAGCCAAGAGACAAAGAGCAGACAGGAAGTGAGATTATTAAATAATCCTGAAGCCTGTCCCAGTTACCCAATTCTTCCAGCAAGGCTCCACCACCTAAAGGTATTCCATAGCCTTCCAAAACAGCACCACCTGCTGGGCTCCAAGGGTTCAAACACATGAAAGTGGGGGGGGGGGGGCATTTCACATTCAAACCCAATACATCAATATACAACAAAATAGCCTATCACTCTAAACTTGAAAGCAGTGAGAGAAGCATGTTTCCTTGTATTAATAGGTTAATAGAGAGAACTCCAATTTAGAGTTCAAAATCCAGAATGAGAAATTCCATGCTAACAATGAATGCTATGATGTGAGGATATTTGTATCACTGATGCATGATTGAGTGAGACTGTTAAGGTATGAAATTCTGAGCCAATGTAGAATTCTACAGAAGAATAAGTATTTACTGGTGAAGAGGGGGAAAAGGGGGTGTTAAGGTGACTATGACATTCACAGGTAGATAAGTTCTTGAGTGGAAGACAAATGCCTAGCAGTAGCTGATATAGAAAGAGGTAGGACTGGAAGGAACAATTGCACTGAGATGTGGGAGATAGAAGCAAACACCTAATCTAGAGGTCTCTTACACAGGGCAGTGATGGGTTGAACTTAATATGAACAGCACAAGAAATGGCACTCAGACCCAGAGTCCTATTTTCTAAATATGGTAAAATATCAAGTGTCTTTAAAAACATCACACAAGTTTAAGATAGAGAAGGAAAGATAATAAAGCAGAAACAGACAATGTCAGGACCTGATGCAGGAGACCATGTCAGGGCCTGAACTAAGGATGTGGCCAGAATGTCCTTATGCTCCCCTGAGCATGAATAAACTTTCAGTAGTTCCCAAATAAGACTCTAGGACTCTCTACCTCCCCATTGTTACAACACCCTCTTTATAATATTTATGACTGTAAATGACTTTGCCTCCTTGTGAAACTAATATTCTTAAAAGCTTGTCCATTTTATAGCATACAAATGTCTTTTTCTAGAAAGTGGGAACCATTCATTTGAAAGTGAGATAAGCCAGATTCTCTCCCATTTCCCCAGTTTTTCAGAAGGGAAGGAGCCCAACTTCAAAAGAAACATTTCACCATGGAAAGAAATTTACCCATAAGTTGACTGGTAGTCAAACTAATTAACAATGGAAATAATACTCTACTCCTGTAATTTCATCTTTGAAAAATCTTCAGACCATTTTTTTTAAGCAAACTGGAGCACAGTCTTTATTCTGACTTTGGTTTAATACCACAGTAGCCTAGACCAAAATCTTTCCTGATGCAAGTTCTTAATAGTAGACATTATAGAAATCAGATATAAGTCTAGGAAAAATCTAAATAAGTTAGAAAAAGAAGACTGTATTTTGTGACAAAGTATGAAAGGACTAAAAAAATTACTCTTAGATTTAGAACTGAATTTGTTTAATTTTTTAAATTGCCCAACGATGTATAATTTGAGTAAGTTTGTGGGGGTAAATTGAGGCAGTTAACCTTGGAATTACAGGAAACAGGCAGGTCTGTATTCATGTGAAGGCAGAGCATAGGAGAAAAAGATTTAATTAGAGCTGCGAGATAATGACATTACAAATCCTGGTACTATACTAGAATGTCTAGGCAAAATGGGAAGAACTGGAGAACCTCAGGATACAGAACAGAGATAAAATGAACCCTGATGTTTATAAACACAGAGATGGAGCCAGGAAAAACCCAAGTCAGTAAAGAGCTAACTATGCATGCCTGACCCTGTTCCTCATATCTCACCTGTAAGAAAACCAATTAGTATGGTACCCACCTGTGATTCCCAACAATGCTGGGGAGGTGGGAACAAGAGGTAGCCAGCTAGTAGCCAAGCCTTCCCAGCAAGCTCAAGGCCAATAATAGAGCATGTCTCTAAAATTAAAGCTGAATGTGACCTGTGGAGGTTGCCACTGAACCTCACACATTCATCATGAATACACACAACTGCACACATGCTCAAGTATCCATGTACATATGAACATACAAGCAAATGCACATACTTGTCTATAAACAAGAAACCCAAGAGAAAAAAAAAGATGTGCAAAAAACAGAGTGATTGCCAGAAGCAAAATTGAGATAAAAGAAATTTATTATCTGGAAGGTCCCAGTGTTCTGTGGAAGGGCTGCTGTACCATGTAATTTTAGCCAGATCTCCTTGCACTGTTTTTCATAATAACCGAAGCCAAATTATATCACGAAGAAGGTAATGAGGTCACATCTCTTCATATGCTGTATGGTAATTCAGAATACATTTATTATTGGAAGCATATTCAGATAATAAATAGGGCTTATTAAAAACCATTCCATTCTTTATTTTCAATAAACGACCCATCTGTGGTTGTTTTTTTTTTTTTTTTTTTTCATATTCCCATAGTGCAGGACATTCGACTAACTGCCTGTAGACAAGCAGTAATGAGGTAGTTAATTGTATCACCAACATGAACTTGCAGTGAACATGGGTACTTTTTCTTTTCTTAACCCACCAAGAATCATTTTAAGATTTGATATGCTCCAATTCATTTGATACTGTTGACATTTTGAGGTTGTGTTCAGTAACCTAGGCAACTGTTCTTATTCCTCTTCTAATTTGGTTCTATTTATAGAACTGATAAGGACTCAGTGGTCTCAGCAATGTTTCCTTAGAGCAGAGTGGGCTTCCAAGCTATGAAATCCTCCTGGGTAAATAATAAATATATGATAAACTCACAAGTACATTTATTTGAGCTGTAATTTATATGGTTCAGGAGCCCTTTTAAAAGTGTCAGAACTTCATGCTGAAAGATGAACTGACAATGGTTGAAATTAAACATGTAAGTATAAAAAGTAGACACAAACAGTTCCAGCCGTTAGAGATCACAGCTTCAGATACCTTCAGAAAAAGACCTCAGGCTTTACTCAGTACTACTGAATGAATCCCCCTTTACCAACTCTCATTTGTAAGCTCCCACAATCTGGTTTAATTGTGGGAGACAGGACCTACTTAAGGTTTTACTTTTCCTTAAGCTGTGTGGGTGAAGGGAAGAAACACTGGGTACGTCTTGGGCCAGTATAGAAAGAGGGGTAATTTTTAAATGTTTACCTGGAAAAACTGTCTCTAACATGACAATATTAGGACGTGATTTCCAGTCTCTTCCCTTTAACCACTATGTATCATTAAAAAAAAAATAGGAATTCGGTTTCTGTGAAACTTTGAGGTGTTTGGGATTACCAGCATGAGCCTTTCCTGTCTCTATCAGAAGTTATGACTATCTTTGTAAGGATATACAGTTACTGAATACCATGCCTTTAAAAAAATGTGGATTGAAAAAAACTGAATAGAATACGGACTCCTGAAGAAGACTAACAGAGTCAGTTAATCCGAACCCTTGGGGACTTCCAGAGACTGAATCACCAACAAAACAATGTACAAGGACTGGACTTGAACCCCTGCACATATATAGCAGATGTTCAGCTTCATCTTCATGTGGTCCTGACCAATTGGGACAGGGGCTTACCATGACTCTGTTGTCTGTCTGTAGATCCTGCTTCACTAGCTGGGTTGTCCTGTCTGGCTTCAATGTGAGAGGCTGTACCTAGCCCTGCAGTGATTTGAGGTGCCAAAGAGGATTGATATCCAGGGGTGGGGATCCCTGTTCTCAGAGGTGAAGAAGAGGAAGTAATGGGGGAAGGGATTCTGTGATGGGGACTGGGAGGAGAGGAAGGACTGCAATTTGGATGTAAAGTGGAGAAATAAATAAATGATGGAAAATAAAATAAAATGTAACCTTACAAATGTGATTGAGACCTCTGTTAGAGACAGATTGTATAAATTGCTAAGCTACCGAAACACTACAAAGAATTCCTAGACGACAAGACCAGGCCTCTAACCAACAATGAAAAACCCAAGAACTTAACTACTCTAGGATATGTTTTCTCTGTTTGGTCTACTGTAAAGAGTTAATTGTTTGGTCTCTCTTTCAGCTCCATTGTACCCTATGTGATCGCATGTATTCTGGTTTCATCCATTAATCACATCAAAGGCAAATTCCTTTTAAACCCTTGAAGTGTCTCCAGATGCCTTACTTTTTTTCAAAAAGCAAAACAGAAACAAACTACTTCAAAAGACTTTTGGTAGCAGGGCATTTAAGATGTCAAAATGTTCAGTACCATAAAAGCAAGTGTCTTACTGTAGTCCCTTAGCTAGTGAATACGTGTTCCAATGGATGCCTAAAGCTATAGTTGGTATTAAATTTTATATGTATAGAAGCCATTCCTATGCCCAATTTATAAATATTATTGATTTTCATCAAGTAACAAAATAGAATACTTATAGAAATACACTCTTAAAATTGCAAGCATTGCTACTCTTCAACCTTAAGGCCACTATTCTTAGGTAGAATAACACTTACTCAAGTACAGTGCTGAAATATTAATACCAATAAATTTGACCTGAGCACTAAAATAACAACACTATGGATAAACAGATGGTGGTAGACACAGAATGGATGGGCTGAATAAAAATGACTTACCTCCCATGTAAGATGGAATAATAGCAAGTACATGTAATTTAAAATTTATGAATTGTTTATTTCTGGAAATTTCCATTTGAAAAATATTTGTCTGTATTTAGCTGAAGGTCAATGAAACCCCAACAAGTGAAATTATGGAAGATTACTGCCATCTTATAATATCAGAAGAACATAAAATACCAATTGATAGAATATACCCTTTATGGCAAGAGCTGAATTAATTTCTCACATATGTAATTTATTATTAAAGCCCACATAAAATAGTTACCATTATAACTTTACAAGTGTTAAAACTGAGCATCAGAAATAGAACTTTTTCAAAGACATCTGTTGTAAGTAATACAGCTAAGACTCGAATCTATTGTTATGTGACTCTAAATACCATACAAGAGTATGGCTTCTACATTGTTGGCATTGCTAGAAGCTGGATCACTCTTCCCTGCATTTCAATAACGACATCCTTTCAGTTCACTTTATTAAGCATCTTTAAATATGTAGTTGTCACCCAACAAGGTTTGAGGACCATTCCTTTAGCTGCTCCCTTACTAATGCTGAAACAATTTACTGCCTCTGTTGTCCCAATTGCAGAAGATAAATCAGGGACATGTTTGAGAATTAGAGTTCCCTTTTTTTTATATTATTGAAACAAAACACAATGTCAGCTTAATAGTGGTCATGTACAACATAATTGCCTCTTCTCTTGTGAGTTTCATGATGGGAGAATTGAGTTTATTGCCCACACGCCCACCAAAAAAAAAAAAAAAAATCTCCTACTATCCAACTCTATTTGCCTAAAGCCCCATTCATCAAGAGGAAGCAAACCACCACAGAAAATTGTGAGTGAATGGGCATTACCAGGTAGATGCTGAATGTAGATCATCAAACTAACTTTTCAATTGATAGAAGATCTAGCATTGGGCCATTTAGAAATTTATAAGATTCAAGTAGGAATGAGAAGTGGAAATTGCTGGTTTCTTTGGAGAATAAGTTGTGTCATGTGCTATTTTTCTGGAAACTGTCTTATGAGAGGATGCTTTTGCTGAAGCTGACACATGGGAGGACATTTTGCTGAGAACAGATACATGGTGTTTTCCTGGAAGCTGCCTGGAAAAAGGGCATGTGATGTTTTGCTAGAGCAGATGATTGAGAGAGCATGTCATGTTTGGAAAGGGTATAAATATAATCCAACAGACAGTAGACTGCACTGTGTGGCACTGGTTCACCTTGTCACTCTTTGCTGGTCTTTGTTGGGCTTTACTGATACTGATCTTGCTGGTGACACTGTGTGGTATTAGTTCACCTTGCCACTCTTTGCTGATCATTTGTCATGACTTTGTAGAGACAAATGCACCAAAGAATTTCTGGTAGTATTAGTATTCTAGTGGCTTCTTGCCACTTCCTCGAACTCAGGCCAAATGGCAAAGCCTCACAGTTTCTTCTGTATCAGACTGCCATTGCTGATTCATGAATGGTGTTTGTGAGTGGATTGAGCTACTACTATTGATTTGTGTGAACAAAACTGCTGATATCTTGAAAATACAGATTGGATTTACCCCCAAAGAACTATTTCTAAACAGGTCCACATCCTTGTTTGCCCTATTGACCCTTCATTTCCACTACTTCTCGTGGGTAGTGGGCTAGAAGCGAGGTTATAACATTTAAGTATGCTTATTAAAATAGGTATTTAAAAAAACAAGACTACAGGAATGATTGATTTCATGACATGATTTTTGGTTCTATAAATCATTTTCCCAGGGGAGAGTTGTACTATCAATTTTATACTGAGTCTTTAGAGCTTTAATCTACACAATAAATGTGCTGTTTTAGAAACTGTGTGCATGAGGCCAGAAAGCCTGTGATTTTGTCACAATCAACATGACTGGCATAAACTATTTAAATTCTTCAAATCATGTTCTCCACTTTCTACAATTAAGGAGAGAAAAATAATAAATACTAATGTCAATTCTTTTGTTTAAAAGACCAAAATAGAAACGTAAAGATGCTGTGTGAACTACAATGCATTACTCAATACTCAGAACTGCTATGCTTATACAAAAATATAATTTAGCCTGGGTATAGCCTATCCTAAAAAAAGGTATCTACCTTTTCTTATCACAAAAGCTTTACTATCATAAATTTGGGGAGTAAGTCTGTAATAAACCTTAAGGGAAATTTATTTTTCTGCTTCATTCCTTTTGAAAGTATAAGAATATTTTTTAAAGTCCTATATTATGTTTGATTAAAGCATGAACAGAGTACAAAATAAGCTCTGTAAACAATCTTCTGTAAATCTATTATATAACCAAGCTCCTGTGCCACTGTGGACCTGTTCAGTAGATATAATAACACCATTGGTTTAGAGAATTCCTGTGCTCAATATTGAGACAATCATGTTTGCTTGGCTCTCCAATTGCCACTTCATACAGCAAGCACTACTGGTCATTTAATATTTGTCTCTCATTGTCTGCAGACTCCGAATCATTATTTTTAGTTACAGACCTTTACAATACCCAATGGCATTTACAGCTGATGACAGCTATAACAGATGATGCTAAGCCAAAGCTACTAGGAGTGAAACACAGAAAATAAAATGATAATAAATAACTGTCACTCAATGCCTAAGTAGTGTCTGGAATTGGTTCTTAGTGCATGTCCAATATAACAGAGTGTGCATAATTTAAGAAGCAAAAAGAAAAAAAAGAAAAATATATGTTGAGTTCTTCATCATGCAATGAACAAAAAGGAATTCAGATACTTGTCTTCTTAGAGACCATGAATTTAACACAGAGCTGGGTATAATCATTCAGATGAGTCTCAGAAAATTCCATGACGGATCTTATGATATTTCCCCAAAGTGTTGGTATTCATGAAATGGATTTAAAAAA
Organism: Arvicanthis niloticus; assembly: GCF_011762505.2. Classification (NCBI taxonomy): domain Eukaryota; kingdom Metazoa; phylum Chordata; class Mammalia; order Rodentia; family Muridae; genus Arvicanthis; species Arvicanthis niloticus. The sequence continues at coordinate 30,174,493 of NC_047677.1, read as the reverse complement.
GCAGTATAATGGGCACAAAAACAAACAAAAATTCTGAGTATAATGAGAAGATAAGATCTCAGACACAAGAGTAAGAGCCAAGGCATCACCATCTCATTAGAAGGAATAGGAAAGTATTGGGGACATAGAATGTCTAGCCAAGATTTTGAAACTTATTAAAAACAATTTTTTGGATCTGGTCAGGTGATTTATGTTAGAGAGAGGCTTCTCCTATTTTTTTTTTTTTTTTTTTTTTTTTGGTTAGCCATAGCCTAATTTAAAGATAATGTAGGTTTTAATTAACTTACAAGACCGATATACACTAAAACATGCTGTTAAATTGTGTATATTATGAAATAAGTAAATTTAAAAGTTGTATTTTTACTGTTTACAAGTAGACTTCACTATGACAAGATCCTACTACTAAGACAACTTTGTTACTCTGAGTTGGTTTCTGTCTCTTATTCCCTTAGGACTACATCAGGTTTGTTCATGGTACTGGTGGCTCATCTCTATACTAATATAGAATTTATACTAGCAGTTTTAGGTCCTAAGAAAAACCTCATATGAATAATAATCAAATGTCTGATTGTAAAAAGGTTTTTCACTTATCAAAAAAAGTTATTGTTGTGGTCTGAATGACGATGGACTTCATAGGCTCATATGTTTGAATGCTTAGTCTCCAAGGATTGGAATTGTTTGAGAAGGATTATGTTGAGTTTGGCCTTTTGCAATATATTGTAGTGCTAAATACTGACCCTTAAGTTCTGGGTGTCTCAGGGAAGAGGGAATCCTCACATACACCAAGTGATGCTATATCACCTTGTTCCTTAATTTATAACTATTGGTTCAATAAAGATGCCAACAGCCTTTAGCTGGGCAAAAGAGTGCTAGGCAAGGTTTTGGTTTATTCCCGAACTTGGGGTCGGAAGAGAAGGGAAGCGAAGGAGAAGGTGAAGACAGGAGAAGACATCATAAGATAGGTGAGCTATGGAAACATAACCATGAGGGCTGGCCAACTGGAGTGAAGAGAAGCCCAGGTGGAACACAGCAAGTTATAACTCAGGGCTATTAATAAGGAAGAAGACATAATAGCATAGAGGGTAGATATCTGCCCAGCCCTGTGCTTATAAAGCTTGACATAAATATAAAGGTTTTATGTCTTCTATCTGGGAACTGAATGATCAAAGGTGAGGGAGAAACCCCTGATTAATATTAATTATTGCCATAACATGATTATAATGATTTAGAAGTACGGCCAAACAAATATTATCAAGCTACGTATTACTATATACATTTAAACTCATCATTTTCAAAGGGGACCCATTGAGCACATGTGCAAACTATAGTTAAGAATTTCCAATCACCAAATGAAAGAGAATGTGCTGGTGATGAATGAGTCTGAGGAATGTGAATACCAGACCCAAAGGAGCATAAGTAGAGGTATATGATTCATAATGACTACTCATTTTTACAAAGGAATTTCACATCATATTTACAGGCGAGGGTTAGGAAGGGATGGAAAGAATACCTGAGTCATCTGCAATATACATAGTGGAAAATAAAGGGGCAGAGGCGTGTGTTAGGTGAAATAGAATTTTGCTTCTAGCAGATGGAACAGTCTTGTTACTGGCTGTGGTGAGGTTTTCATACAGAGTCAATAAAGAGAAACTAGATTGCTATAGACATCTTACAGATGGAAGAAATTCCACAGTGTAGAGAAATTTCTGAATGATCCTAAAAATATAAGCAGTCCTATGAAAGGCCCAATGGGGTTCATCTAATTGGGTTGTAACCAGGACACATAGATATGAATAAACATAGAGGTAAGACAAGTTTTACCTTTCCATTATTAAGTTTTAAAGCTTATAAAACAACTCCATAAATATCATCTTATTTGAAGTTACCAAGGAAACACGAAAACATATGATCCAGTCCTCATTTTCTAAATGAAGAAATCTGAAGTGTCTAAACAAAGGATTCGTTGTGTACGTGTGTAAATCCTGAATGTAAAAAACAGTCATGTTTATCCAAATGCAATGTTTCCTTTTTGTTAATCAAACTTTGTTGCAGCAATGGCTTGTCAGCCTTGAGACCTATCTTGATCCCAATGACACAAGCATACTCCACTAGCTACTGGAGCAGATTTTGCCAGAAGCGAAACACATTTCTTATTTGTTGCTACTTTCTGACTCCACATCTTAACAATGATAACAGCTAGATTTTAAGAAAACAATACTTAGATAGTATGTGCTCCAGATAGATCCTGGGATGAATTAGCTCTAAGCAAAGTAACAAACCAAGTAACAAGCAAAAATCTACTCTCAAGATGGAGGCTTCACCCCATATATTACCAAATAGTTTCTGACTATTTGGTAATATATGGGGTATTTATTTTCATAAAAATATATGCAGATGAAAGAGAAACATAGGCTATTTTTACCACAAAAGTTACAGGAAAAAACTTTCCTTCTCTGTCTCTGTCTCTGTCTCTCTGTCTCTGTCTGTCTCTCTGTCTCTCTCTCTCTATGTCTCTCTGTCTGTCTCTCTCCCTTTCTCTTCCTTTCTCTTTCTCTCTCTTCTCTCTCTCTCTCCTCTCTCTCTCTCACTCTCTCTCTCTCTCTCTCTCTCTCTCTCTCTCTTCCTCTCTCTGCCTGTCTGTGTGCGTGTGTGCATGCATATGTGTGTTTTGAGGTGCAGAAGATAGTACTGAAGACAAGACAAAAAGTCCCCATTGCTGACTCAGTAGAAGATCTTATTTCCTATCTTTTCAGACTATATTTACAAAACCCTGCATTCTAGTCTCTGAACCAAGACATGTATGAATTTCACTTTCATATTCACGTGACTTACACAAAATCAGTAGCAGAAAGGAATGACTTCCTACGACACCTTAGAGCCCTCAGGCTGACTTCTCAGGACAGAGAAAATACTTTCTTACCCTGCTACTCCTAAAGTCTAAGGCTTTAATTTTTGTTTTCAGAGAGTCAGATCTAGATCCAACTGTTTCATGAATGAGAGGCTTCCTGGATTGACGGAGACTACCCACAGCTAAGAGATAGCCCTCTGTAGATGACTTACCCTGTCAGTTTTCCCTTCTGTCTGAATGCTGGTGTGGCTGCGGACCTCATGGTCATCTTCAAGGTCAGAAACATCCTCTAGTTCCTCTGGAGTCTGTGAAAATAAAGCAGAATATAGCTGCTGAAGCTAAAACATGCCACCATGTTGAAGAGTCAGTAGGACCTCAGAAATGTGACCCTGAGTGGACATATGATCTTGAAATCCAACCCCAGCCACTCATATAAAACTTCAACCTTATCATAGACAAAAGTAGGAACAACTCCACTGAAGAATGCATATAAAATACAGTAAAGTAAAATTTGTTCATAAAGAGGAGGCAAATCGCTATCCATGCTGTGTGGCAGGTGAACCTTGATTGTATCGTGTTACAGGAAAGCTGCCAATTATAAAGAGTTCATGGAACATAAAAGAAAAATTTTAGAATATGCACATCTATTGGAAACAAATTTGATTATTTTATAGGAGACTTAAATAAATGACTTAAATGGCTGTGGATCTTCCCTTTGGGATGTTGACAGTTCTGGAATTAGATAAATGATGATTACTATAGACTATATGAATATGGTATTTTACTTAAAAATGAAGAACGTTATTGTCTATAAATTAATTCCAATAAATTTGGAGCAGTAGGAAAATTAGAGATCAGATAGAATCTTCAGCCACTGCGAAGCAATCTGACGATCCACTATAGTGCTGCTTTAAACCAAGGGGCTTAGTAGTATAGTACATAAATCAGAGAAGTTTCATTAAGTCAGTCAGCCACCAGATGCCACCACCAACTCTCAAGAAACTACATTTTCTAGGAACTTACATGAAATATAACATAACTTGACTTTCTGGGAGTGTGATAATTTGGATATGCTTGGCCCAGGGATTGACACTATTAAGAGGTGTGGCCTTTTTGGAGTAGGTGTGGCCTTGTATACCTATCAAATGTTAATTCTTGATATTCATTTCAATCTGTACTTGAAGTAATGACAGCAGGTGAAAAATCCAGGAACAAATAGTTTTTTTTTTTTTTTTAATAAAGTTAAAAGATGCCTCTACTGTAGATGTGGCTACTAAAGACTGACACACTTAGACCAATTCCGATTTTCCTTAAACTTTGTTTATTATATAGTATTTCAGATATTTCTATGGTTGTTCAGAGTCTTCCTTCCCTTGGTACCAATCTGAAGATGAGACAGTTGATTATTAGCTGATATATTGAAACAAAGTACCACTTTCTTTTTCACTATTGACTCTGGATAATTGATCATTTCCTGCATCATTAAGCAACACAGTCTCTAGTCTCAAACACTTGTAATGAGTACCCCTCATTGCTTCATTGGATAATTCTTTATATTTATTTCATGTCTGCTAGTAGATATAAATAGTCTCCATTCACTTAGACTTCCAACATGCTCAGATTTTGGTTCTTTATGCATAGATCTAGTGCAGTTACAAGTAACAATGACCTTGGAGCAATTGATTCTCTCTTCCCATGTATTAATAGCATGAATTCAACAGAAGATAACTTCTATAAAACCCACACATTTCACTATTAGCCATTTTGTGTATTCTCACAAGAGTTTTCAGAAGACACATTTTCCTTTTTTCCTTGATACATTGCCTAAGTCTGCAGACATATACATATATTTTGTGGAGCAAATCCCCTTTCTTGAATCCTGTTGCTTTTAATTGAAGATTGTCTGATGCCCCCACTGCAATCTGTTTGCTATAAATTTGTTTATTCCATGGGTTGCCTCATCCTTTAGTGCAGCATAGTCTCACTATTCATTCCAAATAAAGCAAAGTAACTAAAACCATGACTGCTTTCAGAAATCTCAGTGACTAGTTTTGTTGCTGGAAGAGACAAAACCCTACCAATTACACCCACATATTCTGTGCTTTCTTTTTCTGTAACATGAAACTAATGTTTTTCTTGCAAAGCCAGTAAAATTGACCTCTTCTCTTCATGAGCAAAATCAGTGGGAGAGTGTTCAAAACGCTTGCTGGCAACATTTCCTGTTCAGTAAGGCAAGTGGTTGGAAGGCATTGTGAAATAAGAAGTTAAATACATGCTATAACAGTTTAAATTAAGTGGAAGCTGGGAAATGATATTTCTTTAATCACTTTCCAGGATATGTGTTAACTTTTTCAGGCTTGAAGGCCAGTCATGGAAATAATAAGATGCATTTTTACAGAAGGGAGATTGGGTTGGTGGGTTACAATATGTGACAATCTCTAAAGTAGAGTTCTTCTTAACTAGTGATTTTACAAAGGCAAAACTTCAGAGGCTGGCGGTATGCTTAGTGCTACAGCACAGGCTTAGTGTGTATTCTAGTTTCATTTCTGTTGCTGTGAGAAAATGTCCTGATGAATATCAACAGAGAGTGGAAAAGCATTTGTTTGACTTATAATTCTAATTTACAATCAATTCTTTTGGTGGAAAAGCATTTGTTTGACTTATAATTCTAATTTACACTCAATTCTTTTGGGGGAAGCAAAGACAGAGACTCAAGTACAATGCATCCCAGTCTCAGTCCAGAGCAAAGACATCGTAAATGCATCCTTGCTTACTTGCTTTCGGCAACCGATTTCCTCATGCAGTCTAGGATCACCTTCCTAGGGAATAGTGTGATCCTCAATGGGTGCTGTCTTCCCACATCAGCGAACAATTATATGATTTCCCCATAGGTATGTGCATGAGCCAACTTGAATAGATAATTTCCCATTCAGACTCTTGTCCAGGGGAGATTCTAGGTTGTGTCAGGTTGACAGTTAAACTAACCATCTCAGCACATGCACAGAACGTTACAAGCATTTGTTTCCAGTCAATTAGCAATCAGTGACAGGAGATTGACCCACCATAAAGGTAATGCCGTAGAGTACAATGACCCAATAACTTCGAACAAGGCAAATCTGAATTTAAACTCTAGCCATCCAATGAGGGACAATGTGCATTTTGTGAACCTTTTAAAACTTTGCTTTTCTCAGACCAGAATTTCAGTAATATTACCTAAGCCCAAAAGGTATTATACAGATCAATTATGCAGAGATGCTGTAAGGACTAACGTATAGACAGCTGTGATATAACAAGATTGTTTCTCATTTGTTTTCTTCCTCCTGGACTATCATCTAATTCCTGTAAACTTTTCACAAATATTTCACAAGTATTTATTCACAAATAAACTTAAGATGCCTCTAAGTTGATCCAAATTTATTCTCAGATTGAGACCTTAGCCCACTAAATACCTCCTACTGCAGTATCCCCAAATAGTATGCTGCCTGGACATGTTGCTTACTGAGTGCTTGTAGCTATATTTGTATAGTTATGCCTTAATATTGTGACTATGTTAAGTAGAATTTAATACAATTCTGCATATTTTGTTTTCCCTATAAAACCAGTGATGGAGATTTTTAATTGACATTTATTTTAATGATCTTAAGTGGCTTTCCCAAGGGTTCACCTTTGAGTGTACACTAAGGAATGGTGAGGATGAATTACCTTCGTTAAAGTGGACTGTATCTAAATCTGAACAAAACAAAGGGGGCTCAATTGTCGAGAGTCTTTAGTAGTTCTGAGCATTTATTGGTTGTTTCTCATATCGGAACTCAGGTGTTAGGAGCTGCGTGAGCGGGACAGCATTCGCCATTACAAGATGGCGCAGGCATCCTGTGCTCCCACAAGTAAACAACTAACTACGCAGGTGCAAAAGGCAAAAAGCCCCCCAAAGTCACTGCCCATTCTGGGGCGTATTATGGGTAATGAGTGAACAGCCAATCAGAAGTGAACACACCACTCTAGGGTACATGTAGCAGTGCCTTTTCCGGGCTTGGGGTCTTTTCCGCTTCTGCTGATACAAGAATAAAGCCTCACTGTAGTAACCACCCGAACACTGCCTCACGTGTCTCTTTCACTGGCGAAGGGGACTCGAAAAGGGGCGCGGAACACTCAGGAAATTTATTTCATCTTTTCCTCTCAGAATTCGCCCCAAAGTGACTTGAGGTAAGCCTAAGTTTCTTACCTATGATACAGAAAACATATGTCCTAATTCCTCAGGGTTGTACAAGAGACAAAATAAGATGATGTTTGAAATATCATCTTATTACTTATATCTTACTTATTCAGTAAATAGGAAATACTGAATTGTTAATGAGGTTTATAATTATAAATTGTCCTGATTTTTCTTAGAAGTTCTTATTTTAGTTATGTAAAAAAAGCAAAAAAAAAAAAAAAAACCCATCAAGTATGATACTTGAAAACATGCATTTTGAGAATTTTATTCGAGGTTGCAAGGAAACAGCAGAAGGAGTCCTGAAACTTCAGGGGCAGAAAAATTATAGATACATACATGAATAGCTGATATATACACAGATAGATGGTAAATTTCTTTCTTAAGAAGGTCTGTGCTTTATTATTGTTTAACATTGTCTTGCTTATTCATTTTGCATTCACAGTGAGTGGGAATAAGTGGCCTTATGATTAAACACGCATCTCTAAAATGTAAAACTAAAGTTTTCAAAAGAAAATTCATGATCATGAAAAAGCCACAAAACAAGATAAGAAACATGAAAGAAAAATAAAGGAAGAGAGAAAGGACAGATGTGAGGGAGGTACACACAGAGAGAGGAGAAAGTCCACACCCCTGAGCCAAAATTGAAATTTTTATCCTTAACATTCAACAAGCCTGTGAGTTCCCTGACAGAGTTCCCTATTTTTACTCTCCCAACTAATCTTCTAATAGCTCCTTCTGCCCTGTTAAAAGGAATAATGATAATTATTCAAATTTATAGAAGGGTCTCTTAATAATTCTGATGTAAACACAGTGTAAATCACAGCCTTAGTCTCTCTATCAGGACCCTAGTGGGCAGCCATTCCTCTACTTCAGAGATACCAATAAAACACAACAACTACAAAAAGCACAGATCAACTCAGCAGAAGGGTCATAAATGAAAGTGACATCATCAAGATCACTGTCCTCATTCCGCCACCAACTGAGCTTGTAATGTAGCTCAGATCCTAAGAGGGGCATTCCTAATTTATGAAAACAGTCACATGATGAGTCCATCTGGAAGCTTGAATAAAGACACGAAAGACAGATGAAGCCATGAAAGATAATGGAGTTTTGGGTGAAAGCATATTTTCAGAAAGTTCAAATGGTAGAAATCTCCAGATTCTTTCACTCAGAGAAAAGGAAAACAAGGCAGTCATGTTTAATTAAGCTCTTCGTGTACAATTCATCAGCAAAATGGGGCCCATATTTCTTTTCTCATCCACTCTTAACAATTAACATAGTATTAATTCTTGTTATTTCTCTATCACAGGAGAGAAGACCAACCCTTATACTTTGTAGATCATATCACATAGCTAATAAAGGCAACTTCAAAGCAGGGCCCAAAAGTTGTTTTATGGACCAAGGTACATGATGGTCACAATTGCATGACAAGCTTGAGAAATTTAAAAAGTTGTGTATGTGTTACAAAAGCCTTAAGGAGACTAAGGAGATGCTTTCGTCAGTAAAATATTTGCCATGAAAGCAGGAAAACCACAGTTGGCTCTCTAAACACTCAGGCTAAAGCAGATTTGCATACCCCTGTTATCCAGAGTTGGGGTGGTAGAGACTGGGGATCCATGGGTTTCCTGTCCAGACAATGGAGCAAAATGTGAGATCCGAGGTCAGGGAGAGACTACCTCACAAAAATAAAATGGAGAATGATTATGTAAGACACCCTGTGGTGGCCTCTTGGTTCTACAGACACTTGTACATATATGTATATATGAATATGTTTGTATTCCTGTGTACATATGTATATATGAATATTTGATGCATATGTATATATGATGCATGTATGTGTATGTGTGTATATGTATATATGTATCTATATGTCTATATGTCTGTGTCTACATGTCTATATATATCTATATATACATATATAGAGACACATATGCACCTGCACATGTGCACACTCATACATAGCTTCAAAAGCACGGATATGCTGCTTAGAAAACAAAGTAGATAAGAATTTATAGACTGAGCATCAGACAAGACTCACTTTGATTGAGTCTCCTTACCTACCTCGTGTCATTTCTATACATGGTGAACATAGTGTCTTTACTAAAGTGGTGACTTGGGTGTGCCTCACTGCTTCATTGCTCCCTCCCAACAACTAGATATAACTTTACAAACAAAACTGAAGTTTTCTTTATTTCTAGACTGGTTCCCTTGTTTTGATATACACCAATGTGGAGGTGAATTACACTTTCCCTCACAGCCTGAACATCAGTGTACCGGCAGGTTTGAAAACTTCCCAAGTCATTTTTTTTTCTTTTTCTTTTTAATTTAATCCAAATTAACGTATACTGATGAGCAAAACTTAAAGAACAGAAAGCAGTCTAGGACATACCTGTGGTTTCTGCTATATATTCTGATTTTTAATAGAAAGCATAGGGAAGTGATAAAATTCTTATAGTGTGGTGAAACAGCACAGGACAATGCACACTGGACAACAGATTGTTGAGAAAACAGTTTACTCTGAAAGAAATAAAACATTGGACTGAAATTCATAAAATTAAAAATAGCTCACCTTCTGCATCAAATTTCATAACCAAACCATATATATATATATATATATATATATATATATATATATATATATATACATATATATATATGTATATGTACATATATATACATATATATGTGTATATATGTATATATATATACATATATATGTGTATATATGTATATATATGTAATTTTCCTTTACATAAACAATTTAAAATAATTTAACAAATTTTAAATGTCTACAGATTTTATTTAGGATATTAAAATATGATATACAAGGACTGTGTACTTGCAAAGAAAGTGCACATACATGTGCGAGCATATGACTGAAGACATAGAGAGCCTTAAACACCTTTTTGAAGAACAGGACAAACCAAGTATTTGGAAACACCAAGTTGCACAAGAAATAGTACTTGAATACCAGGTATCATGTAATTTTAAGTGAATGTATGTACATGTGTATGCGTGCAAAAAAAAAAACACTCAAAGAAAACACATCAGTAGATGCTAATGGTTACCGTCTATGAGCTCTGAAATAGTACATGTTGCTCTTTCACTTTGAAATGGATTGGTTCTAAATGTTTACGATGCCCATTTATTGTTTTCCCTGGCAGGGGAAAAATAAAAACAATAAATGTCATTAAGGAGATCTGCTTAAGGTTCAATAGGCCATTTCACGGGCATGCAGCAGGACTGTAAGAGCTGAGCAGGACCACAGAGCATCATTCAATATGTCTGTTATTGCTTCATGGTTGAAGCTGAGGTTGACACAGACACAGCATACCAAGTGTGGGGAAAGTAGCAGCCTCTGTCTTCCTCTTCACAGCAGACATTAAAAGGGAGTGCAATAGCCCAGGCAGAAAAGTCCCTCCCCTTCCCTCATGCAATTCTCTTACATTGCCTTGTCTTAGGTCTATGGCTTGGTAAGAGCAGTTACTCCATCAATACATGGATCATATTTTCAGCCTTCAGGAAAACAGATTTATAAAAATACTTTCTAGCCACAATTTTGAGGGAATGGAGAGTTATGGCTCTCCTTCCTACTGCAAATATACATTGCATTCAAGAAAACTTTTGCTTTCAGATGTCATTTGGCTACTAAGTACAATACCAGTAGTGCTAACCAAATTCATCTAGTAAGAAAATTTGAAACACCAGCTGGGTTTCAGTCATACTATACTTCCAAGTAGGGTACTGAAATTAAAAAATAATTGAAAAAATAAGAAAGAAGTTACAAATTACTAGGGAGATGCTGTTCAGTAAGACTGTAACTCAGATGTGTAGTAGACTTTGCACATATTATTCACAGTTCATGGATTGAAATTTGCTTTATGGGACGTAAGAATTCCCTACACTGCCAGGAGAAAGTAGACTAAGCTTGCAGCTTGGGTATAAAATATGACACTGAAATGCAACAAAGCAAATGTTTGGACAACCCCTAAGGAAGAATTACACTGTTATATAAAGAAATTGTTAAGTCCCCAAACTAAAAAGCCTTTTCAAACAAGTAAGGGAATCTATCATTGTGTAGGACGGGATCCAATGGAGGCACTTGCAGTGGCTATGAAATTGGCTCATGGCATGTAGTTTGCATTATATCTAGAGATATTTGTCCCAAGCAGTGGAACTAGGATAGGTAGGGAGACAAACATAGTATGGAAAATCTATGAAACAATATGCATGTCTCTTTATATATTAGATGTACAGAGAAGAGAATCAGTTTTCCCCCCCGTTCCATATTTGCTCAAAAAAAGTGAAACTTATTCACATAAAATCTCACACACAAGTATTCATAGTTTATTTGTAGTGTCCACAGACCTGGACAGGTCACAACCACTAAGGATTTATTTAATAAATGACCTTTAAAAAGAAAGTATTTAATAAATTGTATATCCGTTTACTGGAATGTTATTCTACAAATCAGAATAGGTTATTGATTAAAATAGCAGCATGAGAGTCAAAAAACAGGTACGTTCAGTAAAATCAGGCAAATTGTACAAACCTTGTATAGTCCAACTAATATAGGACAGTGGATACTTTACCCTGGGAGTTGTTTCGAAGCTAAAGGCAGTATCAAGTTGTAAAGCGACGTGAGTGAGATTTTACTCCTGCCATAAATTCCTGGGGCACTGATATTTCAGGTTTGGATACCTGTACATGTGAAAATGCTAACTGACATATACTAAACACCTGCTTGCTAAATGTTAAATATACAACAATAGTTCAATAAAACAAACAAACAAACAAACAAACAAACGTGCATTCCCTTCCTCACCTGCTCATCTAACATGTAACAGTGTCGTTAACCACTATCTGACCCAAAATAGTAAGAGCTGGAATCATAAAATAAGAATTTCTAGTGATTAAATACATTGAGGAAATACAACTTCATTTTAAAATTCTTTAACCAATATCCATTATCGTTTAAGAAGTCATAGATTTGTACTAAGGGAACGCTTAATTTACTATAAATTTAAAAAGAAATATGCTGACAGAAACTCTGTTCATGAGATTTCTCTTTGAAGGTGCTTAAGTAGGAACAGCAAGGGAAAGATCTTCAGAGGGACATAAATGTAGTTTGAGGCGAGAAAAGCAAGACATAATGGTAATATGATTGCTATGTGACTTGTGTGTACAATATAGCCAAGCAGTCAAATAATGCTCATTTAAAAATAAGGTTTTTTATAAATCAGTACAAGACCTAAGCTCTCTTCAGCAGGGGTCTTTATTTGAACTCCAGTTTTCACTGTTTAAATACATTTTCTATCTGTCCCAAATAATTTGTTATTACATTCAATATGATCCTCCCAATAATATTTCATTCTCCATTTTCCCTGAAGAGGAACTATGCAACTATGAAGAAACAAGAAACCATATCTAGTCTCTTGAAATGCCATCTTCTCTTGAAATTAACTTATAATAATAGAGACAATTTTTGGACATGTATCACCGTTAACAATGTAGCAAGATGAAAAATTATGCCACAGTCTAGAAGAGAGAATTAGCTTGAGTTAATTATCATCAGTTGCTCTGTGCTGTTATTCTATTTAAATCTGAGGATGTCAAATACTGCTTTCATTATAATGTAAGACAAAGAAAATAAAATAACGTGAACTGTTAGAGATTACATTCAAAAATATTTAGAGACATAGCCCACATAAAACATTGAATATTGAAGCCTGTCGGATACTGTAATTTTTTTCACAAATTACATAAGGTATGAAATTATTCGGGTTCAAGTTTTGTTTACTAAGTTTTGTACAAATTTGATGAATTATTAAAATAATTTATATGCATCTTCCTGTGAAGACACTGTGTGATTTGGATAAAGGAAATTTTTAGCTCAATTTTAGAGTTTTCAGTTTCATATTTTTGTTGTCTGCATTCGCTACAACTTGCACCTTAGGCGATATTCTTATATGCATGTGTATCAATTGCTTTGGCTTGTTTTAAAACAAGTCACCATAGTGAGCACCAAGACTTCCCAGAATATTTTTGGTGTTGTTGTTTTGAAAATTTGTAATTTTATTATGTATTTCTTTTTTTGAAATTTTCTTTATTGAATATTATATTTATGTTTCAGATTTTATCCCCTTACTCCATTCTCCCCACCACCCAGGAACCCCCTATCCCATCCCCCCTCCTCCGGCTTCTATTAGGATGTGTCCCCACCTACCCCCACCACTCCCACCTCCCCACCCTCAAATTCCCCCTCACTCGGTGCTTAGCCTTCATGGGACCAAGGATCTCCTCTCCCACCTATGCCTGACAAGGCCATCCTCCCCTACATATATTGATGGAATCATGGGTTCCTCCCTATGTGCTCCCAGGCTGGTGGTTTAGACCCTGGGGAGCTCTGGTTGGTTGGTATTGTTGCTCTCCTCATAGGGCCACAAACCCTTTCAGCTCCTTCAGTCTTCTCTCTAACTCCTCCATTGGGAACCTCTTGATTAGATTAATGGTTAGCTGTGAGCATCTGCCTCTGAATATGTCAGACTCTGGCAGACCTCTAAGGACACAGCTATATCAGGCTCTTGTCAGCATGCACTTCCTAACATCCACATCAGCGTCTACCTTTGGTGACTGCACATGGGATGGATACCCCGGTGGAATGGTCTCCAGACGGCCCCTCCTTCAGTCTCTGTCCCACACTTTTGTCTCCATATTTGCTCCCTTGAGTATTTTGTTACTCCTTCTAAGTAGGACCGAGGCACCCACACTTGGTCTTCCTTCTTCATGAGCTTCATGTGTTTGTGAGTTGAATCTTGGCTATTTCAAGCTATTGGGCGAATATCCACTTATCAGTAAGTAAATAGTATGTGTGTTCTTTTGTGATTAGGTTACCTTACTCAGGATGATATTTTCTAGTTCCATCCATTTACCTAAGAATTTCTCAAATTCATTATTTTTAATAGCTGAGTAATACTCCATTGTGTAAACGTACCACATTTTTTGTATCCACATAAGGCAAAGGCCACTGTCAATAGGACAAAATGGCAACCAACAGATTGGAAAAAGATCTTTACCAATCCTACATTCGATAGAGGGCTAATATCAAATATATACAAAGAACTCAAGAAATTAGACTCCAGAGAACCAAATAACCCTATTTAAAAATGGGGTACAGAGCTAAACAAAGAATTCTCAACTGAGGAAACTCGAATTGTCAAGAAGCACCTTAAGAAATGCTCAACATCCTTAGTCATCAGGGAAATACAAATCAAAACAACCCTGAGATAACACCTCACACCAGTCAGAATGGCTAAGATCAAATATTCAGGTGATAGTAGATGCTGGCGAGGATGTGGAGAAAGAGGAACACTCCTCCATTGTTGGTGGGATTGCAAGCTGGTACAACCATTCTGGAAATCAGTCTGGCGGTTCCTCAGAAAATTGGACATAGCACTACCTGAGGACCCAGCTATATCATTCCTGGACATATACCCAGAAAATGCCCCAACATATAACAAGGATGCTCCACTATATTCATAGCAGCCTTATTTATAATAGCAAGAAGCTGGAAAGAACCCAGACTTCCCAGAATATAAAGATTATATATGAGTAGGGATATTTTCAGAGTGACACACCAACCCTCTATCTTTACTTTATATAAATGAAACTTTCCTTTAACCATTAACTCTGAATCATCTCTATAAAGAAACAAAGTAATCCACATGAGTTATTGTTCAAATACATAAGGAATTGAGTGAGAAGGTGTTCGGTGCTCCCAGGAAAGAGAGCAATGAATCTAAGTTTGTATTTTTCTTTTATTTTTCATTCATATGCCCATTAGTACAATCATCTATCCATTTTGTCACTGAATAATTAATAAAGAATTCATGAACTGTTTAGTATGATTGAACTACAAGGGATTCCCATGTATAAGAGAACATGTATTGTGTGCCCATGGAAACTATTCAGATAAAAGATCCTTAGGTCTGTTTTATCTATTCCTAATTAGTGTATTAGAGATAGATGTGGGTTGGCTTCTGAGTGGACATATTAAATGGCACATTTTCATGTCCATGTGCAGTGACTTTTATAATGGCCCAGGGCACAGGGTAAGTAATCAGTAAAAATGGTTCATCATTTAGTTCTCATTCCTAAAAAACAACTGTAGGGAACAAACTGAAACTTTTTACACCACAGTGAATAATTACCAAAATCTAATCCTGCTACACTTTGAGTTGTCACCCACCACCAAACAGTGGATTGAGCTTGGGGATTCTTATGGAAGAATTGAAGGAAGGATTGTGGGCCCTGAAGGAGATAGGAACTCCACAGGAAGACCAACAGAGTCAACTAACCTGGACCCTTGCTCTAAGAGTCTGAACCACCAACCAAAGAACATATATGGGCTGGACCTAGGCCTCCCTGCTCATATGTAGCAGATGTGCAGTTTGACCTTCATGTGGGTCCTGAATAACTAGAGCAGAGGCTATCCCTAAAGCTGGTACCTGTATGTGGAATATATTTTTCTAGCTGGACTGCCTTGTCTGGGTCTCAGTGGGAAAGGATGCACCTACCCCTGGAAAGATTTAATGTGCTAAGGTCGGGGGATATCCAGGGGTTCCCATCTGCTCAGAGAAGAAGGGGAGTAGAAAAGGGGAAGGGTTGAAGGAGGGGCTGACCAGGAGGAGTGAGATGTAAAGTGAATAAAAATAAAATAAACTTAAATAAAATTTTAAAAAATTTGTCAAAGGAAAAAAACAAAATAAATTTGGGCAACTATATCAAATACCTTCAGCTTCATTGTGCCTAACTTATAGAGGTTGTTGGTTGCTATTAAACAGTACTGACAAGTGAGTAATATCGATTGCTTAATATAGTGCTGAAAGAGAAGTATTTAAAAAACAAATCCACATTGATTTAAATTATTAAAAGTTTTAGATACAGTAAAAAAAAGAATCTCAACTCTTCTGTTGTCCTATTGTTAACAGATGCAAATATTATTTATTATGCCTAATTAAATTTGTTGTCAGAATTTTAAGGAAATTTTGTTAGACAAGGTGTTAGAAGATTTTTGTCTCACCTGATTGTATACTTGTAAAGTGCAGTTGGTTATGCTTCTTTAACCTTTACTATTTTAGATCCTTTATTCTGAAAAATGTGATTCAAGTGTGATTCATTGCATATCAAAGAGATGTGAAGTAACACATATAAGTACAATGGCATATATATATATTTTTTAATATATAGGTATATATTAAACATATATATAGGTATATATATTTTAAACATCAAACAGAGGATGGGCAGCTGTAAGCACAGTGAGTCACCCACGGACAAGCATCACATGTAGGGCTTCACTCACAAGTCTTAAGTTTGATAACTCAGGACATGAGAAGAACCAGATCTTAAATGATCCAGGCTGGACTTGACAGCGTCAGGTTAAAAATCTGAAGGCATTCTTCTTTGAAAAATGCAGAACTATGCTACAAACTCAGAGGAGAGAACAGGAAGGTGACAGAGACTTACTGGGCTTTGGCATGGATGGAATCACAACATTTTAGTGTCATCTAATTCAAAGTGAAAACCCATAAAGGATCACCCTGGTATGGTCAGTAGCATCCATGCATTCTGTGTTTATCTCCATGATGTCAGTAGTTCTAAATGCATAACATATAGTGGAGATAGGATTCAGCTAAAGCTAGGAAACCAGATGCTTCCTTGAAAAAGCCTCTTTTCTATCCACACAGAGGCCCCTGACTTACTACTCTGGAAGATTCAGTAGCACACTGAAGCTCAGAAGTAAAAGTTGACAGTGAAAATTACATCAGGTTTCTTAATTAAACAAAGATTCTTATTAGCCTTTGGCCCAATTTTAGTAATTCATAGTTAAACAGTAGAAATTAAAAATCACTAAATTTTATTGCTAATAAATCTCTGTAACTAATTTAAAACCCTTCTAGTCACAGCTAGAAATAGCTATGCCACTAGCTCCTTGCTTCAGCTATAACACAGTTATATCCTTTTTAGCTCCATATGATATCCTGGCTTCCTTCATGTACACTGCATGTCACACGTAAAACTCTACATGAGACCTTAATGCAGCCATAAGAGATTGAAAAAGAGACTAGCAATGATGATGTCAGGAAAGAAAAGGTGAGTTTTGCTTTAAGAAAAGTGGTGACATGGTGTTGTATACCTTTAATCTCTGTACCTAGGAGGTAGTTAAGTGGATCTACATAAGCTAGAGGTCAGCCTGGTCTACAAGGACAGTCCCAGGAGAGGCAGAGGTATGAGCCAGTAAATATATATATATATATATATATATATATATATATATATATACATGTTTTCATAGTCATTCCATATATGCTTGCAAATAACAATCTATTATAGGTGCCATATTATTATCCATTAAAGTTATCAAAGGCACTGAGAGGGAAATGGCTGATCCTAGTACAGAACAGAAAACATAAGAACTTGAAATGATCTTTGTACAGTTAAAATGTAATGGCCTGCTGCTGAAAAGAAAAATGAAAAAGAAAGAAAGAAAGAAAGAAAGAAAGAAAGAAAGAAAGAAAGAAAGAAAGAAAGGAAGGAAGGAAGGAAGAAAGAGAGGGGAGAAAGGAAGGAAAGAAGGAAGATGAAGAAAAAACAAAATAAAAGAGAGAAGGAAGGAAGGAAGGAAGGAAGGAAGGAAGGAAGGAAGGAAGGAAGGAAGGAAGGAAGGAAGGGAAATTCTCATGGTACAAGCTTGTCCAAAGGACACAGGTGCTGACTCTCAATGGCCAAAGCTGGATCATGTTCATTAGTGAAAAGGTAAAGCAGCACTAGGCAATAACCCAAACCATCAAATAAATACTTATTATCCCACACTGACCAAACAAATATAGAACACATTAATAAACGGGGTACATGTACATGTATCCTTCTTGAAATCGCCGAAGAAGTACTAAGCATGTTTAAATAATCATTAGTCTCCCTTCAAGAAGGGGAACATCCCTTCCCACTCCATGAGTATGAGCAACACAGTGATTTACTTGCAACAATGAGTGCGGGAAAGAGAGCAAAAGACGTCCATGAAGAGGGCATACTCAGTGTGTCAAAAGCAACATCAACAGTCAAGCCTAGTCCCAGGACTGGAAATAGCATAATCGGAATGGCATTTTTTCTGTGGCTACCATCTTTATGCCATGTAACTCCAGAGTAATCATAAGGAAAACTAAGGTAAAACTTATTTAACAGGTATCCTATGAAATGACTTATTTATACCCCCCCAAATTACAAAAGACACCTAGAAAATAAAAACTACAATGGCGTCAAGCAGGTCCTAGAAGAGGACTATGCCATAACAAAAACTGTGGATTTATTTATTTATTTATTTATTTAGGGTGTGTGTGTGTGTGTGTGTGTGTGTGTGTGTGTAAGAATACACATGACTTGAAGTACACATGCTGTTGAAGTCAAGGAACATCTTTAGGGAGTTGGTCTTTTCCTTTCAACGTGGAAGATTGTTAGGCTTGAATTGTATATCAAATGCGTATAAAATTCCTTTCTTTGCTGCTCCATCCTGCTGACCCTAAACTGAAGACTTTAATAACACAGGAGTAATAAGAATCTATAAATTTGAAAGATTATATGGCTGGAGAGAAGGCTCTGGAGGTTAACAAAAAATGACTTTCATTAGCATGAAGAGGTGAGTTAAGATTTCCAGCACTCACATAGAAAGACACACATGGTTGTGCACCCCTTGAACCCCAGAAGTTGAGAGGGAGAATATCGGAAGAGAAGAACTGCTGGAGCCTGCTGCCTGCTAGTCGCGCCTCAATGGTGCAGCTCCACATTCACCAGAAGCCCTGAGTGAGGAGAAGGCAGAAATCCATCTGGCATCTTAATCTTTCAACAGCATATATGTACAAGGACCCATACATCTGCACTCATATGAACACTGTAGACACCATATGCATGTATGCACCCTTCCACACTAAGAAAAAAATGTACGAAATCAATGAAGTTTCCAATGATACTGACGCCGAGTATGTATTTCATGGAAATGCTATGCTCTGCCTTCTCCATGATTTAGTAAACTTAGACTAATTTATTAGATAAGGACTATTTAATGGGAGTAAAAAAATAAACACCAATGTCAATAATCACTTAGGTTATATAGTGAAAATGAATACACTGCTCAGAATATTTTTAAAAAATCTATAATATCGATTTTAAGTACATAGATTTTAAAAAACTATAATAATCAGTTTATCAAGAAGGCAGCAAAACTTTCTGAAACTAAATTTGAAAGACTTCAGGTCCCAGGAGGTGGTGGCGCACGTCTTTAATCCCAGCACTTGGGAGGCAGAGGCAGGCGGATTTCTGAGTTCGAGGCCAGCCTGGTCTACAGAGTGAGTTCCAGAACAGCCAGGACTACACAGAAAAACCCTGTCTCAAAAAACCAAAAAAAGAAAAGAAAAAAAAAAAGAAAGAAAGAAAGACTTCAGGTCTCCTTCAAAATGTAGACATTCATAGCATTTTTATTTCAAGTGACCAAGATATCATAAATAAAAGATAATATTAAGACAATAGCATATTAGTCACTGTTAAAAGCTGCAGATGATGCTAGTGGGGGATGTGGAAGTGAAACTTGTGAAGGAAAAAAAAGGGGGATGGAGAGCAAAGCACCACAGGTTCCTGAAAGTCCTCAGAGTTCTGATCTGCCATAGCTGATAGCTGGCATTATATCTAGGATGGCTCCCAAAACACCAGGCAGACAGCATAAAGAAACTGAAGCCAGTGCAACCTTAGCTGGAGATAATACAGAAGTATAGCAACTACAAAGGTCCCAGGACCTTTATGGAGAAGTATTAATAGTGTCATCATCCTCATAGTTTATTTTGTGGTTCTTGTTGTTGTGTATGATTGCTGAGAGAGAAAAATAATTAACTATATGATGTTTAGGTAAATTAAGTTCTTAATGTCAAGAAAAAAATAGTACAGGACAAATATAAAAAACAGTGTGAATAGGTCCTCTTGTGTTAAATTTGAGGTATGGGTATTGTTTGTCATATGCATGTTTCTTCGCTACAGACAGAAAGAGAATTATATCTCCATAGCAACGAGAACATAAACACCACCTAAGTTTGAGTAGCTAAATAAAATTTGCCATGGCAAGTATCAAAATGGTAAAATGGATAGTATCTGGTCAAGATAAAATATAAACTCATCTTTGACTCATGAGGTCAGAAGACTTCTGAGAAGAGAGTGGGAGAAAGATTTAAAGCAAGGGGATCGAGGAATAAACTGTGGTGGGGCCTTCTAGCTGTGATAGGAAAGCCACACCCATGGAATCTCAACAAAGTGGCTGCCTAAATAAGACTGGAACAATTCCACAAGAATGCCAATGTAGGTGGGGAGAGTTTCTTGGGGATCCAAGCCTAGATGAACAGCTACAAGGAATTAGTAACTGCTAAAGTGTGGAGAGTTGGTATTCCTGAGGAAGGAGCACCCTGTTTGGTTACCCTATACAAATAGTCAGCTCTAGGAAATATACTGCAGGAAACACTTTGTAGACTGAACAGGTTTTAGGAATATGTTTAATTATTCATATGTGTACATAACAACAGCGGTTAATATCTACAAGGCTGTGGATTTGGAGACAGCACATGTGGGTATGGGAGGAGTAGGAGGGAGGAGAAAAGATGGGTGATGACACAGTTATATTTTAACTAAAATTTAAAACATTATAAAGAAATGTCCCAAACATGGAGATCATTTCTCCAGGAACAGACAAGCTAACTAGAAGGGATGGTCCTGAATCTAGCTAGGGATAATTTAAAAATAAAAACATCAGTGACTTTGATGGTTTTAATAATCTTCACAGGGTTCTTTTTGTTTTTTGGGGTTTTTTTTGGGGGGGTGGGGTTGTTATCAGCACTGTCCCTAATGGTCCAGAAGTAGTTCCTACTTTTAGAAAAATAGCAGCTGACACATAAACATATATGCAAGAGATGATTGAGAGAACTATTTTGCAAGTATTTATTGATTCAAGTGAAAATGCACCTAATTTAAAATGAGTACATTTGATAAACATGTATTTACAGAGGAACTGAATGTGGATGAAGTATAAATGGGGAAATCCTTTATTTTACAGAGATCTAGAAGCTATCTGATAATTAGGAAAAATAAAATTATCATTTCAGGGACAAAATGGCTACTTCTAACTCTAAAAATCTGTCTGCTGCTTTCCTTAGTTTGTTATCTACTTAACAATATGTTACTTACAGACCAGACACAACTTATGCAAGCAATATTAATACAAATATATGAATAACTTTCTAAAAAATGAGTGGTACTGGGCTATCAGAGACAACAGTCTTCCCTGTGGTGTGCAAACAACCCCATAATGGCATGTGTCAAGCTGTCCCTGGGAATTCGGGCATGTCAAAGTTGAAACGAGAGGAATGCAACTGTGATTGTAGTTTGGCAGGAAACCTTCTCTTCCTGTGTTCAATGCCCTAGTTTTGATCTTCCCAATATCCTCCCTGAAGAAAGAATAAAAAGAAAAACACAACACACCATCGTGCGGCATTTTAACTATCACAGAAACCAATGCAGTCCATTTAGAAAGCTGTGGACCTCTAGTTTTAATATTGCTGTTAACAGATATCACTAATTATACGTTTTAAATTTTCACTAATGCTGCAATTAGACCCAATAATACATGAGTATTGAAAATGGAAGTCTGCTGTATGTCACTTTTTCAATGTGGCTCCTGAATAGAACAGAATGACCGCCTCTATCTTATTGTTATGAAATAAGTTTATTATGAGTCTACTTTCAAAGAAACACTCTAGAAAATTCAGAAATCCATGACATTTCTGCCTTATACCACTACAAATGTCAAGGCCATGGGACAAAAACAAATTATGCACACACACAAATGCGCACACAGAGAGAGAGAGAGAGACAGAGACAGACAGACAGACAAATAGACAAAGACAGAGACAGAGAGAGACAGACAGAGACAGAAAGAGACAGAGACAGAGAAAGACAGAAATGAGGGAATAGGGAGAGAGAGAGAAAGAGGAAACTATAACAGCACACAAATAAACAAACAATGTTTTTTAAAAAACACATACAACTTGGAGGAACTATCTTATGAAGAAAGCAAACTATCTGAAAATCAGACACTTTGCTAATGAAATACCAGAAAAAATAACATCAAAGAGTATTCAGAAAATGTTGAATATTGAATGTATGATAAATAATATATCAATTTTAAGCTTTGGGGTGGAAATAACATCAAAATTATTTTCTAGAAGTGTCTTAAATGATTCATGCATGTGTAAACATAGATGCTCACACGGCAATAACCTACATCTTTCTATCTGCATAGATGGAAATAAGAAAAATAAATAGGGAAAGGAGAATTAACTGTTGAATCCAGATACACGGTAAAAGTATTTCAAAGATGAAAATACCAAATAATCTTAGAAACAAACCTATGAATGAAATAATATATTAAGATTCTCACATATACACTATATGAATATATAAATTACATATATACATATATAAAACTATGAATTTTTAATTTTAAACACACAAAAGTTTGAAAGTTTAATATCCTTCCAAAGTAAGATATTTAATTGCTGTTTATTGAGGCGCCATTATGAAGTCAGCAACTTAACAATGATCTAGATTCATATCTAGTAACTGCCCCAGACTGCATTTGTCCATTAGAATTCTTATTTAGATAAGAGAAGCATCTTTGAATAGCAACCATATCATGGGTGGAGTGATCCATGAAAGCGCTCAAGATCCATTTCCAAGTAAACAAATCTTTATTTGTTTAAGGCAGAAAAAAAAGCCAAAATGCACCTATTTGTCCTAATTCTTTATGTCATTGATGGACAATAATCTAATGTTTCAACCTTCACACTGCCTAAGAAAAAAATCTCTTCAGGATTTCAAATTTCTAGTTTAAATAGCCAGGAAATCCAGACTTGCCCTTGCATTTCTGGTCCTACCATTGACTTTGGCTTTCTGGGTCTCTCTGACTGACAGAATGAAGGGAATCCTGTGCTCTAACTGACTAGCAATGACATTTTTCACACCATTTCCTGAGATTCATCTCAGATTTATGGCTACACGCTTAGAGATATCATGATGCAGAAATGTTGGGCAAGAAATAAAACTATATTTTCCCCTTTCTCACTTCAGTGAAGCACAATTTCCATTTATCACACTGTATTTCCCCACACAATATGTTCTTCCAAGCCAGGGTTATAAATTTGAAAATATTTATAGGCAAGACTACCATGGATGCCATTTGTACCTTGCTGGCATTTTCCTTTAGCTCCTGAGAGACACGCATCACATACAGATAGCTTACAACCGTGTACTGGCTGGGACTTTCCTCTGCTAAATATAAGGTTCTGCTTTGATTACAATACTTTTGTGTAGTTCAAAGAAAATTTGCTTGTGAATCCTCTGAAATGTTCCAACTTTAGGTTTCTAGGTAATCTATTACTTGTTTAAAGATTTTCTTTGTTTTCGAGATATAATATTATCACACCATTTCTCCCTCCTCTTTCTTCTCTCTAATCCCTCCCAGGTACCTGTC
This sequence comes from Arvicanthis niloticus, assembly GCF_011762505.2. NCBI lineage: Eukaryota > Metazoa > Chordata > Mammalia > Rodentia > Muridae > Arvicanthis > Arvicanthis niloticus. The sequence goes on along the minus strand of NC_047677.1, from coordinate 30,150,811 downwards.
TTTACTCTAATTCATACCCTCCTTTTTCAGGCATTGTGGATATTATATATTATATCTTATATATATCTTACATATATCTTATATCTTCTATCTATATCTTATATCTTCTATCTATATCTTCTATCATATATTGTATATCTTATGTCTTTTATATCTTATACATTATATATTATATATTATTTATTTTATTATGTACCATGTACTATGAAATATGTACTATATATTATATACTTTATATTATAGTGTCTAAATACATAAATAAAACCTGCTAAGTTTATCTATTTTTACTTGCATGTATATGTCTCCAGCACTGATGATTCAATATTTGATAAGCAATTGGTGTGCTTTTCTCCAGTGAGACAGTTTTTCCAACCCTTAGCACTATGTAGCTGTCTGTAACTCCTTCTCTAGGTTATGGTATCATTGGTTTCCCTCAGGTCAGGTTTAAGTAGCCGTATTAGTGAGACTTCAAAAGTGTAGCTTCTGAATAATTTATTTTAACTTTAATGTAACACTTTCTTCTACATAGAGTTCAACAGATATAGTTAGCAGATTTGATTTACAATAATTTACATGACAATACAGAATTGTAATTGTCAAGGAAAAGACACAGACAGACTCTCCATGCAATGCCCAGTATTGGCAGAATAGTAAAGTCTACAAGCTGTATGGAGAAATCCAGCCAGGCCTACCCTGATGTAATACTGTAAGACATGATGGAATGTCCTGGGTTAAACTCCAGGAAAGTCCTGCTCTCCTTACTTCCTGGAGATGTGGTAAATGGTTAAGAAAGGTCAACTGGACCTTTTGGCAATGGGAACTTCTTTGGTTTAGAAAGTGCTCACACTATTCAATCCTGACAGCATCTTGTACACACTTGTGTACTATGGAGGCTAAGCAACTGTCCCAAAACCAGCTTCAAACATTTGAGAGACATCAGGAGTCTGATCTCCTCTTGTGTATGTCATAGGGTCCAAAATTTAAATTAAATTGTTGACATTCTCATCCAAAGAATGTCCAGAGTCATAAAATATATATATTTTATATATTTTATATCCACCTTCTTCAACACACACACACAATTTCCCCACCTTTGGGGGGAAACTCTTTAGAATGTGTAATTTTAACACTTTGTCCTAAATTTATGCAAAATGTAAAGTAAGAAGCAAGATGATGATCATGAAAGTATGGTAAACTGAAGAATGTAGATACAATTCAAGGTAATGGACAGAACAAGAACAAAGGAAAGATATGTGTTAGTCTTCTGGGATTTTGAAAGATAATGAATCCTGTGACCAAGGACAGATGGCTCAATTCCTATAATTTGACTTTTTTTTTTTATGATGAAGGGCTTATCCATAATGTCATTTGCTAATATGTGTTTTATCTATCTTTTTAACAGTTATGTCTTTCTGGCAATAAACTATCCTATTGTTATTTGGTCACTGATGAACAAGGTACCTCAGTTGCATAGGGAAATCCATCCAATGTGTCAGACACCACAGGGCATGGCTGCAACCAGGAAAGAAAATGAATCTTTTGTCTATTGAAGCCTTAGGTGAGAGCGATGTGGAAGAGCTGGAGTAATTCCTTTAAATGAGATCATTCATATGGCAGATGGGGAGTGTTTTTCTCTCACCATTTAGTCTTGTGTCTTTGCAGTTTTCGCTTTAAGGGATTTTCTTTTCTTTTCTTTTTTTTTTTTTTTTTTTTTTTTTTTTGGTTTTTTCCAGACAGGGTTTCTCTGTATAGCCTTGGCTGTCCTGGAACTCACTCGGTAGACCAGGCTGGCCTCGAACTCAGAAATCCGCCTGCCTCTGCCTCCCAAGTGCTGGGATTAAAGGCGTGCGCCACCACCGCCCAGCAAGGGATTTTCTTGTTGGCAGTTGTGAATGAACTTAAGAAATAGAAGGTAAGAGAGACAAAAATGAGGACATTGAAATCGAATAAAAAACATCTAGTCTTAATATAATTACACAAGTCTAAGGCATTGAAATGATGAAAGGCTGGGCAATTGATGCCTAATACTGGATTTTCTGATACTGTTTTCTTCATTAACTTCTATGTACATTAACTTTATTTAGATACTACTGGTATAAATTTTCTAGAAGGCAAAGATATAATGTGAGAATTGTAGCAATTGTATAGATAACGACAGTGGAAATTAAAATGGAGCACGTCACATTTCTGAGCCCTAGATCTGCCTCCAGAAAAGCATACTCACTGAAGCAGCTAAGACATGGGAGGTTTTGATAAAGTTGGTATGCTGTATTTTGTGTATTTTAATTTATGAATATTTTAATGCTTATATTTATTTTCTCCAACAATTTACACCCATATCATTTTCTATAGAGCACAACTGTAAAACAATAGAATTATTGAATACTATCATTATATAACATGATCTTAATATGTTTTATAAATTGAGATATCCTTACACATCCAGAAACTTTGGAGGCCTTTAAGGACTCTAAAATTTGCAGTAATATATCAAGAGACAGGTCCGGAAATAGGAAGAACGTACTTTTTTAGATAAGACTATTATTTCAATGTCATCCATAATTTTAACTTATTTTTCTGAGGTTAAAATATTTTTCAAGAAAAGAAGTCAAGGCGTTGATAAAGTAGAACTATTGCTTTCTGTTTTGAGAAGGACATATATCACTGTTCTGCCTGTAAAGCACTGTCGCTCTGTCACAAATCTTGTTTCTCCTTACAATTAATTAAGCAAAACTAAAATGTTGAAAGTACTGCAAATCAAATTTAATTTAAATGACTATGATGGCTTCAACAGAGATGAATGGGATGACTGTCGTATGTATCATTACATCCTCTAAGTCCTCCTAAAACATCTCAATGGGAAAACTGACTTTGGGAAGAGATTCGGTGACCACTGGGATCTCAAATTACTACAACACCTGAACCCTACCTAAGTGGCTCCAGGAACAGTTCTTTCAACTAATTCCTTCGCCTTGTCAATATGACATTTTAATGTAAATCCAATATGTATGGGATACAAATTTTATAACCTGATCTATCCAGAACTTTAAACCATATGCCGTGTCTAATGTAAAGAATGCAATCTTGATTTAGGTGCTTAATTAAAAGGGAGGCTACATGATAAATTAATACTCATCTGTAAGTTCAAATATGTCTTACAGAGCATCTCATGGTCATAGTCTTACCTCTGTGAGACATCTGAAGGCACGTAAATAATTTTATACCCTGTGCAATCTCATTTTTACTAAGGCAGTTTATTTTATTATTTCACAACTTCATTGCATCTCCCTGAATCCTGCAATTTCTTCTCTTGCTGGAGTATCTCCAAATCTCTTCCTACAGCTTACACACAGAAAATGAGCAGAAGGTGGGGTTTATCATGACAAAACTCCCATTTATTTTAATTGGGTCAAATCACAGATATGCTTATGGCTTTTTTCTGAAATATGCAAGAAAGTAATTTTCAAATCATTTATATAAGTTTATGTAAAAGCTTATGTACTTATTGGTTCCACCATTTATTTTTAGTTTTCATGAAACTTACCATATTAGGATATAATACTGAAGTCTGACTAGTTGGAACTTATAATTTACTTGCTTTGATAGGCCAGAACATCATTAGAAAAAGAAACTGTACCACTGGCTGGTTTGTCCTCAAATTAATCTTTAATAGATATAAAATTGAAATAACTCAGTAAGCAAACCAGTGTGTGTGTGTGTGTGTGTGTGTGTGTGTGTAAACATTTCATAATTACCAATACTTTCCAAATCAATTACTATCAAATGAACATTTGAGAAGCCTTATTTCTTAGTTTTTCTATTATTCATTTTAGAAAAACACCAACGCAGACACACACATGCACACACACGTGAGCACACACACGTGAGCACACACACACAAGCATACACACACACACACACACACACACACACTTCTCCCACTCTTCATCTAAACTGTAACCTATTGTGAATTTGATTTCTCCTTCGCTTCTGCCAATTCATCCTATTCCTCTCCGAATGTCTCATATTGGTGCCTATGTAAAGAAAAGCCTACATATAATTTTGCATTTTCTACCAGTTAACAGAATTTTTTTGGGCACTTCTCCCTGAATTCCATGCATGTGACAATCAAGAGGCTGATACATGTTAAGTTCTGTCACATGGCACTAGTGCAACTTCCTTTTACCACATGGATTAGCAACATTTCACATAGGGGTAAAGTAGGGAGCTGAGGAGAAACCCACTTGTAACTGTGAAGAAAGGCCCGTTGTGCAGATAAGACTATACCCTGGTCTAAGTTACTCCACACTGTGGAAAGCACTGGTTTTGAGGCAGCAACATGTTCTCAGATACTCTCTTTCACAAGAAGCATTTTAGTCTACTGGGAGTATAAACTTAGAAGCTAAACTTGCAACCTATTATAAATGTGTAAAAGCACCACTATTACACACACACACATTGCTTAAAGTAAAAAGGGAACCATCTTAAAAATGTATCATCATAGATTAGTCCCACCCAAGCAGGACATTGATATATTAAAAACATAATGGGAAAACCAGACCAGATAACTTATGAACACACTAGACTGAGGAAGGTTGGACACCCTCACATGGACCCCATAACCAGGAAGGTATTAACCATGCTCATACTTGGAAGCCCAGCACCTTATTAACTAAACTATCTCCACAACCCTCTTTATGTTATATTTATTTGTCTTATTCCTCTCACGTCTTTACTGTTAGCAATATTACCATTACTGGAAATATCTTTCCTAAGTACTATTTTTTTCTGTTAAATTGTACTACTTGTAATTTGATTCAAGAATAATTATCGGTCTGGGCCCGAGCACAGAGCAGATCCCGGGCGGCAGCTCTGCACCCAACCTCACAAAACCCAGAGGAAGCAGGGCTCCCAGGAGCTCTAACCCAGGCAGTATCTCAGGTAAAAACGAATCACCTGTGATATCTTTTGTTAGAAGTTCTCATTTTGATGCTGGCCTCCGGACATACTACTCAGGCCTTCGATGAGCCATTGACAAAAACATTGAACAGCTAGATATTGACACCACTAATATGAAGAAATCCCTCATTTTGCTGTCTGAAGTGATCTCCAAAAATTGCAAAAGACTTTATTGGACTTGATATACTTTTTTACAATAGAAAAGACTGTATACAGCTCTCGACTGTGTACAGCCCTTAAAGAAGAATATTGCTTTTACATAAACAAGACAGGGATGGTTAAAGAGACCATAAAAAAAGGTCAGAGGAAGCCTTGAGAAAAGACAGAGAAAGAAAGATGAGAGCTGGTACAAGAATTGGTTTTCAACCTCTCCATGGTTGTCAACCCTACTTTCTTCCATCTTGGGACCATTAATTGGGTTATTTTTGCTTATTTATTTTGGTCCCTGGGCCTTAAATAGGCTCACTAATTTTGTGAAACAAAAGATAGATAATTTGGTAGCAAAACCTATTCAGATACATTATCATAAGTTAGCTATGGAGGACCATGAGACTCAAGATGAGGTTGTTACTCTATCCAGAGTGTTCCCAAGTCCAATTTCCACCCAACCTGTTGGGAGCCGACTTTTAGCAGAAAGCGGCTAGATTATCTTTGCAGCCATCTGGAACCATATACCCTGATAAGAGATTTGGTTTTCAATAGCCTACAACAGCTGAAGCACACTCTGATATCCCACATATTTTGTGTTGCTGTTTACTGCCCCCAGCTGCAAGGCGCACGTGGCAGCCACGCCTGCAAGGCATTGCAGTTCACGTGCTGTCCATATGCTATCCAGGCCATACATGCTTATAAGGCGCACGTGCTATCCACGCCTGCAAGGCATTGTGGTGCACGTGCTGTCCACACTATAGATGCCTGTAAGGTTTAGGTCATATCAACACCTGCAAGGCACGTGGCAAAAACGTATAAATACCTCAGAATTCCCTTCAATAAAAGAGACTTGATCAGACTTTGTCTTGTCTCCATTCTTTGCGTCTCTTCCCCTTTATCCTCTCTCTCTCCCTCTCTCTCTCTCCCTCTCTCTCTCTCTCTCTCTCTCTCTCTCTCTCTCTCTCTCTCTCTCTCTCTCTCTTCTCTCTCTCTCTCGTTAGACCCTGACCCTCAGACCGGAGCGGCAGCTTGGGCCAGGACACAGTGGCTGCCAAGCGTGGAGTGGAGCAGGCCACAACATTTTGGCCCACGAAGCCGGGCAGTACGGACCGCGACACAACCTAAAACAGGGGACTTCCGCCCCTAGACCAAGCAGAGAACAGCTACCCAGAACCCCATCTGACTGGCGATCTGAATTCTTGCTTAGGCTGCGAGGCTAAGCACTGCAAGGGAATATAAATAAAAATTTAAAATATCTTTCTGGGTTCCCTGAGGGACAATCCTGACTGCATAGGCGTTGATGTCAAATGTATCTTCTCTCCAGGAAAATGACATTGGGATGGGTATGGCCCTCATGCCTCACTGGACAATGACAGGAGGACCAGAGCCATTAAAAGGTCCCCTTTAATTACTGGAGGTCAGGCCTCTATCCCCGCCTTGGCAAGATTAGAATTGCCTCAGCCCTTCTATACTTGGAGAAGGGAGGAGATGTCAGGAGGAGCCCTGCTTATACACTGAAAGCCTAAAATTAGCCATAGGCCTCAAATCAGCAATAGGCCTGACATACATGCCTGCTAACACAAAGTCTTGGGTCTCTGTGGAAAAACACTGAAACACATGTCTATAAGCTATTGTAAACAGGCAGCTTTGGTGGAAATTTACCAGCCTGAGTAGTCATAGACCTTGTAGATAGGTAGCCTTGATGGATAGTACCAACTTAGATAAGGACAAGTGAATCATGGGCAGAGACATATTGACCTGTCCCCTGAACAGGTAGTTATCACCTAGCCGATACCCTGTTCTGGAAGATATCTGTACTTCCCCTGAACACCTATGCTCCTGTGTCATCCCCTTCCCCACATCCTGCCTTTTTGTGCTCATAACCCCTGTGTGAAAAAGTGAAAATTACAATTTGATAAAAAGAAAAAGTCAAAAAAAAAAAAAAAAAAGCAATACATGGTTACTTTATTTTTCCCAAAATATAAAAATAGTAAATGAAAAAAAATTCTATAAAATGTAATTAAACACCAAGATTTTCATTTATCTTTAAATTTTTCAAATCATTATATTCTTTGTAAATGCTTAGCTATAACTATTCTTCTCTGTAAGAAGTTAAAGTTCAAAGGATTAGCAGATTAGCAAGAAACCCAACACCTGGCATCCTGCACCCTTTGTCACTCCCTAGGGCCAACAGGAAAGAAGCTTGCTCCCTTCTTCCACTTGCTCACAGTATCTGTAATCTTACCTCTTTCTCTGTGTAGCTGCAGGATCTCCTTCATGCTTTTAAACATTACACTTTACCTTGCCCACAGCTTCTTCTACTGAGAGAGGTTAGCTTGATTACAGTTATTTTTATCATCCACTGGCTAAAGCATTTACACTAGAAAAGTTATCTATATAAAGGATTATTTTCATATTTGTAACAATGTTCACCAAAATGAAAGGCTAGGCAGATTTAATTTCCCTATAAACTGGCAACACATTTCCTAATCTATAAATTTGCTTTCCATTTGTGATAAATAGGTTGCTCTTCCTACTTTTCAATTTAGGAATCTAGGAGATTCCCTTTCCCTCTCCCTCTCTCTCCCTCTCTCTCCCTCTCTCTCCCTCTCTCTCCCTCTCTCTCCCTCTCTCTCCCTCTCTCTCCCTCTCTCTCCCTCTCTCTCCCTCTCTCCCTCTCTCCCTCTCTTTCCCTCTCTTTCCCTCTTTCCCTCTTTCCCTCTCTCCCTCTCTCCCTCTTTCCCTCTCTTTCCCTCTCTCCCTCTCTCCCTCTCTCCCTCTCTCCCTCTCTCCCTCTCTCCCTCCCTCTTTCCCTCTCTCCCTCTCCTCCCCTCTCCCCCCTCTCCCCCTCCCCTCTCTCCCTCTCCCCCTCCCTTTCCCCTCCTCTTCCCCTCTCCCTCTCTCCCTCTCTCTCTCTCTCTCTCTCTCTCTCTCTCTCTCTCTATATATATATATATATATATACTAATTATATATATATAGATAGATAGATATAATTAGTTTACATTAATTTATACACAACATTGCCTCTGTTGATCTCTTTACAGTATTTTATGGCCTCTATTTTTATATGTCTTAATTTCCTGTTTTTATCAGGAAATATCTTGCTGCAGTGTTGAAAAATACTATACTTATGCTTTTTAAAAATAAATATGTACTATGAATTAAAGCCTTCCATCATGTTGGAGGAGAAAATTTCTTTATCTGTCATTTGATGAAGCCTTGAAAACATACCAGGTTTGAGGCAGAAAGTTCTCAGAAGATACCACAGATGACTGCTAGAAGACATCAGTCAGATAATTATTGCTATGATATACCAATTAAAGCATTTAACTCATTTTGTTAGAAGGAAAATGAACTATGGTAAATTAAGATAGATTAGATAGGTGATAGATAGATAGATAGATAGATAGATAGATAGATAGATAATGCACATATATATTATATGTAAATATGTGTATATAAAATATATCCATTATATCTAAAGCAAAATTAATGAATATTATAATTTAAGTGTTCAATACATTTAAAATTGTGATGAACTAGAAGAATAGCTGTTTGTTTTGATTTTGTTTTCCATGTATATATTGAATTATTTCAGCTGTACATATCAACCACTTAAGTTATCTTAAGATGAAGCAGTTTGGAATTTATTAAGCAATCACATTTTTTATTAGATTGATTCTCACAGGTTATTGCTAGTTTTCTTAGTGTAAACCCATCTTTGGAATAAGGAAAAACTGATCATACATACATGCTTACCACACTGTTACATTTAATGTATTTTATTTGCTATGTTACCACTTTTTATCTTAACTGAACTTGTGCATTGTTTTTGGTTTTATGAATTTTGATTAGGTCTGCCAATATTTAGGTTGTTGAGAAAATGGTCACAGATGATTCTCATCTACTTTCATGATCTTACATGTTAATAGAAATAGCGGAACTTATTTCATCCTAGTGTAAATTTCAACTTTTAGAGGTCCTCCATGTTGAACAAAAACACTCCACTACTGAGCGATATCCCCTGACTAATCTATTCCTAAATTTGAGCTATAAATATGTGACTTGCATATATTTGCAATCGTAAGTCTAATTTAGTAGATTCTTCTCTTAGTTTCCTAAGTATTTTTTCTCCCTTGTGGTTTCTAAATCTTCTCAAGTCAATGTAAAAATATCATTTATTATTTCATAATCATTCATATCCTTAATGTGATTTATTTTATTTCTTTAATGTTACCAAATTATATTTATTATTGATCGTTATGAGAAAGCTTTTGAAATTGTTCCATTTTATTACTTATTATATAGCACTCCTATAGTCTTCATTATGACTCTATTTTTGTTTTCTTTCTTTAAATACTAGTATATATAGTATCTTTATTAAAGCATGATATTAAATTAGATGATTTACTTTGAGTATACAAGCAATGATTTTAACAAGTTTATAGAGCTGTGTAACCATAGCTATATCCTGTTAGTGTATTTCCTTCATATATGCCCAAGTTTCATTGAGCTCATTTGGTGATTAGTCCCAGCTCCCAGCCTTAACTCGGGGTTATGGGTCCCACTTGTTTTACTTAGAATGTCTTTAAGATTCTTCCATATTACAGCATATAATTGAATTTTGTTTCATTTATTATGGAATAGCATTCTGTTGTTTGGGTGTGTGATGAATGTTTAGCACATTGGTATGCAACATTCGCCAGTAGAGAAATTTGAGGTTGTTCACATTGACAAATATGATGGATGCTATGACAAGGCTTCCTTGTATACAAGGCCTTTTGTTTTCATGTGGTTTGAATATCCACATATCTAGGAGAGAAATTGTTAAGTCACATGCTGAATTTATATTTGGCCTTTAAAAAATTTGTCAAATCCATTTGCCCATCACACTGCCAAGTGCAAACCCTCAAATCTAGTTCCCAATGGAGGCCCAAAATCCTCCTTGTTCTTACTAACCTTCATTGGATCAAATGCTCTTCCTTCCCGCCCCCCCACCCCCATCTTCTTGAGCCATTTTGCCCCTACATCTACACCTACAGAATAAGCTTCAGATCAGTGACTTTTGAACCTGATTTCTTCAAGAGCTACCTTTGACTGATTACATGTTCCTTTCCTCTACCATCCTTTCCTGGATCCATTACCATTTCTGCACTCACAAGCTTAGCCACCATTCCCTGGATCAATAAAAGAACTAATCTACCAGTTTTAGGTCATGGATCTCCTGCACTGGCTCAATCCTAAAAAGGCCAGACTATTATATCAACCATGCAGCCAAAAAATACACATGCCCAGGGCAAATTGCAAAAACAAAACATCATGAATGGCCAAGACATCTCTCCCATTAAATCCACTAGTTCTATAGAGGTATTCTCTACTGAGGTAAACCGCCAGACATGACATTTAAAAGAAAATGTATAAGCTTTATCAAGCAATTCAAGGAACTTAAGATTTGAGCAAACACTTCATTACACATCAAGATGATAGCAATAAATGCTTGAGTGAGGTCCAAGAAAATGCGAACACATAGCTGAATGAAATGATAAAGGTAATTCAGGATTTAAGAGATCAATTCAATAAAGAGAAAATTTTTAAGAGAACAGAAACTGAAATGAAGATGGAATTATACAGCTCGGTACTTAGAGAACTCAGAGAAAACCCTTACAAGGAGAAAGGATCAAGCAGAGGTAGATGAAGACTCAGAGATAAAGTTGAGGATCTAGACAACATAAACAAAAGATATGGAAAAAAAACATTTAAAAAAAGCATACACGGGGAGAGGAATCCGAGGTCAATGACACAGACCAAATCTTTAACAAGATCACAACAAAAGTCTTCCCCAAACTAAGGAAGGAAAAAAAAAAAAACAATGCAGATAGAAGAAGCACACAAGTCCCTAAGCAGGCAAGACCAAAAATAAAAAGTAAACAAGACACTCAACACATTCACCAGTATATCATAGTTAAAACGTTATATGTACAGAACAAAGAAAAAAAAGAAAGTTTCAAGAGAGAAAGTACAAGTCACATGTAAAGAAAAACCCATCACAAAAAAATGATTTCTCAGTGGAAACTCTTAAATCTAGAAGAATCTAGAGCAATACACACCAAGTTATAAAGATCAAAATTATTAACCAAGACGTATCCAGCAATATTACCTACCATAGTTGATAAAGAAAATTTTTCCATGATCCATCCACACAGCCTTAAATTTTTCATATTTAACAAAAAATATTAGGCAAATTAAATTAAAGAAAGAAACAAATACAGCCAAGACTCTAGACAGGGGAAAAGCTATAATTTAATGAAATACAAAGAACAGCTAAGGACACACACCAGTAGAATGCAACAGATTCACTTCAATCTATATAAGCATTTTAATAAAAATTCTAAATTTCAATGGTCTCAGTGCTTCATTTGAAAAACATGGGATAGCTCAATGAAATAAGAAATAAATTTTATCTACATGTTATTTATAAGAAACTCATCTTAGTGTTAAAGATAGTCACCACCTTAAGTAAAAGGATGGAAAAAATATTCCAAGCAAATGGGACCTGGAAACAAGTAGGTGTTGCTATCCTGATAGCTGACAAATACACTTTAAATAAAACTAATCAGGAAAAAAAAAAAAACAAGAAACTATTCTATGGGTCAATTAATTGAGAAAATATATTATAATACCAAATATATGTGAACCAAAATTTGGTATTCTTGGTTTCATATCAAGCATATTAATAGAACAAAAGGCACAGATTAACTCAAACCATATAATTATAGGGGATTTTAACACCCTACTTCCTTAAATATATAAGTTATCTGTACAAAGAAATAGACCTGAAAATTAAATGACATCTCACATCAAATGTAGCTAATAGGTATCAATAAAATAATCTATCCAAATGTAAAAGAATATTCATTTTACCCAGCAAAAAATGGAAGCATATCTAAAACAGAATACATGCAGGAACAACAAACAGACCTTAAAAAATATAGATTAGACTGAAATAATCTCAAGTATTCTATTCTATCATTATTAAATAAATTTTAAAATCAACATAAAAATTCCTGTAAGTACATAAACTCATGAAGATTAAACAACTCATAATCTAACAGATAAAAAAAATTAAAACACTCCTAGAACTAATTGACACACCCACACAAGCACACACAAAGAGACAGACTCACACATACACACACACACACACATGAACATACTAAAAGTAGTTATAAGAAGAATTTTTATATCCCTATATGCCAACATAAAAACTCAAATAGATGCTAATCAAGGGGTAATGAAAATAAAAGAAGTTAACGAAATAGAAGTGAAGAAAAAAATATATAAAAAATATCAATAAGGGTCCCTTGCCTGGATCACGGTGGCTAGAGCAGACACCCAGCTGCTCTGCTCCCCTGTGGAAAACGTATCCAGAGACATCCTAGACAGGCCACTAAGCCTCAGAACTGCAGGTAAGATAAGTAGACCACCACCCTACATCCTAGAGGCACAGCTGGCAGAAGGGAGCCCCCAGCTGGTACCCAAGCCCTGCCCCTGGGGAAAACAACTCCCCTTCTGCCCCTCAACCGGATCACTGTGGCAGGAGCAGACACCCAGCTGGTCTGCTCTCCTGTCAAAAACATGTCCAGAGACATCCTAGACAGTCCACTGCCCTCAGAATTGCAGCCTAGAGGAGCCACTGAACTCAGATCAGCAGACACCACATCCTGAGGCATCCTAAAGGAGCGACTACACTCACAGCAGCAAACACCGAGCTGGCCTACTACTGTGGAGACACCATATCCTGAGAGATCCTAGAGGAGCCACTGTACCCAGAACAGCTGGAGCTCAGGATTACAGAGGAATTCTGACACAACCAAGATAACTGGAAAGGCAGACTCCAGTCAGAACCAGTGAGTGCAGGTAGCACTAGAGCTTACCAAATGGCAAGAGGCAAGAGTAAGAATGTAAACAACAGAAACCAAAGTTACTTGGCATCACCAGAACCCAGTTCTCCCACCATAGCAAGTCCTGAATACCACATCATACTGGAAAAGCAGGATTCAGAATTAAAATCACTTCTCATGATGATGATAGAGGACTTTAAAAAGGACATAAACAACACTCTCAAAGAATTTGAAGAGAACACATGTAAACAGGTAGAAGCCCTTAAAGAAATGCAAGAAAACACAACCAAACAGGTGACAGAACTACACAAAACCGTCCAGGATCTAAAAATGGAAGTAGAAACAATAAAGAAATCTCAAAGGGATACTGCCATGGAGGTAGAAAACCTAGGAAAAAGATCAGGAGTCATAGACGCAAGCATCACCAACAGAATAAAAGAGATAGAAGAGAGAATCTCATGTGCAGAAGATACCATGGAAAACATTGACACAACTGTCAACAAAAATGCGAAATGCAAAAAGCTCCTAACCCAAAACATCCAGGAAATCCAGGACACAATGAGAAGACCAAACCTAAGGATAATAGGTATACATGAGGGTGAAGACTCCTAACTTAAAGGGCCAGTAAAGATCTTCAACAAAATTATAGCAGAAAACTTCCCTAACCTAAAGAAAGAGATGTCCTTAAATATACAATAAGCCTACAGAATCCCAAATAGACTAGACCAAAAAAGAAATACCTCCCGTCACATAATAATCAAAACATCAAATATACAAAACAAAGAAAAGATACTAAAAGCAGTAAGGGAAAAAGGCAAAGTAACATATAAAGGCAGACTTATAAGAATTACACTGACTTCTCACCAGAGACTATAAAAGCCAGAAGATCCTGGACTGATATTATACAGACCTTAAGAGATTACAAATGCCAGCCTAGACTATTATACCCAGCAAAACTCTCAATCACTATTGATGGAGAAACCAAGATATTCCATGACAAAACCAAATTTACACAATATCTTCTCACAAATCCAGCACTTCAAAGGATAATGGACAGGAAACTCCAACACAAGGATGGAAACTACAACCAAGAAAAAGCAAGGAAGTAGTCTTCCAACAACCCCAAAAGAAGATACTTATACTGAAAGACCCCCGCAAGGGGACCCTCACCCAAGTCCAGACCTGCACGCCCCAAGGACACACTAGAGACCTTCTTGATGCATTTTTCGTCCCACTGCCCCTGGAAAGACTTAATATTTTATTATGTCCATATTTAACACATTGTTGGTGGTCTTTGCTGACCATGAATTTTTGTTATTGTTACAATGCTCCTTTCAAATTTTGTTCTCATAACACAAACATAATTCCAACTCTAATAACAAAAATAACAGGAAGCAACAATCATTTTTCCTTAATATCTCTTAATATCAATGGACTTAATTCTTCAATAAAAAGATGTATACTATCAGACTGGATACATAAACAGGACCCAGAATTTTGCTGCACACAGGAAATGCACCTCTGTGACAAAGACAGACACTACCTCAGAGCAAAAAGATGGAAAACAATCTTCCAAGCAAATGGTCCCAAGAAACAAGCAGGAGTAGTTATTTGTAATAACAAATAAAACTGATTTTCAACCAGAAGTAATCAAAAAAGATAAGGAAGGCCACTACATACTCATCAAAAAAAAAATGTATCAAGAAGAACTCTCAATTCTGAACATCTATGCCCCAAATGCAAGGGCATCCACATACATAAAAGAAACTTTACTAAAGCTCAAAGCATACATTGCACCTCACACAATAATAGTGGGGGATTTTAACACCCCACTCTCAGCAATGGACATATCATGGAAGCAAAAACTAAAAGGAGACACAATGAAACTAATAGAAGTTATCATCCAAATGGATTTAACCGATATCTATAGAACATTTCATCCTAAAACAAAAGAATATACCTCTTTTCTCAGCACCTCATGGTACCTTCTCCAAAATAGACCATATAATTGGTCATAAAACAAGCCTCAACAGATACAAAATGATTGAAATAATCCTGTGTACCCTATCAGACCACCATGGACTAAGGCTGGTCTTTAATAATGATAAAAATAACAGAAAGCCCACATACATGTGGAAACTGAACAATGCTCTACTCAGTGATGACTTGGTCAAAAAAGAAGTAAAGAAAGAAATTGAAGACTTTTTAGAATTTAATAAAAAGAAGGACACATCATACCAAACTTGTGGGACTCCATGAAAGCAGTACTAAGATGAAAACTCATAGCTCTAAGTGCTTACAAAAAAAAAAAAAAAAAAACCTTCCACCAGAGAACTCCTAAACCTGATAAACAAGTGGCTGGATCAACTCAAACAACTCAAACAAATCAGTAGCCTTCCTCTACTCAAAAGATAAACAGGCTGAAAAAGAAATTAGGGAAATGACACCCTTCACAATAGTCACAAATAATATAAAATATCTTGGAGTGAATCTAACCAAGCAAGTGAAAGATCTATATGACAAGAACTTCAAGTCTCTGAAGAAAGAAATCGAAGAAGATCTCAAAAAATGGAAAGATCTCCCATGCTCCTGGATCGGCAGGATTAACTTAGTAAAAATGGCCATCTTGCCAAAAGCAATCTACAGGTTCAATGCAATCCCCATCAAAATTACAAATCAATTCTTCATAAAGATAGAAAGATCAATTTGCAAACTCATTTGGAATAACAAAAAAAAGCCAGGATAGCAAGAACCATTCTCACCAATAAAAGAACTTCTGGGGGGAATCACCATCCCTGACCTCAAACTGTACTACAGAGCAGTAGTGAGAAAAACTGCATGGTATTGGTACAGAGACAGGCAGGAAGATCAATGGAATAGAATTGGAGATCCAGAAATGAACCCACATACCTATGGTTACTTGATCTTTGACAACAGAGCTAAAACCATCCAGTGGAAAAAGGACAGCATTTTCAGCAAATGGTGCTGGATCAACTGGAGGTCAGCATGTAGAAGGATGCAAATCAATCCACTCATATCTCCTTGTACAAAGCTCAAATCCAAGTGGATAAAAGACCTTCACTTAAAACCAGATACACTGAAACTAATAGAAGAGAAGGTGGGAAAGACCCTTGAATACCTAGGCAGAGGGGAAAAGTTCCTGAACAGAACACCAATGGCTCAAGCTCTAAGATCAAGAACTGACAAATAAGACCTCATAAAATTGCAAAACTTTTGTAAGGCAAAGGATATTGTCAATAAGACAAAATAGCAACCAACAGATTGGGAAAAGAACTTAACCAATGCTACATCTGATAGAGGGATAATATCCAAGATATATAAAGAACTCAAGAAATTAGACTCCAGACGACCAATTAACCCTATTAAAAATGGGGTACAGAGCTAAACAAAGAATTCTCAACTGAGGAAATTTGAATGGCTGAGAAGCGCCTTAAGAAATGCTCAACATCCTTAGTCATCAGGGAAATGCAAATCAAAACAACCCTGAGATACCACCTCACACCAGTCAGAATGGCTAAGATCAAAAATTCAAGTGATGGTAGATGCTGGCAAAGATGTGGAGAAAGAAGAACACTCCTCCATTGTTGGTGGGATTGCAAGCTGGTACAGCCACTGTGGCAGTCAGTCTGGCAGTTCCTCAGAAAATTGGACATAAGATTACCTGAGGACCCAGCTATAACACTCCTCGGCATATACCCAGAAGATGCTCCAACATATAACAAGGACATATGCTCCACTATGTTCATAGCAGCCTTATTTATAATAGCCAGAAGCTGGAAAGAACCCAGATGTCCTTCAACAGAGGAATGGATACATAAAATGTGGTACATTTACATGATGGAATACTACTCAGCTATTAAAAATAATGAATTCGAGAAATTCTTAGGTAAATGGATGGAACTAGAAAATATCATCCTGAGTGAGGTAACCCAATCACAAAAGAACACACATGGTATTTACTCACTGATAAGTGGATATTAGCCCAAAAGCTTGAAATAGCCAAGATTCAACTAACAGACTACATGAAGCCCATGAAGAAGGAAGACCAAGTGTGGATGCCTCGGTCCTACTTGGAAGGAGTGACAGGATGCTCAAAGGAGCAAATATGGAGACAAAGTGTGGGACAGAAAGTCAAGGAGGGGCCATCTGGAGACCAGTCTACCTTGGTATCCATCCCATGTGGAGTCACCAAAGACAGATGCCAACATGGATGTCAGGATGTGCATGCGGATAGAAGCCTGATGTAGCTGTCTTTTCAGAGGTCTGCCAGAGCCTGACATATCCAGAGGCAGATGCTCGCAGCTACCCATTGATCTGATCAAGGGTTCCCAATGGAAATGTTAGAGGACTCAAGGAGCTGAAAGGGTTGGTGGCCCCAAGAGGAGAGCAACAGTGCCAACCAACCAGAGCTCCCCAGGGTCTAAACCACCAGCCTGGGAGCACAAAGGGAAGCACCCATGTCTTCAGCTGTACACTTAGGGGAGGATGGCCTTGTCAGGCAAGGGTGGGAGAGGAGATTCTTGGTCCCATGAAGGCTGAACACCGAACAGGGAGGAATTCGACAGTGAGGAGGGGAGAGAGGAGTGGGGGGGTAGGTGGGGGTACACCCTTGTGGAGGCAGAAGGGGGGATGGGATAGGGTGTTCCTGGGTGGCGGGGGGAATGGGGTGAGGGGATAAAATCCAAAATGTAAACATAATATCAAATACAAAAAATATGAAAAATAAAACAACAAAAAAACAAAAGAAACAAAAAAACCAACCCCCCAAACAAACAAAAAACAAAAACAACAACAACAACAAAAAAGTCTAAGATCTGGTTCTTTGAGAAGATAAAGAAGGCTGAGAGACCAATGTCCCAGCTAACCAAGATAAAATGGCATAGATGAGCCAAATTAGCAGAATCAGAAATGAGCAGGCAAAAATTTCAAGAAACAACAAAAAAGTAAAGATTACTATAAGGGAATATGTTAAAAACTTGTTTTCCATTAAGTTGGAAAAATCTAAAAGAAATGGATGAATTCTTGATTCATCCAAACTAACAAATTTAAATCTAGAAAAGAAAAACTACTTTTTTAAAAAGGAGGGTATTAAAATAAAAATAAAATAAAAATCCTTCTATCCAGGCCCAAATGGATTCACAGCAGACTTCTAACAAATTTTCAAACATGCTAATCAGGTTCTGATTTAATAACAAGCCATCCACAGAATAAAGGCTGAGAGGTTTGATAATACCTGATACCTCACCATTATAAAATAAATCAAGCGGAGATGTGGTAAAACACTGCTAATTAAAGTCAAAGTCTACCATTATCCAGACAACCTTCTGAGCTCAGCACAATATGGAGGACCCCCTTCACTGGCATGTCTTCCCCTTCTCTGACTTGGTCTGGGGAGCTCAAAAACCTCCACATGCCTCTACCTGGAAAATGTCATGTAACCTTGGTTAAGAACACAGACAGGTTCATCTTCCTTTCTTCCAATGAGAACCCATTCAGCTAGCACCTGACATTCCTGAAATGCTTCTCCATGCTGATGAGGCATTTCAGTCCATGACCTTTGCCCATGCTGATTATTCCAATTCTCATCCCCAAAGTTATATAAATCTTGAATCACCTTCAGTAAAGTTGATCTGCCTCCTAGAAGTCGGCCCCCCTGTGTCAGCATTACCATACTACTCATGGGGCTCTGAATCCCTCTCCCCTGACAATCCCAAGAGGCAGAAAGGGTCCCATTAAACTTAAAAAAAGAAAAAGAAATGGAAGGAATACTCCAAAACTCACTCTATGAAGCCAGTATTACTCTACTAATACCCAATCCAGTTAAATAAATAAACAAGCAAACAAAGCAAACTACAAGTCTATATCCCTGATGAAAACAGGTGGGAAAATTCTCAACAAAATACTACCAAACTGAATGAAGCTCATATGAAGATCATTCACCATGATCAGACTGGCTGTATCTAATAAACGAAGGGTTGGTTCAATATATGTTAAGTCAAAAGATACAATGAATCATATATATGGACTTAAAGGCCCATATAAAGGATTATAGGATTATCTCAAAAGACGTTAAAAAGAACTTTTGGCAAAACCCAACAGATTTTCATAATAGTCCTGGAGAGATCAGAACTGGAGGGAAAATATATCAATATACTTAAGGTTTTCCATGATAAACCCATAGGCAACATTACCCTAAATGGAAAAAACTCAAAAGGAATCCAGCAAAAATACAGAACAAGGTAAGACTGTCTACCAACCTCTCTAATTTCTAATATAATGCTGGCAAGTGAAGGCTATTAAGCTGATACAAATAGGAAAAGAAGTCATCTCTATTTGAAGATTATATATAATAATAAACATTATGTAAGCAAAAAATATTGTGAATATTAGTATTATTATTATTTATAAAAATAAATAAATCTCAAAGCATCCAATAGAAAGCTTTTAAAAACAGACAGCAATCCCAGCATCGTAGCAAGATACAAATTGATTTACAAAAATCGGTTGTCTTTATATATGCCAACAGTGAACACTCTGAGAAAGAGATCATGGACACAGTCCCATTTGCCGTAGAATCAAAGACAATAAAATAACTTGGAATGAATCTAACCAAAGAGAAAGGAAAAAAAAAAAAAAAGACATCTACAATGAAAACGTCAAAGCTCTGAAGAAAGAGATTGAGAAAGACAGAAAATGAAAAGACATCCATATTCGTTGATCAGTAGAATTAATATTGTGAAATGTCCTACTTGAAGCAATTGGCAGATTTAATGCAGTTGCAATGGGAATACTCAAACATTCTTAACACAAATAGAAAAAAAAATCCAAGCTATCTATGGATCTAGAAAAGTTTCTGGATAGTCAAAGAAATCTTGAAGAAACCAACTAATACAAGAATTGTTCTTCCAGAGGTCAAGATATACTATAGAGCTATCACAGTCAGAGCAACGTAGTCCTGGCAAAGAGACAGATACATAGACTAATTGAATACTATGGAAGACCCTATCATGGGTGCTCATAAGTGCAGCCATCTGGCATTAGACAAAGAAGTGAAAAAACATACATTGGGGAACAGAATCTTCAACAAATGGCACTGGCAAAACAGGATTTCCATATACAGAAGAATAAAAGGTTAGATCCAAGTGGATCAAATACCCCAACCAATGAGAAAGCAGAAACAGCAAAACTGCTAAACAGTAACCTACAACATCTAGGTGTAGAAAAGGACTTTCTGAACAAGACTTCACTTGCCCAGGAATGAAGATAAATAATAGACAGTGGGGACTAAAAGCATCCTATATATCTAAGGAGACAGTGAGGTGAAGAATAAACCAAGAGAACAGGAGGGAATCTTTGTCAGATATACATCTGACAAAGGATTCATATCTAGAATACACACACACACACACACACACACACACAACCTTTAAATGAAGCAGTCAATGAAGTAAATGATATAGTTTAATGAGTGGGTTAATGACCTTAAAATCATTTAGGAATGATTTTAAAATGGGGTATTTTATCTTCTTTACCAATTAAGGAGTTACAAGTTTAAAAAATTTTGAGATTTAATCTTACATGTCAGTTTGGCTAAGATTAGCCAAACAACTGAAAACAGATACTGGAAGAGATGTGGGGAAGAGGAACCCTCATTCACTGGATGCATATTAGTTCACCAATTATGGAAATCAGTATGGAGAAGCTCAAATTAACTGAAAATAAGCCTATCACATAACCTGACTAATACTTCCCCTTGGCCTGTGCCCAATGGACTCAAGAGCGTAATCCACAGCTACTTGCTCAGCCATGTTCCTTGGTACTCTTCATCTAACCCAGTAAACAGAAACACCTTGAAAATCTTTTGACATATTAACAAATAATATAAACTTGGTACATATATGCAGTGAAATATTATTCAGATATACTGAAAACAAAATCATGCAATTATCAGGTAAACTGATTAAACCAGAATGATTATATTGAGTAAGGCACCCAGATGCAAACAAGACAAACAAGCGCGTTCTTTCTTGTCTAGCTCAAAATCTTCAGATATGCGTAGGTTATTTGGAGCAAACATGAAACCAGAAAATTATAAAGAGGTCATAGGGATGGCTGGGGTGAGGTGGGATGGGGTAGAGGCTATATACAATATATATAAAGATATATGTTGAGTAGTGGGTGAAGAGGAGGGAAGGGAGGGAGGGAGATTGATTAAACGCAATTATGCTACTTGGCCTGACAACACCTCCCCCAAAGCCTTAGACTAACAAAACTCCAGTACCAGGGACATAAAAGTAACTTCCTAAATAATATAGACTATTCTTTTTATTATTATCAATCATTTTATTCATTTACATCTCAAATGATATCCCACTACCCAGTTACCTCTCCACAAACCCTCATTCCACATCTGCTCTCTCCGCCTCCCCTTTGCCTATGTGAGGGTGCTCCACCACCCATCTACCCTCTTCTGCCCCACTGTTCTAGCATCCCCCTATACTGGAGCATCAAACCTCCACAGGAGCATGGGCCTCCCCTTCCATTGATGTCAGACAAGGCCATACTCTGATACACATGTATCTGGAGCCATAGATGCCTCCTTGTCCACTGCTTGGTTGGTTGTCTAATCCCTGGGAGCACTGGGTGGTCCCGCCTGTTTCTTGGGAGGTTCTGTCAGCAACTGACCAATGCAGATGTGGATACTTGGAGCTAACCATCAGACTGAATATAGACCATTCTTGTTGTACTTGATTGCCTCTTGGACGTTAAAAGTAAGCCCCTATTGCTAAAGGCACATCGTAATTATGACATGGGACTCAGATTACTTAAAGTGGATCTGATCTGAAAGCCTTCTGCATGCTATCAAGTATTCATTGAACCAGAAAATGTGCAAGCTGCTGAGTTAATAGTATTGCATAGCAGCCATAGGTACAAAAGCCAATAATGACCAATGCGGCAAAGGTGATGTGTCACTCACATGTTAATGATAACCATCAGCTCTCTAGTTGGATTTACAGAACACTCAACATGAGGAAAATCATGCCTGGTGCGAGAAACTTAGTCAACTTTCTAGGGCCAGTGAAGCAATGGATCTTAAAAACAATTTACTGCCACTACCTTGCTAAACCACAGATAATTTCTCTCTACATTCTACATCTTATCCTTATACCCACAAATAAGCCTAGTTAGCACCTGTCATCAGAGAAGTTTCTCTTTGCAACAAATGAAAATCATCATAGAAAACCACAAGTGTATCTAACAGATATCACCAGATCCCAGGGAGCCCGGCCCCACAGGAAGGAAGGAAGGATGGATGGATGGATGGATGGATGGATGGACAGATGGATTCTGCAGTTATATCTCAGAGAGCATCATGGAAGAGAGTGTTGAAAGAGCATGATTTCCAGCATAGCAAAAACAAAAAACAAAAAACAAAAACAAAAACAAAACAACAAAAAAAACCCCAGTCTTTCCTAGAAATGGCTGAATAAACAAGTCTAGAAATGGCAATACCAATAGACCTGCTAACATGGTATGGGGAAATCTTCACAAGGTAGGTAAAGAACAGGCAGATAATGCCTGCTGCAAAAGGGAGAATTAGCCCTGGACAAAGATGAACATCTTGATATCTAGTACAAAATACTCAACTCTGAAGCCATATACACAGACTACAAAGAGAGACCCAGCATGTTGTGTGTATATATTTGCACATGCATATGTTTACATGTGTATGACAATAGTAATCAAAGAAACAGAGGTTATCAAATGGAGGGGAGGGCCAAAGGAGGTGTTGAAGGAAAGGAGCTAAGTGGGGCTAGAGGGGGGAAAGGAAGGGAATAAATAATGTATAGAAAGGATATATTATATCTGTGTGGATGTGGCATCTGTCAATAATAAACATGATGGCCTACAGCTTAGGCAGGAAGTAGGAGGTGAGACATCCAGAAGGCACAAAGAATTCTGGGATAGAGCCCAGCATGGGAATATTTACCTGGAAAGGTGTGCTAAGATAGATGCATGCTACCTGAGCACAGATAACCAGCCGTGTAGCAAAATATAGATGAAAATAAATGGGTTATTTTAATTATTTATTTATTTTATGTATGAGTACACTATCTTCAGACACACCAGAAGAGGGCATCAGATCCCAGGACAGATGGTTGTGAGCCACCATGTGGTTGCTGGGAATTGAAATCAGGACCTCTAGAAGAGCAGTCAGTGCTCTTAACCACTGAGCCATCTCTCCAGCCCCAAATGGATTATTTTAAATTATGATTTATTCAGAGAAGAGTCTAGCTATATGGTCAAGGTATTTGTAAATATATTTTGAGTGTCTAAGTCTTATTTCTGGGAGTATGGAATAGAATGGAAGAAAGACCAAACTTCTACAGTAATGAGATTGTATGTTAATTAAAATGCATAAATGTTAATAATAGTTATGGTATTTAAAAATGGCTTCATTCTTTTATGCACACACTCACAAATGTCTGAAGAATAGTGTCTTTCGTTTCTCTTCCATCATATGTTTGACATTTTAAAGTTGTGTATCAATCTTAAAGGGTGAGTAATGATCTCACATGTCATTTTAATTTGCGTTTCCCTTGTAACTAATGAAGTTGAGTACCTTTCTTGGCCTTATAAATGCCTGGTCTTCCTTAAGGTCTTCCCTTTGGTAAAATTGTGATAAAGCTTTTGATCTTTTTTTAAAAAAAATGTGTTGTCTTATTTGTAACATTCTAATATTTCAATTATATATCTGATTTATTTTTTATAAAATTTATTTTTAAAATCTTAATCATATATATTGGAATATTGTCTCTGAATCTCTGGTTTGTATACATGTGTTGTCTGTCTCTCAAATGAAAGTTATTCATTCCGGTTGTGTTTATCATATTTTTATTTTTTTCTTCCTATTGAGTCTTATTTTTTCATCTATTTTTCTAGTTTTCTCTCTGTTGCTGTGATAACACTTAGTGATGAAAAGCAACTCGGGGGGAAAAGGTTTATTTGCCTATAGTTCCATGTTATAATATACCACTGAGGGGATTTATGACAGGAACTCAAGCAGGAATTCAAAGTAGTTCAAATAAAATAATAATACTGGTTCCAGCCTCAACTTTCTCCCTGGCTCATGCTTACGTAATATTTTTGTATGTCCTGAGTCATCAGCCAAAGGAATGGTACACCCACTGTGGACTCGCCTCAACCACACAAGTTCATCACAGGCTAACTGATCTAGGCAATTCTTCAGTTGAGGCTCTCCTCTCAGATGACCCTAGGCTGTGTCAATTAAAAATTTAAAGCTAACACATGTATTATCTAAGTCATAAGTATGCAAATACTTTGAAGATTTTATATCTGTCCTGTTTTCTCCCAAGTTCTACTCCAACTCTTGTCATTTAGTTGTATTAATTTGTTTAGAATTTTATTTCATATATTAAATAAATGGTTAAACATATGTAACTACCTAGCACCATGGATTTTTTAGATGGACATCTCTCAGCCCAGTATATTGGTAAATTATTTTGGTACCTTTGTTAAAATTTAAATCATCATTTATGAGTAACTTATTTATAAATATTAATCTACTCTATTGTCTATTTGTGTATCTATAATACAAATTCTGATTCTTCTAGTTCAAGCCCAACACTTATGTCTCATTATATCTGTGTTTATAATAGTGAACAAAATTATAATTTTGTAGGAAAATATATGTGTGAGATTTCTTGGTTAATCATTTTCAGTGTAGAGACTAAAAGCTTTTAGCTAAACATACATTTTTTTTTTTACTTTGATTTATTGGAAGTTTAGATTTTGTTTGTATATTCTGTTTTGTTGTGGTAGATTCTCATTTTATAACCCTTGCTGTCCTGGGATGCACTATGTAAACTAAGCTAATTTCAAATATGAAGCAATCCCTCTGCCCCAGACTTCTGAGTGTTAGGATTACAGGCACAAGCCACCACATTCAAAGCTCAAGCATTTAAATTACTGTAACTCTAATAATATATTTTATTACATTACTCCAGAGATAATCAATGTGATACTGTGGCAAATATGTGCAACAGTTGAACATCCAGGACACCTGACACCAGTTTTTGGCAGGTGTGTGTGTGTGTGTGTGTGTGTGTGTGTGTGTGTGTGTGTGTTTATAAGACAGCATTGGAAAGGCATTTAGCAGTATGGCTTATGTAAGCCTAAAGGGCAATTATGGTATTAACTCTTTTTAGGAGCACATGAAGATTCTCTAGGGCAAGGGCTGACAAGAGGTTGATAATTACATCCCATAAAAAAGCAGCTAGAAAGTACTTTAGACTTTGTGGGCCATAAGATTTCCTTCCTAACTATTCAGCTCTAACACTGTAGCACAAAATTAGCCAATAAAACTTTATTTACAAAAACAGCTGGCAGGCAGTTTGGCCAATGTGCTGTAGGATTTCAACATCACGCTAGAGTTACAGTCCAAAACAATTCCATGTTGCCCCCGGGCTCCTCCAATGTACTTCTATGTGGCGCAGAAAAGACAGAAGCCTATAGATCACATCTTAGAAATAATTCCAATATGCTTTGACAGTAATAGCCCAAGTGGTGACATGAAAAGCTACTATTTCCCCTTCATAATTTCCTATGATAAGCAACTAAGAAACTCCACCTAAAATACAAATTAGTGATGGTCTACTCTTCCACACAAATAGGCAATAATAATTCCTAAAATGCCACAATTTAAGTAAACCAAATTCCACATTATATTACCATTTTTTAAAATTTAGTCAGGAATAAAAGATATATCTGTGGCTCAGGAAAAATAAACTGAGTAGAGCATACATATATTTTCATTCTGTATAGAATGACATTTTCTCCATCAACAACAATAAGATGATATATTTCTGTGGGAAGGGAAGTAATAATCTGCATATAGTCAAGTGACTCTCCTCCTCAGACAACATCGTACAGATTCTTACTTCGTACTGTGTGCAGATTTCAAGTCCATGCAAATTCACTTATAATGTTAAACATAAAATAATAAAGCTTTAATAACTAAATAGTAAAGAATATTTTATAACTTTGAGATGAAGAAACAGTTAAGCACTGAATAGGGATATACAAACATTAATAACTTCTACTTACAACAAAGATTTTTAATGCAGAAAAACATCAACTTTCAGGGTGTAAAAAATTGCAGCATCAAGAAAAAGTTCTAGTTAATCAGAAAGACAACAATTGCAGAAGAAAATGCAATGGGGAGAAAGGACAAAAATATTAAAAGATAATTAACAAAAAAAGATATTTAAATTACCAGGAACATGTTTTCAGAAGGGTTTAGAGGATGGGTAAAATCTGAGTTAAAACTCTGAGTTGTAACCACTACAATCTATATATTTTTAAAAAATGCTAGGCACAGTGGCATGCATTTTGTCTTTCAGCATTAGGAAGGCAGAAATAGATATCTTGGGCTCATGGGCCAGCCAGCCCACAATGCTTTGAGAGCTCCAGACCAATTAGATACTCTGTCTCAAATACAAACTGATAGCATGAGGAACACCATCTGGGGTTTTTCTTTGCCCTCTACACTCAAATGTACACACAGGTACACATTTACATATCACCACACACGAATGGATATCACAATGCACATAGCAAATCAGCATGACATGAAGCCTCACATTCGACCAATGTCCATCTGTAGTTCAGTCCACTCTGGTATACTGATACAATGCTGCATAAGGTCATAAGAAAAGATAATATGGATGTACACAGTGATGTAAAGAAACGCCATAGATAGAAGTTTGAACTGAAGAAATCACAGTACACAAGAGGACGTATACACATGCATTCAGGCATATTCACACATATATTCTGTAAATGTTCTTAGGTACTCCTTCCTTTCTACATGGAGATCCACTTTAAAAAAAAAAACAGTATTTATAAGACTCGGAATTGTAAGATAGTATCGGTAGAGCCTACTGAAGACAGGCCATTGGTCTGGCTATGGTTTCTGCTTTACATATCAAATCATAGGTACAAGGATTACTCATGAAATACAGATATGCCACACAATATATTCTACTGAGTCATTTCAACCATATAGGCATTTTGCTTGTAAATAGTTCAATGGAAAGATATTTATCTATCTATCTATCAAGAGAGAGAGAGAGAGAGATACACATTCACAGTCTCTATTAGGAATGAAGAATACAGGAGCAAACTGGAACATAGTGCCATTGAAGTCCCTGAGAGCTGCATAGCGGAAGATGGATTGCTTGACCTATGAAGTACGTTTTGCATGTGTTCATAGTCCCAGGAGAACAAAGGTGTCTATAAAACAGCAGTTATCAGGGGATTGATGATACCGTGAAATGAGGCAGTAAAGCTCAACTCGTGAACACTACAGCATGGTTTCCTTCCAAGGTCATCTTTTTATACATCCCCATTACAAATGTAAAAAAAAAAATACAGATACTCAAAACTATAAAATTATAAGAAAGATATGTCTATTTTTATTGAACTTAAAATACTGAGATTTATAATTCAATGAACATGCCTACAAATGAAGGTGCAAATAGAACCACATGGTCCATTTATACAGAGCCCCTCTTCAATAATGAAATGTACTCTCAACCTTTAAGATAGTCTGAGTAATTAGCACCATATGAAACATTCATAAAGGGCTTGAGCAAAGCATACAAAACAATTTTTAATTAAAAGCTAACAAGAAACCACGTTGAAACTAGCAAGAATGGAACTCTGCTTTTTAAGACAAATGCTACTACATTATTTTCAAGAACAATAATACATAGTTGCTTATTTTATACATTTAAAACATAGAGATAAATAAATGTGAATTTAGTGCCAGGCATTGTTCTAAGGAATATTTACAAATATTAATACATATGGCCCTTGAATAGTCATTTCCAGTATTGAAATAGTCCCTGCTGCCTAGAAGATCCAGAACCTTGTGAAGCTCAAGAAAGTCAGGAAGTTCAGCAGACCCTTGAAGATGCTCCCAATTCTGTAGGCAGTAAATTGCCCTTAGAAAAAGCAGACCCTCTGGTAGAGAGTCCTATAGTGTAAACAGTGTATTGCAACTTGAGCTAGCTTACAGCCATGTTGGAGCAGACTTTTTACTGATTCAGCTTCCCGAGTCACTCATGTTCATATAAGTAGCCCCTTACCTTTACTCCTATATGTTATCTCGGTAAAATTATCGGCACACTAAACTGATTTGGGTAGAACCTGTTCTTTGCTGTAATATTAGTGATCTGGATGAGAGTAGTTTGATCCTCACTCTAGAAAAAAAAATCATGCAATAACCTTAGACTAGCATCATAAAATGATTGCTATTGCATTTAGTGTGGTTTATGTGTAAGATAATAGTCTGCTTTTTGTTTCTCCAGCATGTGTGTGTGCTTTTGGAGAAACTTCCTCTCTTATATTATGCTATTGATAATACAGATCTTGGATTGCCAAATATCCTGTTCAAGAAACCAATGGACTTTCTCAGGTGCTCCATTTCAGATGCGATCAAAGTCCATTGGTTTCTTGAACATTTGGACAGTGGTTTCTCCGCTTCTCAAATCTGTGGCAATGCAAATACAATGAATGATGTGAACAGACAAAAAGGCAGGGGTAGAATTACATAAAAGGAATATGGGTGGTGAAAGAAAAGAAGGTTCCTTGGAAATACCCATTAGTTACAGCACAATTGTTGTAATGGGTAAAAAATGCGTCTGAGTTCCATTTGGAATCCAAGTCTTTCTTCTAACATAATGATTTTAACCACAAGAGAGCTTATTACTGTAATAACATCAATCAATCAAATTTGTCACAGTAAAATATAACTCTGTGTTCAACCTGCTAACACTGGCCTTATATAAAATTGCATCATTTTAGAGAGAGGGAAAAGTAATTTGCTATTTTTCCACAAATATGTAGGTGACATTCAATGGGTGAAAATAGAAAAGGGGAAACTATAGGTTCCTATGTATTACAAGGTATATTTGACAAGAAAAAAAATAGTCTCTGATAACCTAAAAGAAAATAGATGGTAAATATTTACCTAGTGTTGGCTTAAGGTCAGTTTTACAACCATCAGAGTCACAATGCTTATGTTTTCTAATGCTTATATGTAGGACAGAGGATTGTAGCAGTAGCAGAATGTTTATTTATAAAGGAAGTATGACAGAAAGTGATTTCCTACAACTAGTCTTATTTAAAAATCAAACAGAATTCCCAAGGAACTAACATCATTATTAATCCACAAAAAAAAAAAAAAAAAAAAATTCAGAGGCACTGCAGAGCTTGTTCATCCTTAAACAGCAAGAAAGCAACAGAGATAGAATCCAATTCACATTCACATGCTTCCTGATACATGTATAGACTCGTGATTGACAGGCATGGCCAAAACAGGAAAACATAAGACTACTTAGATACTAGTGAAGTCCTCTCATATAGCAGTACTAAGGCAAGAGAAATTAAGAAGGTTTGAAGGAAGTGAACAGTGATGTGATCCAAACCAGAATAATGGAAGAAATTATTTAAATCATATTTTAAAGGAACACATGAATTGTGAAAACATATGAATGACTCTAATAGCATGCTAAGGAACCCTCCCAGGAATCTTGGGTTTGGTGAAGTACCATAAAGTATTGCTGCAGAGACTCAATCAGGGCTGGATGATGATGTGAACCCAGGGAGATCTAAGGGATACTTCCAAGATAGGCAGAGAACTCTAGCTTGATGGTGAATTTCCCTTTAAATGATTTATTTTTTGATGTGATAGGTCTTTTGTCTATATGGATATATGTGTACTACATAAGTGTGTGAAGGCTGCAGAGGTTGGAAGAGGATGCCACATTCCCTCGAACTAGAGTATGAGCCATCACGTACGGGTAACTTAACCCAGGTCTCCTGCAAGAGCATCTCTCTAGCAACTAAGAAAACTCCATTTGTTTATAAAAAATTCTTAAGTATTATGGCATGTAAAATGCTTTGAATATAGAAGATAATAGGATATGTTAGCTTAGAAAAAATAATATAATGAATAGAGAAAAAGAAATGTAACATCACATGCAAAAGACAGGAGAAAATACGCTTAAGTAAGCTTTTACTTCTATTCCTAAAAGAGTACAACCTACCTTTCTGCTAAATGCCATTATTATAACATAAGTTCTGTATGGCAATTGGTTTACTAAAGAATAGCTCCAAATCAATAATGAGCCAGAGAAACAAAATGGCTTACTAAAAAGATGGTAAAATGCTTAGCTCCCAGTAAGACAGTAAAATGTTTACATTTAGAGGTCA
Source organism: Arvicanthis niloticus (assembly GCF_011762505.2). Taxonomy (NCBI): domain Eukaryota; kingdom Metazoa; phylum Chordata; class Mammalia; order Rodentia; family Muridae; genus Arvicanthis; species Arvicanthis niloticus. Next base: position 30,120,476 of record NC_047677.1, on the reverse strand, counting down.
CCTTCTGTCAAAAGGAACAACTTTTTGATCACTTGTACAAGAGAAAATTTAACTAAGTAATTTTATTCGTTAAAAATCATCGAAAGCAACAATGTTTCTGACGCCATTTCAGTTTACTAGTTCAGCAACGTAGTAGAACTATTTAAAAGATATTAGAAGTAAATCTGTGTCCTTTATCACTTTGTTAGGCTAAACCTTCAGAGAATATCTAAATGTGATAAAGAATCAGGAAGAAGCTAGAAGTATCTGGGTAAGCCAGCAGGCCATGATGACATTATGGCCTTAGATGAAAGAGAAAAGAAGTAAAATCATCTGAAAAATGGTCTAGATACCCAAGCACTGTAAGAAAATAGAAACAAAGGCATTGGAGTTCCAAAGCCAAGGAAGGAAGCTATCAGATGCATCACATAGGGCCCAGGAGGGTTTTCTTCAGTATTATGGGTCTTGGAGTAGAGAGAGGGAGAGAAAGAGACAGACAGAGAGACAGAGAGACAGAGACATAAACAGAGAGAGACAGAGACACAGAGAAAGGAACAGAGAGAGGAAGAAAGAGGGAGGGGGAGTGATTTTATTTTTGATGAAAAACATGTATCTGAGCTATGTATACTCTACTGGGAACCTAGCAATTCCTTTACTTTGAACTTTCCTACATTGTAGCCCAAAAGCGGGCTCCCCAGGTCACACAGTAAAATTACCCATATGGCAGGCAAATACGACTTCTGGTAGACCTTATGTCTAGACTCTATGTACAACTATCACATTTTACAAACACAGCAGCACAAAATCTGACCTAGCTTCCCTTTCCAATACGCTCATTGCTTACCCTGTTTTTACTTTGTTAAAATTTATTTCTTAATATTCATAGGAAAAGTCAAACTCTACCCTCAGACTCCACCTTCAGAGTATTATAACACTATTTTTCATAAATTTCACAATATCTACTATTCAAACCATTCTACAGGTCATTTCCTCCTTGGCTGTGGATTATCTTATATCTGAGTGCATCAATCCCTTCCCTCAAAATAGTGCTGATTGCTGAAAATCTCAATAATCTTATTTCTGTTGTTCCCCAGTCTTTATAGATTTATGTCTAATTCCCTAAAGCAAGATGTGAATGTTCATTATTATATTGTTAAAATGTTGAATAGGGATAGATCCTAAAATAATAATAAATATACAGCTAATGAATAAATGGTACAGGGAAACTTTAATACTGAATTAACTATTACTTTTCTCTATAGTGGGCATAGAGTAGCTGGTTATGAATAACTTTTCCCTCCCCATCTGGCAGTCATCTGCTTCTCTCTTCAACTGTTCCAAGTACTTCTCTTTCTGCTCTACTGTCAGTCTCTTTCCAGTGGCAGAAGAAAAGACATCAAACCCTAACTTTATAACAGCAAAAATACAGTTTTCCAGAAGCAGAAGATCTCCTGTTGCTGAAACTATGTAAGGTTTGTAGGTCTAAACTGTTTAGAACTCTCTTAAATGTGTCATTCCTATGCTTGGGAAGCAAACATTTGATTTGTTAGCAGCGAGCAGGCAAAACGAGAGAGATTGCATATAGAGGTGGCATGTAGAGATTGCAGTTGACAGGGAAAACGAAATGTATACAAGAGGCAACAACAACAACCCCCCCCCTCCCTATATAGCACAAACTGAAGTACGGACTTTGAAGGAAATTAATTACAGGAAGAAGAAGGCTGCGAATCAAAGAATTCGCTGATTGTATACATTAGGAGAGACTTTCAAAAGGAAATGGTACATGAATAAGTAAGAGTTAACGAGTCGGAACTGTGAGTAGTTCTGGAGAAGTAAGAGTCAGAGCTTTCCAGTGGAGGAACAGATAAGGAACCCCTGGAAGACACAAAGCAGACCCTTAGGGCCAGAAGGAACATCCCACCAATAACAGAAACCACATCGCCCAGGGCCTTAGAAACGAGGTGAAGCTTTATTTAGATAACAAAGCACATGCTGAATTGCATAAAGTGTGCTTATGAACTATGGCTGTTGTGAGACCATGCACAAGACACAGAGAAGGCTGGGCACTAAATCCCAGCACGGAGAATTGTGTTGGGGGTGAAACTCCACCCAGAGCTGAGCAGCCAGCCACTGGTAATTGTCAGTTGCTAGGGGAGGGGAGTCAGTTTTCTCTGACTGTGTAGCCCCTTGCCAGCTCTCTGCTCTCCAGTGGAAGGCCACGCATCCAAGAATATTTGGTTGAACAAACTGGTCTCAATGGAGGAAAGACATGGCACAAAGTGTGATGGGCAGGAAGTGAGGGGCTGGCTCCAGAAAGGGTTGGGGGAGGGGAATATGACCAAGACATAAAAATATAGGATTTTTAATCTCTTTTGCCCAGTCCTTCTGTTAAAAAATAAAATAAAATAAAATAAAATAAAATCTGTCTTTTATTTAGGCGCAGCCATGTTTAAGGTTGCCAAAAATAGAAGAAGAAAAAAAAAGAAAGAAAGAAAAAAAACAAGAAGTAGAGATCCCAGCAATTGAATTAGTTGAAGTAGGAGCAGCGATTTTGCAGGTGCTGGGATGAAGAATGGCAGGACCTGGATATAATGAAGATTTAATTACATACTTAATACAATTAAACCATGAAGCCAGGAGGGAACATAAATATTAAAATATGTCATCTGTGCTTCTGGGGTGTTAGAAACATTTTCATATTTAGAGACTTAACTTCTATTATCAGTGTCAATATCTATAACATCTTATAATATTTCATATGGATCTCACTAATGGAATTAGAAACAAAGTCGGGTGGCAAAGCATGTGAACGCTCCCTCACTGGCAAAATACGTTGGCAGTGTGAGCTCTCCATGTGGTGCTTTGCAAGTCCTCTCCTGGCCTGAATTACATGACTGCCTTCTGAGTGGGAAAACTAATTTGTATGATTAATGCGATGTACTTCCTGAAAGTTTACGGATATGACCAGATAAGAGAAAAGCAAGTACACATGATTTGCTTTTACCATACTCATTAAAGAAATAATTAGAAAGTACAGTTGGGAGTCCCTGTATTTGGCACAGAGTACAAATGTATATAATAATCACTTCATTAGGTCAGCAAAGCCTTTATTTTTCTGCTGTAACTATGGAGTCCCAAAGCCTGATTTAATATTTGGCTCAATTAACTCTCTCCCTATCAGTTATGCTATTTTGGGAAAGAGAATAATTGGGCATGTTTATTTCATTTATAAATGTTTGTAAAAGTGTTGGTCTTAGCATTCTTGTTTTTATTTTATTCATGTCCTTGATGATAAATAATCTTGAACAAGATATATATATATATGTGTGTGTGTGTGTGTGTGTGTATCTTATTTATATATATAGATACTATATTTTATATGTATAAATATTTTTGCACTCTTTAGCATTTTGCATTATACACGACCATTTAATTTGGACAACTATTCTTTGAGAAAGCAATCTCAGATGAACCTTGGTTCATCACGTGGGAACTAAGTTGCTGGCATTTGGGGGCATGGAGAAAGCAGCACCTGCTAATCAAGCAGTAAGCATCAGAAAAGCTCATCCAGATTGGGAACACAGGAAAATGTATCCATCTCTCAAGCTGAACAAACTCTCTTGAAGAAATATTACCCCTATCCTCAGATCTGTGCCCGAATCATGAAGTAATGATCAGAAGAAAATAGAAGACTTAGTTCCAAGAAAATAACATTTCCAATAATTTGGCACATATTTGGACCCTGGTGATATAATACTTGACCTGGAGCAGATGATGTGGAATAAAACCAACACAATCTAGGAAAACCTGCGATAAGACTCCCTTCTCAGGTGATTCCAGATTATGTCACATGGACAATGGAAACTGGCTGAACATTTGAAAAAACTTTGAACACTGTCTTTAAAATGTATTTTGTTTGAAGGTGCTGAATATGTTTGAACTTTAGATTGCTAAAAGTTTTGGACCATTTTTATACTATTTATGAAATAATTTTGAAAGTACAAGCATAATACTTAAAAATAGCTGAAAATAATAAAGCCTGTGGCCTAAACATTAAGAGACATTAAATCAGTTTGATATAACTGTGGCGTAAACTGGCATTGAATAATATATTTACTGATGACATTATGATATAAAATATAAATTATCTAATGGCAAAGCAAATGCTCCAAAATTATGAATGTAAACTTTCAATTATGCAAAAACTCTGCAGTAGTGATGTAAAGAAGTAGTAAAAAATAGATCAGAGTTGTTATTTTTATATAGGAGTATTTTCTATCCTGTGTTTATTATTTTCCAAAATGTCTCTAAAATGTTTCTAAATTCTAGGTTCTCACAGTGTAATATAATAAATCAAGTTGTTAATAAATCAAGGTTGTAAAGTTTCATTAAGCTATTTTCTAGATTAGTTTGGTCTGTGGGCATGTCTATGAGGGGATTATCTTGATAATACTAATTGAGATGGGAAAGCAGTTCCACCCTAGGTGAAACCATTCCCTAGAAAGCAAATGCCGAACTTTGTAAAAGTGGAGAAAGTTAGTTGAGCACTAGCATTCTTACAAAAAAACCCACTGTTCTCCACCATTAATGGTGACTAAAATAGAATCAATCTCCCAAGCTCCTGATGGAATAGGGGGTTTGCAGAGGGCAAATTGGGAAAGGGGAAAAAATAGAAATTTTTATTGAAATTGAAAACGTAAATCTTTAAAAATCCAATAAAAATGAGATATCAAATTTTTTTGTTTGAAATTATATTTTCAAGAACATTAATTCATGAATTCAATGCAACTCGTGTTCTTAGGTGCAGGATGATATTTAAGCCAAGACAGAAAGTGGATTGGAGTGATATGCTTTCAAGATTGGGAATATCAATGGTATATTAGAAACCATGTATAAGACAGTCAAGATAGTGTAACAGTGAGTATATCTCAATTTGGGACATACAACATCCAGGATTGAGAGATGGTAAATTTCTGTTTATGTCTTCAGTTCGGGGTGCTTTATCAAGACATGCTAGGGGTAAGCATAATTGGATTTCCCACCACTGTTATCAACCACAACCTCATGAAAAAACCTCCAATTATTGTTATTCAAGCCCAGTCAATTCAGAAGTGTGAGCTACTACTTCTTATTCTTTCAGGGCATTATGCTCTAGTTATGTAACAAGCAAATGGATAATAAATGCTTACATGATGATAATCAAGAACAAAGAACTAATATCAGCAGAATACCAGTACACTAATGCCATTTTTACAGGATGAGATTAGACTTAAACACTCATACAGCACTCTAGGGGTTAAAAGGTACATTTGTGTGTTTTCTCATTTGCTTCCTATTGCAGTCATTGTGGCACAGAGGAATTTAGTCACACTCCTCATTTTTAAAAAAATGAGAAAATCAAGCTTGTGGATTTAAGTGATTCACTTAGAGTTACAAAAACAAGCAGAGGTAGTGACTAGCCTTGAATACTAAGGCAAGTCAAATGTATGTAAATTGTAATTCGTGTTCCATTTCTCCAAGAACTGGGAAATGATGGAAAGATTTCATGTTTGCCATGAGCTCACTATGAACCACTTTTCACTGCAGATCCTAGAAGCCACACGGTTATCATTTTGTCCCTAAAATTACTCTATGTGGCATTGCTTATCTCAGTCAAACACATACTCACTCACTCTCTGCCTCTGCCTCTCTCTCTCTCTCTCTCTCTCTCTCTCTCTCTCTCTCTCTCACACACACACACACACACAAAACACACACCATTGTTGAGTTTAAACACTTAAGTTGTTCATAGCTGTGCTTCTTCTTAATGCATCTAGCAAGGGTTTAGCTTTACAGTGAACAAAATATAATTCACCATGTTAGAGGTGTGTGTGTGTGTGTGTGTGTGTGTGTGTGTGTGTGTGCGCGCGCGCGCGCTCAGGATAAGAAATGTGAGTGCACAGTATGAATGAATATTCATATAGAAAGCAGGATTATCATTGGATAATGAGTAAGTGGGAGTGGCACCATACTGCTGTTGATACTTGCTAAAGTCACAATGGGGAGCTTCCTTTAGACGTGGAAAATACAAAAATGGTAATAAAGACAAGGTGTCTGAGTGAGACACTCCTCATATGAGGAAGGTCATAAATAAAAGGGATTTTGAACCTCTGAGCTCTCTGGACTCACCAGTCACAGAAGAAACCACACAGGCATAGTTGGCTCATCTTTAGGTAAACTCTTAAGTTGTTTCCTAGAGGCTGCCCATTATGTGTTGGTGAGACTAGGGATTCATTAGAATATTGACTCAAAATATAATCAGATTGTCACATTTATTCAAAATTGCTTATGAAGGTGATTTGGAACAAAAAGATACATTCTGGGATGTTTAAATCTGTAATGTTTAAAAACCCACAGGAAAACAGACTATTCCAAACTGCAATGTCTAACACCTCCACAACAGCAAAACAGAGACAAAAATCAACCCTTATCAATTCTATTCAGCTTTTCTAGATAAAGTATCTAAGCTAGTCGAGGGCAGACTAATCATGAAATGTAGATATTTATACTTCCTGGGATTCGAGAAGCTTAATCAGTGATTATCATCATTGTGAAGAATCCTAAAGAGTTGCTACATGATTGCCATAGCTTTTTCTGTGAGTTAATTTCAAAGGTGAGTATGAGTATGCCTGTCTTAGTGTGTGTGTGCATGTGTACGCATGTGTATGTGCATGTGAGTCTGTATGTGAGTCTGTATGTGAGTACATTTGTCTGTGTGTATGTATATACACACATGTCCATTAAAAAAGGAGTTAAAATAAGGATAAAACAATGATCTACATATCAAGATAAGGAAAAAGATACTGCCTCCATAAACAATTGTCTACATATATCCCAAATGGAAGTATACATAACCCTGCTCTGACCTTATGCATAGTAAACATTTTTAAATCACTAAAACTTCAGCAGCTTCAGTTTGAGTTTTAATTAATAATAAAAAAAGTTTTTACTTCAGTTAAAACTCTTTATCTTAGAGAAATAAGCAAAGGAGACATCATACAATATATATATATGTAATTCTGTAACATTCGTAACCCCCCCCCAAAAAAATTCACAATTTGGAATGAATGTGTTCTCCTTTAAAAAGCATGTCAAAGCTCCTAACCTACCCAAGGTGATGGCTTTAGTAAGTGAGACTTTTGAGAGAGAAAGCTTCCAGAGAGCTAAGAAGAGTTACTGAGAGCCAGCCTCCATATGAAGACACATTTGGTAATTGTCATCTCGCAGACCAGGCTCTCATCAAGACTGAATGTGCTTTGATCTTTTCATCTTTCAAAAATGTAAGAAACAAAATCTCAGTTGCTTTTAAGATGCCTGGATTAAGACATTTTATTACAGGGGCCTACACAGAATAAGGGAAGGCTTGAATAAACTTTAATCTGACCTTATGAGTGTGAGATATTTTTAAAACACTGACGTTTACAGAACTTACAAATAGATTCATGTTTTATTTATTTATTTTTTAAAAAAGGGGGTGTACTGTCTTAAAGGAACTTTGATCTTAAATAACCAAGAAAAAGGAGATGTGACCATAGCACATAATTCTCTAGAATGTTCATAAAACTCACAATGCAGAATCTATATACACCCACACATGACCTAAATCTAACCAGCTATTGCTGAAACCTGACTCTTTTGGGGAAATGTATCCGAAAATCCAAAGGATTTAAAAACTTTATGCAATTTCTTTACTTTCACTAAACATAAACACAGTTTAAAACAACATGTTTATATACACTGAAGGGAAATAAAGCACAAACATTTTTAAAAATTATTTTTATATTTTTAAAATTAGGCCAAGAACTAGTTTTGATTTTGTTACATGAAACAATTGACTATAAACAAACGCACAAAGCCAACTAAAATCTACCAGAATTTATCTTTGTGACTAAATTATTTATTTTAAGAACAAGACTCATTTGGCAGAAAATCTTCTTTTAAGAAAAGCAGATTATCAGCGTTTAAGGTGGGAAGGGAGACAATTTTCTTCCTGAACTCCAGACAGATGATAAAGAAATGATTCCTTTTAAGATTCTGAAAATTAGCCCCACACATATAAGTTGTTCTAGGTGGCAGACATCATCAGTCTAACCACAAGAGCAGCACTTAATTCATTATTTGAAATATTAAATGTATTCCAAAACAAGCAAAAGGTGCATATGAATTCTGCGACTGACTACATAATCCAAATATTCTATTGTTTACTGAAATCTAGATGAAAATAGAGATCATTTTAGCAGTATTTAGAAAATAAATGGATAAGTCAAAATCTATGAATATCCTAAACATTCCAGATATAGGTGAAATAAATAAGGAGAGGCTGTCAACTATTAATTTTTAAACATTAAAAAAATTAAAATGCAATGCATAAAATGTATTACATTTACATTTTTAATTTTTGAAAACCATGTTATATCTGAACACTGATAGGAGTTAGTTTAAAGCAAGCATCTCTTAAGGAATGTTTTAGGCTCATCTATCAGTTTAATTTTTAAATGATGCTGGAAACACTGATGTAAAAGATCCTACAACTATATTTTGTAACAAGGCTTTATATTATTTTTTTAATTTTTTCCCAGTATTTACATGTAAACACATGGTTTTATAGCTGAATATAAATTAGTTTTACTTTTTGTAAAATAAAAAGAAATCTGTGGGAATTATAATGGTAAGAAGGGTAAATTAGACATGCGTTTTTTTTATTTTTATTGAAGGAGTATGAGGTACCGCTGGTGTCAGGGAATGAAAAACACCGAACAAAGAACTTTGTTGTCTACAAAAGAAAAAACTATAAATTGAATTCAACCAATCTTAAATATTTTTGTAAAGGTTGTGAAAGCAAGCTTCAGAGTTAGTGAAACTGTGTTAAACCCTGTAACTAACAAGTAGCTCATTTTTAAAATACCTAAAGATTTTACATCACAAAGCATCATAAAACAAGAACGAAAAACATTTTAGTTACAAAGTGTTCAAAGTCTACGTCAGGTGTTTCCCTGAAAAAAAATTGTAGACATCGAGGGAACACATGAAAATATGCTCACCATTTTTAGCTATTAGAGGTTGTTAAAGTTAGGTTTGGTTCTTCCTTTTTCATCCCATGCTGCCAGAAATAAGACTCAGACTCAAAATACATTTCCAAATACGTTAACCATGTAGTTAGGTTCTGCTCTGACTAGATCATAACTGAAGTAGCCCAATTGTTTTAGCCTACATTCTTTCATGTGGCTGGTTACCTATACTCACATACCATATGTCCGTCTCCTCATTTCTTCCCAGGGGATCTCTTACCTGGCTATATCCCAGAATTCCTTCTTCTCCCAAATGTCCCACCTTCTGTTTCCTTCCTAAGTCATAGGCCGTATACTTTTTAATTGTCAGACAATACACAAGGTATTCTCTCTACAACTTCCCATTTCATTCCAATAAAAGGCTCTTTTTCCTTCAAATATAAATTGAATACAACTATAACAATTGTGAAACAATTATGAAAACTGTAAGGTATTATATATGCATTTACAATGTCCAGTCCATAGTATTTGGCAATGTTAAAAAAAAATGTACTATTATCTATCTTATTTTGAAGTGTTTAAAGGTTTGTACTTAACTCAACTTTTACCCTAATTTGCATTACCATCCTAAAAGTATTTTCTTAGACCTAGAATAACTTCTTAAATCCTAAAAAACTTAAAGTTATAGTAAGATTATGACAGTCTAGTCTTCAACCCCATCAGAGACCTAACAAGGAACAAATATTACCTGACTATGTAGGAAGAGCAAGGATGCAGCTTCCAATAATTATTGAAACAACAGAGACAGCTAATTGCCTGGACAGTTCCCAATATCATCTCTAAAACGTTGGAGTATCTATTTTTAGACTTCTAGCCTAGTAGATCTGACAGACTTTTTGTGAAGCAGGAATTATGAAGGCCTAGGTTACCCTGTATTGGCAGAGTTTGGCAGTTGACTTCCCTGCATCCATTTGTCCTTTCTGGACAGATTTGTCTATAGTTGAGGCATGGGCATTTTCTTTGCCCAGTGGCTAGCTTGCCACAATTGAAGCCATCCATATGAAGGTTATAGATTCTCATCAACTTCTTAGAAGTGAAACGGGGGTATTATCAGGAGACAAGTCTGTCTCATAGTTCAAAGACTTTCAGGGGGTCTTCTATCAAATCTGATTTTATCAGTTTGAATGGAATTCCTAATTTTCCTTCTTCTGTATGGATATATACAAAGCCCCTTCCCAAGAATAACAGGTTTTGCTCTCCATTCTGAGAGTAATGGATAAACAATACAATACAGCTGATAGGTTCTTTTCTATAACCTAAGGTCTCTCAGTAGACATTGTTGTTAATTAACATTTAAGAAATAGAACATCAATAAACCATTATGTAGTCTATCTTTCGGGGGTTTGGGTACCCCATTATGTTTATTAAGCATTTCTTTTAAACTATGATTAGATCTTTCAGCAACTGCTTGTCCTGTAGAATTGTGTGGTATGGGGCTGTTAGCTCTAGAGTGCGTGGGCAGGCATGGGTCCTGTTGGGCAGAGTTGTGGTTTCCACGTGTCCACTGCACCAGGCCACTGGAACTGTGGCTCCGGGAAGCGGAAGCGCAGGAATTTTGACTGAGTTCATTCCACACTGGAGGGGGGAGCGGTGGTTTACTTGGGCTCAGGGAGATCTCACTCAGTCTGAGGTCCCATGGGGGCAAGGCTCCCGAGGGGGATCTTCCAGCCAAGGCGGCTGACCAGGAGACAGTTGGTCTCAGTCTTTGGGCTCCCAGATGCCACTGGGGGCCACAGAAGAACAGAGAAACAAAAGGAACGAGGGGCAGAGAGCCCCAACAGTGCCCTGCGGGTCAGAGACTCTTCATTAATGCACTTGCTTGGCTGGATAAAGGCTCCGATTGGCTAGCTTGGTTAAATTGGTGGCCTCCATGGTGGAACGTTTAATAATAGACCAGCCTTTCAGAGCTCAAAGCTGTTGCCCATTGAAATCATGAATATGTGTCTATAGTATAACACACATATTTCAATTTACCAAACTCTGTAAAATGAATCATACCCATTTGCCAAATTTCATTCCTCTGAGTACCTTTAGGGTTACTTTCTGCGGGTTAATGGAATTTAGTTATATAAAGAACGGGTAGGGGATTTTCCAATTATTTCCTTGGGTTGTTGCCAAGTGATAAAGAATACTTTCTTAAAACATTTATTATTAACATGGTGGTTTTTTATGAAATTCTGGAGCTTCTAGCACACATCCTATCAATAGCTGATCAATTTCATCATTACCTTGTGCTATAGGGCCTGGTAGACCCGTATGGGATCTGATATGGGCTATATAAGAGAGATGATTTCTAAATCTGATCACTTGTTGCAGTTGAATAAACAGTTAAGAAGTCAATTTAGAACCATCCTGAATAAGTTCTGCAATTTCTATAGGCAAAACAACTTTTTTAGCATAGAGTCAGGTACTATATTAAGAGTCTCTTGAAAGTCTAATAATGCTATAAGGGTTTCATATAATTCTGATTTTTGAAACTGAACTATAAGGATTTGCATCAGTGTAAAATAAAGGGCCTCAAAAATTGGAGTTCTTTTTATTATATGAGGGAGAATCCAAATAGTTATTTTTATAAATTAAAATCACTTGCTTTGGGGGTAGTTGTTAATTTCTCACCCCAAAATTTAATGCAAGCTCTTTGCCAATATTTTTCTTGTAACCATAATGAGGCAATTTCAGTATTAGTAAAAGGTACCACAATCTCAATGTTTACGTTAGAATCAATTCAGAGACTTTTTTTATTATATAGGTTTTTAGTTTTTATTTTGTGTGCTGAAAATATCCATTCTAATATGTAATCTTCCCTCTGCATAAGAATTCCTGTGGGAGAATGAGTAGAAGACAAAGTAACTAAGATGCAGGCCATATATGGATCAACACCATCTAGATGTGTATTCTGTAGTTTCTTTTCTGTCTAAGCCAATTCCTTTTCAGCCTCAGTTGAACATTTTCTTGGGCCATTTAAATATTTAGCATCTTGTAAGGTTTGAAATAAATTACTCAGCTCTCGAGTAGCCACACCAATTGTAGGCTGAAGCCAGTTAGTATCTCCCAATAAGTTTTAGAAATCATTAAGAGTTTAATTTGTCTCTCTTAATTTGTGCTTTTTGGAGTTTATCTAACATTTTGTGGACTCATTTTATATCCTAGATAATTAATAGAATCTATTCTTTGTATTTTCAAGGGCAATTTATAATCCCCAACAAGGCAATGTTTTTTTTTTTTTATTTCATCAAACATTGTTTCCAAGGTATGTATAATTCTTAATAAGTCATATAATGGTAAATTATGAATTGAGGAAACTGTTTACTAATTATCTTCAATGGATGTTGTATTAAATATTGTCACAAGGTAGGACTGTTTAACATTCCTTGTGGTAGGATTTTTCAATGGTATCTCCTTACTGGGGAACTTTTATTAAAAGTACATATTGAGAATGCAAACCATTCTTTATCATATTTGTGTAAAGAAATTGTGCAAAAGCAATCTTTTTGATCAATCACTTTGATAGGTCTCTAGAAGGTTATTCACAGAGTTGATCACTACAGAGAAGTCTGAGCTTTGAGAATCTTATTCTATTTTTCATTTTTATTTTTAGCTGTTTCATAGAATCTATACTGCTTCATTAATGAGAAAGAAATCTTCTCTTATGGCTTATATATCTTAGTCATTTTGTTAATCTCTCTATACATTTCAATTCGGAGAGGCAAGTGTTAAATTTCCCTTCCCTCTATTATGAAACAGTTTAACCCATACTTGAGGTATTTGATGGATGCATGATCAAGTTATTATCTTAATTGTATTAGGGATTTTATCTGTGGTTTTGGCATGACCAAAAGCAACTTGGAAAGGAAAGAGTGTATTCTACCTTACAACTCAGGTCACAAGCCATTGTCAAGGGACACTAGGTCATAAACTCAAGACAGGAACTTGCAGATAGGAATTGAAGCAGAAACTACAAAGGGATGTGGTTACTGGCTTCCTTTCCATGACTTACTCAGCCTGCTTCTTATAGAACCCAAGACCACCAGGACCACTGTAGTGATGTCCACAGTGAACAATAATAATAAGAAAGGGAAATGAAATACCATCTTGACCACAAACTAATCTGGTGGGGACATTTTCTCAGGTGAGGTTTCCTCTTCCAAAATGACTATAGATGCTATCAAGTTGACATAAAACTAATCAGCACATGAATAAAGAGAATGTGCTGAATATAAATTTTGCTGTTATGCCTTTACTTTCTTCTGCTATGCTAGATAGTCATGACATTTGCTCAACTGCAAACTTGTTTTGAGAACTCAGAAATATTGCTTGGAAGCCTAGAAAAATCTGGCATAATGGCTGTATACATTGTTCTTATGCTTCCAATTAGCTTACAGTGATATGGGAAAATCATTTCATATCCTTCTTGTTTGACTTAAAATGGTATGTGAACACACACACACACACACACACAACTTACATACAATTCTAATTTCTGCAACAGATAGCTCACGGTAGTTTAGAAAAACTGCTGGTCCATTTTCAAAAGCAGGAAATGAACTGTTGTTCAGTGCTCAACATCAGAAATCAAGAGGCAGTTTAAGTGTTGGTGACAAGAGGTTTCTGCGGAAATCCCAAAGACAAAAAAAAAAAAAGTCTATCGAAATAGTCACTGCCATTTGCTTCAGGAAACCCTTGTTTATACAATACAGCGGTGTTTATATATCTGAAAAAATTATTAGAAGTCATGTTAAGTTTGTTAAGTAGTTAGCCTTGAAAGAGTGTAGAAATGCAAGGTTACCTTCATTATCACACCGCCCACAAACCACAGTGAAGGGAAGCCAGGGCAAAATGAAGCATTGTTCTGTTAAAGTCCAGTTCACTTGCAAATTTTACTTTGTACCCAAATTGTGTTTAGTGGTAGGTCTGCCATCTAGTGGCCATTTGAATAAATAAATCCTGATCATAAATTACAAGACATGAAAATCATAGGTAGCTCACATAGGTCAGGCCCTTTTCTGTCCTAGTATAAGCAAGCTACAAGATTTCACTGGTGGTAAAGAAAACAAACTCTAATTTGGAAAATAATTAAATATGAATATGTTGTGTTAACATGCCATGAGTGTAAAGGTATGAAGTATGAACAATTCTGTTTTTCATTGATGCCAAGTTTAAATTAAATGCATGCTCAAAACAGTCACTGGATTGAAAATAACTTTGTAACTTAAAAATCTTGTGTGTGTGTGTGTGTGTGTGTGTGTGTGTGTGTGTGTGTGGCTGTGTATGCATGCCATGTGTTTGAGAGTACCTGAGGAGTCAGCAGAGGGCATCACATCACTAGGAATCAGAGTTGCAGGTTGCTATGAACCTCCTGAGCCAGGAGCTAGAAACCAGTCTTCTGGAAGGGCAGCAAGCTGTCTTCATCACTGAGCCATCTCTCCAACCTCATGAGGTAACATTTTATTGGCTGTTTGTTTTGATTTGTCTTGCTGTCTTAGATTTCAATCCAGCTGATATCTTGTCAGGTTTTAACTTAAGTACACGAAGTAAAACAAAGAGAAATTTTTTGTTCTGTACTTAGATATGGACTTCCTGCCAAGGTACAGGAGAAGCAGGAGTTATGTAAAATGTGAACCCAGTTTCAAAATTTAAACTCTACAACAAGAAAACAACTTATTTGTTCTCTCTGAAAACAAATATAAAAACTAAATTATTTTTAATTAGTTTTGATTTACTTATCAGTAGAAGTTACTATAGAGTGAAAAATTATAAAGACCATTTTATGAAATATATGTAGACTTTTTCTTTGTCTTTAGACCTGAGCAGAAAAAGTGCAGGTTCCAGAAAGCAGAACTGAAAATAAGAATTCAGGCCTTCACTGCCCCGGGTCACATTCCGGGTGGAGGACATTATCCCTGAATCAGAGGACACTTGCTGGATTACATTTCTCAAGCCTCAAGGAATAGACCCCACCTGTGGGTGGGAAAAGCCCAAAGCAGGAAGACACATTCCTGACAATAAAAAAAGATACAAGTCATCTAGGTGGGGCTGTGACTAAAGAAAGTGAGAAATATTTAACCTGAAATAGTTGGAAATGACAGGGTAGGGCACATCGACATGGTAAAACTACATTTTTGAGAGAATAAGTGTGCAGAGTAATTTTCACATGACTCTAATCATTTAGGGTGAGTACCTCTGAAATGTTGTACTATTTTTATGTTTTGTATCCTTGACAACCCCTCACCCCCTTCCCATTCCCCTGGTTTGTAGTTTTTCCCTTTAAAACCCTCCTCAGACTGGATGGCAGGGTCATACTCTACTCCTACGAGAGTGTGTAGTTAGACCGCTGGCTGCCAGCTTTCTTCCCTAATAAACCTCTGCTGATTGCATCCAGGTATGATTTTTTGTGATTTTTGGGTGGTCATGATTTCCTGAGACTTGAGGAAGGGTCTCCTGAGTTTGGGGGTTCTTCATTACTAGTAATGATAGATTTTCAATTCTCACTTTCCTGAATAATTTTCAGAGCTCTATAATCCCAGTCCTAGGTTCTAACAGTACACTAGTAGCCTGGTAGCTTATATTTCTAAAATCCTAGTATATTAAAATGGTTTATGCCTATGATTGAAAGAGGCATTTGCACATTGCCTAATAAGGACATTGAGTATACCTAGAGAAACTTTCACTAGGCTGAATTAATCAGAAAAGCATAGAATATTCACATTTCAATTTTCCAATTGTTATTTTTATTTATTTGTTTTGTTGGCTGGTATACTTAAACAGAAATTAGATCTCCCTCCCAATTATAGTTCCTTTGACATTCTAATCAATTAGAATACAGTCATTGATATAAATAATATAAAATTCAATAACTATTAGGCATGTTTTTCATTATTGTTGCATTTGGTTAATTTCCCCTTAGGCTTATTACTGCTTAAAATAGAGGAATGGCATCACAATGTACAAACATAAAATAAAGGCAATTTTATAATTGCTAATATTGTGTAAAAATGCTCTATAGTAACTCAAATTCTGAGTGCTAACATCCAACAAGTATTTACAAAATAATATAATCATTCCTCCCAGAAGCTTAATCTTTCATATCCTGTGGAGCACAAGTGCTTTTAATACAAGAATATACCGAATTGCAATCAGTATGGATGCTGCAAGGTCATGAACACCCTGCAATACAAGGCATGAATATCTTTAATCCTGGGAGTAGCTATTCTTATTTCTAGAAATCTCATGTGATTTATGCTTAGATTCACTTTGTTTTGGAATGGAATGTTTCAAAATCAGGAAATTAATTACCTTTTCCCATGTAATCTATCTACTTTCTAATAAACTACCAAACTATTCAGAGACTCACATCAACCAAAATAAACAACACAAAACAAATGGGCAAGAAGCAGAGACATGTTCAAGCCTCTTATCAGGAAATATTGTTATTTTAATGATACAGAAAAGTGAATGAGCTTATCAGTTTTTATTAGTGACAAAATTCCTGAAAAAAAAATGAAGTGGAAACAAAACACATTTATCCAGGGCTACAATCTCTGTGGTTTTCTTCAGTCAATGATCAGTTGTCAGCATTGCTTTTTCAACTAGTTTATCATGGCAGGAATGCAAGACTGAGATGTAACCTTAGGTTGCCAAAGCGGGGCTTCAAAGGCTCCTCCACAATGGCTTAACTTTCTCCCATTAGGCTCCACCTTCTTATGGTTCAGCTTCCTCCTAAAGGCACCACAGCTTGATGTCCAAACTTAACACTCAGACTCTTAGGAGGCCTGTGAGATCCAGCCAACTGAGGTCAGCCAGAGGATTGAAATCATGCTCCCTAACAATTGAATATTCTCTTTGGTCCAATTCCCAAACTCCCAAAATGCAGCAATGCGCTCAACCTGACTAGAGGAGGATTTCTAGTGATTAGAAAAAAAGAGTCAGCATTCCACAGGAACTTGTAAAGCTGGTTCTGCTACATCATAAATAGTTATATCCCTCATTACCCAACAAAAGGAGCAAAAGTCACCTGTGGTACTTATTAGCATATCAAAGCTCAGAATGGCCTGCGGAATCCCTCAGTACCTCAAGTATCTAGTAAACATTCCAGAGTCCATGATAAAGTAACACCCTAGTTCTTACCTTGTCACCTACCCCAAACTCCCTCTGAAGACCCCCATACTCTGAAGACCCTTACTCAAGTCTCAGGAAATCACGACCACCCAAAGATCACAAGAAGCCATACCTGGATGCAATCAGCTGAGGTTTATTAGGGAAAAGAGCTGGCAGCCAGCGGTCTGACCACGTACTCGAGCAGGAGTGGGGTCCAACCCTAACATCCAGTCCGTGGAGCGTTTTAAAGAGAAAAACCACAAACCAGGGGAGTGGGGTGGGGGTGAAGGGTTGCCAAGGATATATAACATAAGAATAGCGAAACATTCCAGAGAAACCCACCCTGAATGGTTTACCATGTCACTGTGTCCCACCCTGTCATTTATCAACTATTTCAGATTAACTATCTTTACTTCTTCCTGCTATAGCCCCACCTAGGTGGCTTGCATCTTTTACCTGTGGTCAGGAATGCCTTCCTGCCTTGGGCCTCTTCCACCTGGAATGTGCCCCAGGGAAAGTGAAGGCCTGAAATCTTATTTTCAGCTCCGAGTTCTGGAATCTGCACTTTTCTGCTCAGGTCTAAGGGCAAAGAAATCTACACATATTTCATAAAATGGCCTTTATAATTTTTCACTCTACACCTCCTCTCTTGGGTTTCTCTCCCCCAACATACTGTTCTTATAACCCTGCTATTGTAGGACTTTTGGGTCCTACAAAATTTAAATTTAAATTAAAAAATAAATTAAATTTAAATTTAAGATTAAAAGAATCCCACTGTCTCAGGACACATCCTGGGAGGGGCACATTCCTTAGTCAGAGGACACTTGCTGGATTAACATTCAGAAGAGAAAGGGAGAGGCTAATTAACATTCCTCAGACCACAGGGAATAGAACTCACCTATGGGTGAGGATGGCCCAGAGCACAGAGACACATTCCAGGATGGGAGGTGGTCAGGAAGAAAGTAATGTGTGAATCTGAGTCATCAATAGACGGGACCTGAGAAGGTCAGCCTTTGTGGCCCTTTGCTGTTGCCCTCCTGTACTCTGCATAAGAACCACTCCCAGCTTTTTTTTTTTTTTTGGGGGGGGGGGGGGAGGCAGTTCTCTTGCCTGCATGCAAAAGAACCCTCTTGTACCAGTATCATTAAACCTCATGTTGTTACAGCGAATCCCATCCTTGTGAGTTTCTGAGGGAGCATGTCTTCTGGTTTTGGATTTTACGGTCCAACACTATTATTTCTCTCCATCTTTCTCTCCTCCTCCTCCTCCTCCTCCTCCTCCTCCTCCTCCTCCTCCTCCTCCTCCTCCTCCTTCTTCTTCTTCTTCTTCTTCCTCTTCTTCCTCTTCCTCTTCCTCCTCCTCCTCTTCTTCTCTCTCTCTCTCTCTCTCTCTCTCTCTCTCTCTCTCTCTCTGTTTTATACAATAAAATCTTTCCCCTTAACCATACCATGGAGGAGTCTTGTTGTCAGTTTATATAACTTCTTTACTTATTTTATCTCACGGTATTATCTTGCAGACCTACTGGAAGGGGGGTGTAAAATATTTGAAGGGAAATGTAATCTAAAAGAAACTTTTATTAAACAGAGCCTCCTCACAAGAATGTGTGCTGGTTTTCTAAGCAGCAATTTATGTGATGAAGAAGTGTAGAATTTATGAATCAGAAGAAGAAATTAGCATAAAATAAAATGGCGACGACCACATATACTAGACGAGAAGTACTAAGAGGTGGGAGAAACTCAAAATAAATATTAGTCTGTGGCCACATAGTTTAGCAATGATAGAACCCAATGACAAACCCCAGCATTCCATTTATTTATTTATTTATTTATTTATTTATTTATTTTACAAAGGTTTATTGTAAGTTAAGCAAAAAGGATGAATACAATCATACCTCTTTCCTCACAGTTCTCTTTAACTCTAGCCCTCCATTTTACCTTGCATTTCCCCATCACCACCAATATACCATGAATTAGAATGTAATATATGTAAGCAAGAATGCAGTGAAACCACAAAACTGTGTGGCTTCATGTGTGGTGTAGAGTGATGTTGGGAGCCAACTTTTAGCAGAAAGCTGCTTTGCAGCCATCTTGAGCCATATACCCTGACATGTGACTTGTATTACAATAGCCTACAACAGCTGAGCACACTCTGATAACATCTTGCTTTAGATACCCAGGACTTTCCTTGGGTGTGTGAGATTAAAGGTGTGTGAGATTAAAGGTGTGTGACTTAAAGGTGTGACTTAGAGATCAGATTTATAGACAAGACCTAAGAGCATGACTTAAAGGCGTGACCAAAAGGCATGGCTTAGAAGTGAGACATATAAAAGGCGAGAGGCAGACAAGAGAGTAGAGAACAATTTGGAGTAACAGAGATTCAGATACTAGGAGTAGGAGTAGACATTAGATACTTGCAAGAGAACAGATTGAGTACAACTAGGAACTAGGAGGAGTACAACTAGGAACTAGGAACTCAAGACTTGGGACTTGGACTAGGAAGAGAGACTAAAGAATAAACGGGATTGAATCACACTCTGTCTGGTCTCTTCGAGTCTGTCCTCACTCTCTCTCTTGCTGAACCCTAACCCGCGGACCGGAGCGGCAGCTTGGGCCAGGATACAGTGGCCGCCAAGTGCGGAGTGGAGAGGGCCTCAACATTTTAGGCCACCTAAAGTGGGCCAGCCTAGGCCCCAACATTTTGGGCGCCCGAACGTGGGCTAGTGCGGTTCCCAACATTTGAGTGAAAAATTATAAAGACCATTTTATAAAATATATACAGGCTTTTTCTTTACCCCTAGAACTGAGCAAAAGAATGCAGGTTCCAGAAAGCAGAACTGAATGTAAGATTTCAGGCTTTCACTGCCCCGGGATACATTCCAGGAAGAGTACATTATCCCTGAGCCACTTGCTAGGTTAACATTCCTCAAGCCTCAGGGAAGAGAACCCACCTGTGGGTGGGGAAGGCCCAAAGCAGGAAGACACATTCCTGACCACAAAGAAAGATGCAAGTCATCTGGATGGTTCCAAGAACTAGCTAACTTTCCACTGTTCTTGGTTACCCCTCCCCCCCCTTGAGGTCTTCCCAGTGTTACAGCCTGCTGATGTTCAAAATTTGTAAAGCAACCAATCATGTGTAACCGCGTGAAAATTCCTCCCTTTCACCACTCTGTGCTATAAAAAGCCCCTCAGCTCACTGGTCTTTTGTCAAAATTCTGTTCCTGTGTGGGCAAGCAGTTTGACCTTGGCCGGCCAACTCTCCCTAATAAACCTCTGCTAATTGCATCCAGGTATAGTGTCTTGCAATTTTTGGGTGGCCATGATTTCTTGAGACTTGAGTAAGAGTCTCCCGAGTTTGTGGGTCTTCAGTGGGAAGAAGAAATGTGTATTGTAAATATGCAAGAAAGCATAGCCAGGGAACTCTGGGGGAGGGGGTGAAAACTGCCATGGCTACCTCTTAGAGGGGGGATCAGGGTGGCAGTGGTCAAGACTCTCAAGAACAAAGGGAAGAGTGAAGTGTCTCTTTGGTTGGGTGAGGTGAAGTGCTCCTCACTTTAAAAGAGCTGGATCAGGAGAGGAATCTGTGAGCAGAAACAGCTAGCATAGAGAAGAAGGAATGCAGGACCTGAGAAGAGGCTTTGGTATGCGTGGCATTAATTGGGACTATCAGTGTTAATTGGGACCAAGGGAGTCTGGAAGTTAGTGTGCTGCTTTGGTTTGAAACCAGGTGCCCCATTTGCCCAAGGTAGGAAGAGATTAGGGAAGTGGCTCTTCACTGAATACAGAAACCCCTTTCACAGATTCCTGAGGCATGCTGCATTCTTGGGCCAGGCTGTAATTCTGAGCCATCATTGCCTTTTATGTGAATCAGGGAGTTCCCTTTGGACCTAACCATATAAAAAATGTTCAGTCACATATATCAAGAAGAGGTGTGTTTTCACAGGCACTGTTAGGTTTCTAAGCTACCCTACTGAAATAAAAATAATTGACTGGTTTAAGCTCTTAACATGTGGTGGGGTCATACATTATGAATAAGTGATGATTCTGAAACAGTGGGTATTGGTCAGAAAAATATTCAGTTCCCTTTCTTAGTGATGTTGTTATGAATGCAAAGGTGTTGCCTCTATTAACAGGTATGAGGATTCCCAGTATTTATTTACATGTTAATTGTTAGAAAGCAGTTGTCCTGGTGACTATTTCACTATAATTAAATTTCTGTGATTTTTGTTGCCACCAGATCTTCCTTTTACATTGTTGATCTTTTGTGCATATCTTTCCATATTTTCCCAGATGTAATTTGATAGCTTGCCTACTAAAAGATCATATAGCTATTGTTCTATATTATAGCATGACAATTTCTCTGGAACTTAGTGTTATACATCTTCCAAAGTAATAAGATACTTCTCCACTTCTACTACTACAAATTTTCAACATCATATGACCTTTCCAATTGCTTTGCAGTATTGACATTGTTATAAATCAAGTTGTCATAATATGAAGTGGTTTCCTGGACTCCATAATTTTAGATTTTTCATTTTTGGAATAATGTGACAGCATCCTAATCTTTTAATTAAATCACTATCTTTTTGTTCATTTTAAATCTATATTATGTCAAGATTAGAAATATGAATTGTTTATGTTCTGGTCAAAGCAAATTCCTTATCATTGTACATTCTCTCTTTAGCCATAGTTGTTATCCTTCTAATACATTTGC
The DNA here is from genome assembly GCF_011762505.2 of Arvicanthis niloticus. Taxonomy (NCBI): domain Eukaryota; kingdom Metazoa; phylum Chordata; class Mammalia; order Rodentia; family Muridae; genus Arvicanthis; species Arvicanthis niloticus. Next base: position 30,098,586 of record NC_047677.1, on the reverse strand, counting down.
CCATGAATTGGTGACTTAGCCTAACAATCTAAGTCATACTATACGTAGAGTTGAATGGATATATTTATTCTTTTTTTACTGGATGAATATTTCTGTATATACAGAAATACTATTTTAAAGCACTGTTTTATGTGAATTGGTCTAATAGAATATGTATATAAGGGCTATTTTTATACCATTTGTCTTAAATTTTTGTACTTAGTTTATTTTATAATCATTGTGTGTGTTTACACATTTCCTCTAAGCTTTCTGAATGTGGTCATCACTGTCATGCTTCTCGTGACTATATACATAGTCTTCACTGATAGACAAAGTTCTTTACTGGGTATAATACATATAATAGCCTGCCCATGGAATTTTATAAATTAGTTAGTCATTTGTTTTGTAACAATTTAGTAGCAAATGAGGTACTATAATATGTGTTGTAAAAGTTGGGGTAAAGAAATAGAAAAACTACAACTTTTGCAGAACACAATTTGTGGACATAATAATACAATGGTAACAGATACAATAAAGGCTACAACAATGCCATACATTATGAAACAAAAGTTTATTGTAGATTGGTGATTCTACAGGTACAACTATGCATTATTGAGAGTATCAGAATGGCTAAAAATGGATGCTGAAACTAACATTATATGTTTTCCAAAAAAGACTTTGCTGAAGTATAATGATGTTCTATTCAAAGCAGTTAGTTAACTCATGAAAATAAAGAATGCATTTATAAAAGTCAGCAAACTATTGTTGTCTGCGTATATATATATATATATTACTATATATATATATATATTACTAAATATATATATATATATATATATATATATATATATATATATATATATTACTAAATATATATTCTCAGTCCATATAATTTTATTTATATGTAGTGGTTTCAAGGATGACTGTTTGGCACTGGACAACCAATTGAAGTGCCCTTCTCTGGTGTCTATCACCTCCTACTTCTAGCTATAACAGATAAGTTTAACCCTTTGGAATTTATTAGGTTAACTTGTGTTTTATAAAACATGGGGTGTAATATGTTGGGAGAGAGCATGTCAGTGGGCTCATGCTGAGTTGTTTCTCCCTTGAGAAATCAGCCATATGACAGACCTAGTATAAAAGGAAGTTTATTGGAGGAAGGAAAGGGGAACTGGAGAACAGGGTAGAGGCAGAGAAAAGGGAGACAGAGCAACTGAAGTCAAATATGTTATCCTTTTATTTCATAAATAAAAATAAATTGTCATGGGTAATTAGCTAAAAACTTTTGAATAAAACATAGAGGTGGTAGAATTTCTCAGTGGGTACAATACATGCTCCCAAACTTGATGACCTGAATTTGATCTCTGAGAATCACATAATGGAAATAATTGATTACCTAAGTTGTCCTCTGACTTTCACACATGCATCACATGTAGGAGCATTGTACATACACATACACACAATTTAAAAATAATAGATAATTACAAAAATAATTTTAAATGAGAAAAATTTGTATATGACTCATGCTATGCAGATTCTTTTTTTATATTTTTTTATTCTTTTAAATTTTTTTTATCTTTTTTTTTTGGAAATTCTTTTTTTTTTTTAAGATTTATTTATTTTATGTATGAGTACACTGTTGCTGTCTTCTGACACACCAGAAGAGGGCATTGGATCTCATTACAAATGGTTGTGAGCCACCATGTGGTTGCTAGGAATTGAACTCAGGACCTCTGGAAGAGCAGTCAATGCTCTTAACCACTGAGCCATCTCTCCAGCCTGCTATGCAGATTCTTAAAGGACAGTCTTAAACCAAATGAGGTATTCTTGATTGGTATTCACTAGAACATGAATATTCATTAAATACTTATACATATGCAATTTGGATCTCAACATCAATATGTATTTATATGTACACTCACACATCTTCATGCATGTACACCCCCCTAAATATAAGTGTGCATGTTTTGTAAAACTTAGAAATTTAGGGAAAATATTCATTTTGGAAAACTTTCAAAAGTGTGATCTGTCTTACAATTTGAATTTTAAAAGAATATTATAAAGATAAGTATGCTTAAGATGGGTCTGCTTAACAGAAATCTTCATTATCTTAAATAGTTGATATGAGAAGCTCAATTGAATTAAATTAAAAATCCATCCGCATTATCGTAAGAAATATCAACATTTCCTGTATTCATTAAAGATTTAGAGGACTCTTATACTTTGCAATATAATTTAAAGAAATTAAATTATCTAAATTCAGGTTCTTCTTGAGAACCTGGACTCCTCCAGGCAAAAGAGATACACTTAGGACATTTGCTATCAACTATTCATACAAACAAGGTCCATCATAATATTAATATTTGGATTGATGACATCATCATTAATGGTAGATTAAGGAGTCTTGTTAATCGAACCATTGTGAATACTTGGAAATATGGCCAAATCCACTTTTTAAGAGTTATCAAAATTAAATATTAATTTTAATAAAATTGTATCTATCTGGAAATGGTGGTATATGCCTGGAATCCTGCCATTAGAAAGAGAAAAATCGGGAGCTCAAGGCCAGTCTTTATGATGTAGTGAGTTTAATACCAGTCTGAGCTGCATAAGACTCTGCTTCATGAAACTACAGAAACACACTAACATGATTAATCTTCATTTGAAAAATACTCAATGACTTTTCCTAAGACTAGGAAGCTTTGTGGCTCTTCACATCAGCTCTAAGATGTCCCCTCTGTCTAAGCCTGTGCTTACCTAATTATTAGTTTATTTACTCAACTCTGTGACACCTGATGTAAAGAGAGTCATTAAGAAAAGGTTCCGTTGTTTGGGTTTTTTTTTTGTTTGTTTTGTTTTTGTTTTTGTTTTTTTTTTTTTTTTTTTGGCTCACAGTTCTTAGTTGAAAAAGAGGGTTACTACTGCTTGTTTGGTTCTCTCCTTTTTCTCTTTTCATTCATGGACCCCAATTCAGAGGTTGATATAATACACATACTATAGGGCAAGCCTTTCCTCCTCAGTAGGGCAAGCCTTTCCTCCTCTTGAAGCATCTTTGTAAACTTCCTCACATCCACAATAGCAGTGTGTTTCCTAGGTAGTGCCAACTTTCATCCATTTAATGATGAAGACTATCCATCATACTGAGAACCAATACACCCACACCACCACCCATGACCAAAGAACAGCAATGAGAATGCAAGATAAATGAGGCGACCCTCCAAATCCCAAGTCCCAGACAAATGTTATTACTTGTCCTGCTCCCTGAAAAATTCCACGTGAGAAACAAAAACATTTTTTTAAAAAAAAAAAATCTCATTCAAACATTTTTTCAGTGCAGGAACTCTTAGAAAGGATGGCATTGCAATCAACTGAGCAGACGAACCGCAATGTGATGGTAAAAATTCAAAGCTAAGAATGGCTTCCCGTGGTCAGAAGGAAAGCTCTGGTATAATTCTGACATCTAGAAGACCGTGCTCATGTTCAAATCTTTATAGATGCTGCTGCCATCAGCTCTAATTTCTGGTTGATATTGAGATTCTGTACAGGGACTTGGCAAGGGCAAACACAGAGATGTGAATTATCTGAGATTTAATGTATAGCAGAGCTTGTACACTGAGCTTCTGGATGAACAATCAGGTACCAACTGGCTCACATATATAAGTAGAACACATCAAACTGCTCACTAGAGAGCTAAGCAGCAAGGAAGTACAGAAGGATATTATCCTACAGGAATGACTGAAGGCTCCAGATAAGCAATAACCCAGACAACAAATCCAACAAAATCCTAGCTATGGAAAGAGATGAAAACAGATGCCAAATTATATGATTTAAAAAATGCCCAGTTTTCTGCCTGGTGCAGGCCTGTAATCCCAGCAACTTGAGGAGTTAAAACAGGCCATTCAAGACCTGTCTGGGTGACAGTGGTGTAGCTGAAGTTCGGCCTGTACTACTTAGAGAGACCTTGTCTCAAGACTTTTAAGTAGACAAGGACTAAGGATGTAAGTCACTGATAGAGCACTTGCCTGGCATGTACGTAGTCCTAGATTCAGGGCCCAGTGTGTGTATTGTATCTATAAATAATTATATAAGTAAAATATCCAAGTATTTAATGCAACGACGACGTTATAGAAAGACAGGGGGCTCATATAGATGTGGGATGAAGTCCCAATCAAGAAAGCCTGTTCCTAATGAACCACAGTGCTCCTCACACTAGACAGTGACCTTAAGTATACGAGTTTAATACACTCAAAGACATAAAGAAGGTGCAGGGGATAATTTCACCAACTCGGGATTATAATTAATATAAGAGAAAATATCAATAGTGACAAAGCAGACATTTTTAACTTGTGAAGTATAACAGAAATGAAACTCAGTGAGGGTGCCCCGGTGTCTGATTTCAATGCAGACTTACAAAAACTTGGAAATCCATTGAGTTTATCTAAGTTGAGACACAAATAAAAAAAGGAAAACAAACAAACACAAACAATGACAAAACACCAGGGAGTTCTATAGGAACCATCACGTGAACCAGTAATGCTTATTTCAACAAATGATATGTAACTCTCTCTATGTGATGCACACTCTGCCTTGAGTTACACCTCCTGCTTATTTCAACTTCATACTGTTTGACTTCTTTCCCTCCACATCCTCTTCCTTCTACTCCCATCATCAGTAACCACCAGTTGGCTTTATTTCTATATTCTGTTTTTGCCAGTAGTCCACTTGTAAGCAAGATGAAGCAGTACTTGTCAGTACATGTCTGGCTTATCTTTTTTTCCCCATAAACATTTATTTATTCATTTTACATCCAGTTTTCTTTCCCCCCTTCCCAGTTTGCCCCTCACAGAGTTTGTTCACTATACCCCCCCTTGTCCTCTGAGAGGGTGGCTCCCCCCACCCAGGTATCCCCTACCATAGCACATCAAGTCCCTGCATGGTCAGGCACACCCTCTACCTATGAGGCCAGACAAGGCAGCCCTGTTTCCACAAGCCAAGATTCCATAGACAGGCAACAGCTTTAGGGAGATTCTCGTTCCTATCTGGCTTATTATCTTCCATAGCCTGGTATCCACTAAATACATTTACATTTTAGTCATGGTGCTTGTTCCTTCATTTGAAGGGCTGAGTATTACTGCATTCTATGTATACGGTACCTTTACCCATTTACTCAATAGAAATTTAAAATTAATGGTCCAGTACACATCAGAGTATAGGTTTGCTTCTCACATTATATATTATTTAACCTGTGTCTTTAGTCCATTTTGTGCTGTGGTAACAGGATACCTCATCTTGGATAATTTAAAAGAAACACAAATGTATTCCCTCACAGCATGGAGTCTGGGACGTCTAAGACTCCCAGCTTCTGGCCTCTACTGAGAGCCTTTTAACTCTGTGTATGGCAGCAAATTTGGGCTAGCCTACACCACAGATATTTTTATGATGCCATATTTCAGTTCATGAGAGTGGAGTCCTCATTCCTGAAGACTTCGCTTTAGGCCCAGATTTTCCTAGTTCCACTGGACATCAACTTTCTGACACATGAATTTTAGGAAACATAAGCAGAGTGTTTATCCAAGTACTTGGAATTTAAGCTGCAAAATCAACGCCAGGGACACACAGTTGCTCAGGATTATTTATGCTGACTTATTTGGGGACTAGATTTTATTTGGTGTTTCATTCAATTTTATAGCACCCTAAAGGATATTATTCTTAGGGTACCATGAAAAGAAGGGCTGAATAAGCCCAGAGGGGATATTTAGAGTCCACTCTTTCATTTAGTGTGTACCTTTTTGGAGACAACTTCATTATGTAGCCCAGGCTAGTCTTGAGCTTGGTAGTAGACATTTCCTTGGAATGCCTGTAAGACTGTCTGCACTACTTATTTTAGGCATACTCAACACTCAGTAACTTCTCCCTGGACTATGAAAAGTGGTATGAACCAGATAGGACTTTGTTAAAGCCAATTAATATCCTTAACCCCACCACCACCTGGTATTTGAATATCTAAAATTAATTTCCATCCTCAAATATTCATTGTCTTAAAAGTTTATCTGTATTTTAGTTTATATTATGAACTGTCTAGAAAAAGAGGTGAGGGGTGGGGTGGGGGGATAGCTAAATGTCTGTTCCAGATACCACTTGTAGCAAAAGTCCATCAGTATTTTCTAATATAATTGCTATATTAATAATTTTACTAACTGGGGTGTATTTTGTTTTAAAAAGCTTCAAATACATTAGGTCCCTGTAGTATAATAAAATAGAAATAGTTTTAAAGCGACTAGAAGCATTTAGTAAAGAATTCAGGCATGGACCTCTCAGATGGCTCAGATGGCAAAGCTCTTAAGCCTGAGGAGCAAGATTCAATCCTTAGAACCCAAATAAATGTAGGAAAGATCCCACTCCAAATCATTTTCCTCTCCTCCACACAAACGCCAAGGCCTCCCCATACTCGGTACTCAAACACACATGCATGTGACACACACAAGTTAATATCTTAAAAACAGAAATTGGAAAATGAAAGCAGAAAAACAATATGCATTTATAAAAAAACCAACCAACAACAAACCTTTAATACACCTCATGTTGTGGTGACCACCAATGATAATGATCTGAATTCTTTCCCATAGAGTCACTAATTAGAACCAACCTTTCATTCCTAAATAAGGCATACCTGAGTCACCATTTCTAGCTTTTTTTTTTTTTCAAAAAATAAATAACTTTGTAAGTCTTGAAAAATAAATGAGGCCATATGGCTTAAGTTTTTCATCTGTCATCTCCAATATTTTATTGTTCTCTTCTGTTCACACTGAATGATTACAATTGTTCTATTGATTTTCTTTTATGGAGTCTTTCCAAGTCAATTAGTTTGAAATCACCTTCATTATTTTTGCATCCTTATTTCACTTAACATAACACATTTCTGGACTACAGTAACAGGACTCAAAAGGCATAAACAGTCTGGGAAGAATCAGCCTTGATCCTCAGAGGACATATGTCTCTTCTTATAGAACCTGATCTGATTGACCACAGAAGTCAGCCTCCAGGCTTGAGAATCCTCTGGTGCTCACACTTGCAGAATCCCAAGGTCATATCCATGGAGGCTGTATAGATGGCAGAGACTATATTAATCCACCTAGTTTATAAGGGTTAGCTAAAGGAGGTCCCACTGAGCTCACCATAAACTTAGAACTTTTCAGAAGAGACTATACTATGCTGTTTCCCATGATGCTCTCTTGACACAAACCTTAATCAGTATGTAAATACTGATATATACTTGACATATACCTTTATGAGTTCTAGACAGAGCTCATAGGAATCTGTTTTGGGTCACCTGTCTGAATATATATATATATATATATATATATATATATATATATATATATATATATAAAATCTGACCCACGAGCTAAGTTTCCATTCTCTACCATTGAAAACTAAGTTCTGTACTACTTTTTATGTCCTTAATGTCTAGTTTTCATTGGTTTCTTGTGTTCTGTTCTGCCTCTGCCTTCTAATCCAGTCTTTGAAAGGATTACAGAGGACTCTGAACCAGATAATATTCTCTGGCACAGACCTGGCCCCTCTTTGTGACTTAGTTTTCTGAAACAAAAAAACAGAGTAAAGCACATTAAATCCCATTGAAAAAATGTCCTTTCAAAGGAACCTCTTCCTAAAAGATGAAGCCCTTTCATTATTATTGCTTGGGGTCTCAAGACAATGACCCTATAACAGAAAAACTACAGAAAAATGTAGTCTAAGAAAACTCTGACAATTATATTGCTGACAGCCGTTAGTAAGCTTCTAATATTTAATTTTAAATTCATGTCACACTTAAAAGTAAGCTTTGTGACTTGGAATCAAGTCAGTGTCACACCTTCAAGTTTCACATGAAGAAAGGCACACAGACATTTAAAAAGGAAAATAAGTGTTTCTCATTATAAGGAGAAACAAGATCAAAAAGTTTATGAATGAAGGGCCTCACTCTTCTGGGGGTTGGGGTGGCTTTTATTCCCACTGTCCTGGGCCATGGACTGGATAGGCCAGGATGAAATCTCTCTGAGAGGCAAAGAGACACAGATTTGAGTTTCAAACTTTGATCAGGAACAGATATCTCTAAGTGCAACCCATTGAAATGTTTTCAAGGACAGGGACTCACACCCTTTTGAAATGTAAACACAGGCTAAGGCAGTAAATGCTTTGTTAGGGGTTCATCTGGTGCTGTTATGTATTCAGATGCTGAATACTGGTCCCTTGACTTGGTAGCCCCTATCAGTAGCTCCTCTGGTACACTCACCAAGTGATGCTATGTAAACTTTGCACCCCCATATAAAACTATTGGTTAAATAAAGGGGGCAATAGTCAACTCCTGGGAGAAAAAAGGAGGGAGAGCTTCAGTTTATCAGGGTAGGGGGTCACAGGTAGAAACACTTGGTAAGAGAAGGAGAAAAGAAAGGTAGGAAAAGGAAGACAGGAAGAGAGGAGGTCTCCATTAAACATGGTGGGCAAGGAACACGTGCCTGAACTGAAACAGACTCAGAGAACCTGCTGATGGAACAGAAGTAACCTTGGGGATACTCAAACTGCAAGTACTTGAGGAGCACAGCTGGGGAATTAACAATCTAGCGCTAGAAGAAAAATTGGATTATGGGTAATTCCCCCCAGTAAATGTGCCAGTTCTGATTAAATACATCCATAGGACTCTGCCTTGGTTATTGAAGAGGGGGCCTGTTGGGTCATATTAATAACTTAATAGAGTTTATTAAATTCCATTACAATAGTTCTCAACTTTCTTAATACGGTGACCCTTTAATATAGTACCTCAAGTTGTGGTACTAAAGCTATGGAGACCCACACCATAAAACTGTTTTCGTTGCCATTGCATAGCTGTAACGTTGCTACTACTATGAATCATAATATAAATAGCTGTGTTTTCAGACGGTCTTTGGGGGTCGTGACTCACAGGTTGAGAACCCCTGATCTACAGAGCAGGAAATCCCTGGACCTGCCCTCCTGTTATCTTGCTGTCTTTCGCTTTCCAAATGTTTTTGTTTAATCAATTACCAGGATCCTCTATGTGAAAGGTCCAATCAAGAGGACAACAAATGTGTTCTATAGCCAGTTACACTTCCAGCAAGAAGACCAAGCTACGTGTTGCAGTGTGCTCCCAGATCAGCCCTGCCGGTCACCTCATATCTCAGCACATTGAAAACACCAGGGGTTTCTATATTCCAGACTTTGCCCAAATGCTCAGCTCTGAAACGTTAGCATGATTTTCTCAACTTGGATCTCTTCTCTCCATTCTGGCTCCTGAAAATACCTATTTTGGATAGGCTATACATTTCCCTAAGTAGTTAAGGCCATAGAGTGGCAACCAGAGCCATAGATACACAAGACTTTCTCTGATAGAGCTTATGCCTCCTTTTCTTTCTATACACACATTTTGTTGTTGTTGTTGTTTTGTTTTTTCGAGACAAGTTTTCTTTGTGTAGCCCTGGCTGTCCTGGAACTCACTCTGTAGACCAGGCTGACCTCGAACTCAGAAATCTGCTTGCCCCTGCCTCCCAAGTGCTGGGATAAAAGGCATGCACCACTACTGCCCAGCTAGACACACATTTCAAATTAACATAATATTCAATTAAGCTTCAAGCATGCCACACTTTCACTTATACTTGGCCATTGGTAAATTCTCCTTTTTATTCTAAAATCCCCCCTAGAAGTGTGCACTTAAGTCTATAAGTAAATTAAAAATAACTTTCCTTAGCTTTTCAATTCATTAATATTAAATTCTTCTAAGCTCTACCAAGTAAACTCTACTAAATACATACTTATAGGTCTGGGTAAGATTGCCACTTCTCTCTACAGACTTCTTTCTACACATGCATTCACACATACAGTAAACATGGAATTATATTGGCCCATGGTTTGACTGTGTATAGAATATATTTTATAACAGGGAAACAGCACAATGATCAGGACAAGGAAATCAGGAAAGCAAGAAAATTGAGGGGAAAAGGTTGATCAAAATCCAAATGGGTTGTTCTAGTCATTTTAATTTAGTGAGAGATTGATGAGTGACTAGCTCACATTCACAAAATAAGTGCTCCAGGCTTAGACTATAAGCAGGTAACAGTCATTGGATGTAAATAAAACAATATTTCACAGAACTCAGAGATAAGCATGGAGGTGTAGGGTGTACTATACCAAATGATCAGACCTTCTGCTTCCTTTGTGCTTTAACTACAGCCAATTCAACCTGTTGATATTTCCTTGAAGATTGTACTCTTTCCTCTACTTTACAATATTTACAATTTCCAGACCCCTCCATCTGATGCCATTTTTAACATCCTATGACTCATGTAAGTGAATTTGTTGACATGTCTTATATTTTAGGTTGTTGTCACTTTGGATGGTGAACTCTTAATTCAAGTCAGACTTGGTTTGTCTGCTATTATTCAGATGAATGTGTCTACATTCAGCATTGGTTCCCAGAAAGTCAACAGCTCTGTCGCCAACATACAGTGCAATGCCTGGCAGAGAATAGGATTCTATGATTTAGAGGAACAAAGTTGGTGAATAAAGTAAAGAACCATTTACCAAGAAAAACTAAAGCTGAATGTCTGTGTTCATCAGCAGTGATGGAAGCTATGACCCTTTTAATGATTACTGGGATAAAATGGAGTGAGAAGAGGCTCAAGTCTGTGGCTTATTCTGGACACAAATACAGGCCATCTGTCCCATGTGGTGGGAGAGACATAACTAATCAAAGAACTACATGGCCAAGTGTAATTTTAATCAAAGAATGCACCTTGGGGTTTATTCTTGTCATAGAAAGGAGCTGAGCTGAGAAGGGTTCAAATGAGACTTGAAGTGAAACTGAGTAGTCTTAAATGAAAACCACAATTCCATGAAGTCAAGAAAAATAAGAGAATAATGTGTTTCCAAAGGGAAGGAAATTGAGTCAAATATGAAAATATGTAACTTGGCTTATCAAAAGGGTAGTTGCTGGCAGCCATTGAGGAATTTGGCATAGTGGTTTCTGGAGAAGTGGTTGATGGACAAGCCACACACTCCAAAGGACTAGGCATCTCAGAAATTGTCTCTAAAAACAACGCTGTGTTTTCTAAAAAAATAGTTGTGACTATGATATAGGCATACTTGTGTGATTTTATTTAGCAACTACTTCCCTTGTTTGTTTTTGCAGTAATCTATTTGTCACAGTGTGAAGGCACAAGCTACAGGAAAGAACTTTTCCCAACTCATGACACCACATACTAGGCTACTGTCTTCTTGCTAATAATCTACCTCATAACTTTGGTGAGTGCTATTACTTATTGAAATCACTATGAATTATGGGAATAGAAGACAATATGGCTATGTCTTTAATATTCAAGAATATATTGTCCTCACTTAGCCAAACAACATTTATATGGCCAGTGAACATAATTATAATAAGTCCTATTATGTCTTTGAGAAAGAAAAATGATGGGGGTTTAAAGACAGCATATTCTGAAAACACCATGCTTATAAAACAGCAAAAGGGATCTTCAGAAGTTGAACTAAATTCAGGCAACAATTTTCATGCAGGGACAAGTGAATGGAATAAGGTACATGAATATCTGGCTGCATGTATGACTGGGGGAACACAAATAGTATTAAATATAAGTTCTTACTAGAATATTTCAATCAGATAATTTTGTATCATTAAGATACCTGGAGTGCCCTAAGGAAGATTTAAATGTAAACAAGCTTACTATAAAATAGAACCGGTATATGACAAGAATTTAAAACAGAAAGGTGAAAGGAGATACACCAACTCTTTCATGTCTCAGATTTATAACACATGCATTGTACTCTCTGTCATTCTAGAATATGGCATGCTTGGCATAACACCTCATTCATTACACAGAAGCTCAAGAGTAGCTATAGTAGAACTGTACTGGGTGGTGGTGGTGTGTCCAGGTTATATACTTCAAATTATCACCCACCAAGAAAGGGAATTTTCTCCACCAAGAAAGGGAAGAGAGTTCCTACACATGTTGTTGTAGTAGATTGAGTTTATAAATGGGCTTTTATCAATAATTTAGTTGCAGGGCATACAACCCAATACTTCTCTGTTGATGCTGTGCCTGCATACACACTTTGGGAAATTACATTGAATAATTTAGGCAGTCTTGCATATAAATGTTCAGTATAGATGCTGTGTCTCAAGAAACACTAACAGGAGCTTGATCATATTGGCTACTGAGTAAATGGGGCTTGCAGATTTTATTGCAATCCGATATTGCTGGGATTGAGAGAGCAGGTCAAAAGCTTCTCTGTGTCATTTTATTTCTAATTACCCTTTATTTTTCTCCATGGACAATACCACTGAGGGCAGGTTCATTAGAACTTCTCCATCAGTCAGAATTAAGTTAAATCCAATCTTAGAGTTTTTTCCCCTATATGTTATAAGTAAGGGATAAATAAGTACATAAGTTAAAAGACAAAAGGCAATGTTTGTTAAGTATCACATTTTCTAACCTCATAGATACTGTGAAAAATACCATTTACAGGAACCTGGCTGACTCTTCATTCATTCCCTTAGGGGCTGTCAGATTGTCTCGGAAAATGTACATAGAATCCTCTCTTGTCAAGATAACCATATTTTTTCAGCATTGTGTTGGTTTGAAAATGGTTGGCCAATAGGAAAGGGCACTTTTAGGAGGTGTGGCTTTCTTGGGATAGGTGTGGCCTTATTGGAAGAATTGTATTACTGTATAAGTGGGTTTTGACAGTTTCTAGTGTTCCACCTACCCACTAGGGAAGAGAGTCTCTCCTGGCTGCTTGTGGGAAGACAAGTCTCCTCCTGGCTCCCTTGAATCAGGATGTAGAAATCTTGCTTTCTCCAGCACTAAGTTGGCCTACATGCTGCCATGCTTCCCACCATGATGAAAATGGACTGAATCTCTGAAACTGTAAACTAGTTCCAATTAAATGTTTGTTTTTCTAAGAGTTGCCTGGGTCATGGCGTCTCTTTACAGCAAAGAGACCCTAACTAAAACACGGGAAAATCATCCACCAGGTACAGTACCAGGTGAAGCAAACTAGACAGTTTAGGAACTTCTTCATGTGGGAGCAAATTTGGGCAGGTTTTTGAAGAACTTTAATTCTTCCCTTCTTTGCTGTGAAAGCTGTCAAGAGAATTAAGTCTCTCTGCTGTGACAAATGGTAAAATTAACAGAACATTATCGATATCTCCACTAATTTTATTTAATATGTAGCCTGAGGCAAAGATCTATTTTTATGGTAAGATGAACTTATATAAACAGAATGTTAACATATTCTGAAATAAAGAAAAATCCTGCTGGGTGAGCACATGTTAGCCATCGCTCCAACAAATGAGCTATAAATTAATGTTGTGAAGGACCATGATTGGTGTGTGGATGCTGCCTGTAGCTATTTCCTATTAACACGTACTCAAACAGACATGGGATATCTTTAGAAAGAGTATTGGTGCATTCCGGGCATTCTAAAGGCTTCAAGTAAGAAATTTATTACGTGAAATATATAGTATTTACACAAAAGAATTTTATGTATGTGATTCTAAAAGACTAGAATCTGTCTCGAGACATCAATAGAAAAGATGATCATACTGCTAAATGACAACGAAGTAGTGAAGACTAAGAACATTTAAAGTCAGAGGTAGAACTCTGAACGTCCATAGCAGACCAATCAGATGACACTGATGAGAGAAGTAAGTATTCACTCCCAAGTTCCCCAGGAAAAGTCCCAGCAAACCCCTGCTGCTAATGCCTTCCTGAGAGTTGCAATTCCACAAAATCAGACCAAGATAAGGACCACCAAATAATAATGAGATGGTTTTGCCAAGCTAGCTACAAGACCATGAAGACCATGTCTGGTTTAACAGCTTTAAAGAGTCTAGAACCTCTATACACCATCTCACTGAGGAAGGACACGGGACAGATTTGTGTGATTATCTCTTGAGCTCTCTCAATGGAATAGCCTGACTCACTTCTGTTTTAAATTCCTCATGTGAAGTCAGAATTTGGGGTTTTGTTGGAGACTCAGTTGTTTTGTGTGATGTTTTCTAGAAGCTGTCTTATGAGGGGATGTTTTTGCTGAGAACTGACACATGGTGTTTTTTTGGAAATTGCCTGATGAAAGGCCATGTGATGTTCTGCTAGAGGGGACATGTGAGAGGACATGTGATGTTTGGAAAGAGTATAAGTATAACCCAATAGACAGTGGAACTGTCCACTGTCAAGCTTTGACGTTGGTTCAGCTTGATGGTCTTCACTGATGATGCTCTGGCATTGGTTCACTTAGCTTTCTTCTCTGATTGTCACTTGCCATGACTTATAGAGATCTTGTTTGTAGTTTTAAATCATTACTGCCTTTGCCTGAGATCAAACCACATTCTGGTCCCTCCCATTTTCTCTTTTGTTCTACCAGGCTTTAGTTCAGGGAGGTGATTGTACTACCAGCCCTCTCTGGAGACCCTTGAATTTGAAGAAAAAAGACATATGGAGTTTCTTACTTTATAACTTGCTTTCTTGACACAATTGCTGGGCACAGATATCTCCCACCTAGAAAAGGATGGCCTTACCAATTTATTATCTCCAACTCTCCACCTGCCCTAAACTTAGTGGCAAGTCTTACCTCGGCCCTGCAAATATTCCTGGCCACCTGCCTGTAGCAGAGGCTGCAGACCCTAGTTCCCCCTCCCCATGAGACTTTATATTATTTTTGTACTCTTTTTCCTCCAAAGCACCTTTCCTCTTTCCCCTCATCTGTGTTTTCCTCCTGGGACCCCGAAGTCCTACCGGTACCATTTACCCAGAAATTAGCCTCCGGCCTTCTTTACTGACAAATAAAAAAACAACTGGGGAACAGTATATTAGTATCAGAACCTCTTCTTACATAAAGGACTGCTGACTGCTTCAGTGAATGTACTTAGCTGATAGGCCAAGAGTCATGGTGGGTTCATCTGGATCAGGCCACTGCTGTTGATTTGTGTTTGGTGTTTTGCTAGTGGACTGGATGGCTAACAATGAAGATTAGAATTGCTCCAAAGAACTACTTCTAAACAGGTCCATGTTCTCTTTGTTCTATTAGCTATCTTTTTCCCTACCTTCAGTTGATGGACTACAAGGGAGGTTGAAGTGTTTAAGAACCTTTTAAGTAGGTTTTGAAAAACTATAATGCTATATTCATGTCTAGATTGTACTCCGTGGTCCCTTGGGTGGCTTTGGACATATCCTGCTAGTCACTGTATATGAGTCTGGAAGTAGGAGAAGAATGCTGAGATATTTTAGATTGGGTTGGTTGAGCACAATGGCAAGGACTTCTTCCGTTTTTTTTTTTTTTTTTCCAGGTAGAAAGAATCAACACAGCCTTAGCTAAGAAGCTCAGTACTCATGATAAAGGTACTAATGCCCCACAGTGCTGTGAGAGACTGAGACACACTGAAATGTAATAGCAACAGAAACCAGGACCCTCTACCAGTTAGTGACCAAAGGCTTAGCAAAGACAGGCTGTATCTGAACAGCTCTTGAATTCAACTTAGTCTATTGGGCAGGAAATTTACAACTGATACCCCAATAACATGAATCTAAAGAGATATGGTAGAAATCCTGGAAAACAGACACCACCACCCAACGTGAGGAAAATTCCACTGGATGTAGAATTCACCTATGTTCCCAGACAACTCTGGAAATCTAGATTAACTACACGAAGGACAATTTCTATACTTTGCATTTTTTAAAAAGTTAACACAGACAATAAACCATAGAACTATTATAGATTCTATTTAACCCATGAGATAATTTTTACAACTACTAATATACAGCAGAATTTTAACTAATTACTAGATCAAAATATCTTCCTGGGTCATCTATGTATCTTTCCATGCTACCCACCAGTTTCTAATAAGTAAATTATTAACTCATGCAACTATGTAAATGGAGATAAACACATAAGGTTTCTCAGTACTGACTGCCAAAAACTCAATTATTTGTCATCATTTTCCCCAGAGAGAATGAATAATCACTCAGAAAATATTTATATTAGTGCATAACATATTCCCACTAATTTATAATTTAAGCCAATGAAGGGATAAAAGATAGAACTTCTATACTCTTGAAGACAAGGAGCCTAATAAGTCAAGAAATATCAACTTGTACTTGGTAGACAGCTCATTAGGTTAGCATGCTTGCCACCATGATGACCTCAGCTTGATTTCTAAGCTCATGTGGTAGAAGGAGATAAAATGTTCTGTAAGATGTCCTTGGACCTCCACATTCATACTGTGTTGTGTTTGTATCCTCACATATTCACACACAAAACACAAATAGGTAAATGTAATTAAAAGAAAAGAAAAAGTATGAACCTTAGGGAAATTCCATGTCACAAAGAGTTTTAGATGTAGAAATTATGGAAAGTAATGTCAGGCTAATAATGGCTTGCAGTGTGTGTGTGTGTGTGTGTGTGTGTGTGTGTGTGTGTGCGCTGGGTTACTTGTTTCTGCTTTTTTTTTCTTCATAAGACAAACAGCATGTCTTACGAAGTGTCTTATAAACCTTTTGGATGAAATGATAACAATAAAAGTTGTTCAATTACCAACATGAGAAGAAAAAAGAAAGAAAAAAGAGGAAGAAAGAAAGAAAGAAAGAAAGAAAGAAAGAAAGAAAGAAAGAAAGAAAGATAACCCTCAAAACAATCATTGAAAGAGACATACACAGGACAAACATTAAGAACATGGTTCTTCTTGCTTTATTTTGCTTTGTTTGTAAAGGACAAAGAAATGGGGCTGAAAATAAAGAGGACCTTAGTAACCCTTCCAAAAGAAAAGAACTGCCTGATCCTTAAATTTTCTTAAGGATTAAGAAAGAGATTTAACTGTCTCTGAACTTCCTTTCCTCTGTGAAGATGATTCAATCTTACTTTATTTCTCTCTAGTTAGGGTCACTCAATGGTTTGCCAATATTCCAAACTGTATTGACATTTCTCGGCCAAAGCATTTCCTCCCTGTTTCTCTTGTGTTGATATTTTCTGAAAGCAGCCTGGATAAGGACCAAGGAACCTAGTCAGCTCTGCATTTGATATACCATCTATAACTGCTTTTGAAGTTTTACTCATGGAAGATTGAGGAGGAAGAGATTGACCATATGGTTTCTTTGGAAAATCAATGTAAATTGGAGAATAAGAGAAGAAGAAAATAAAAATTGCACACGAAGATCATTTATGAACAAGGATGAAATTGGATCATCCTGGCGACTGAATCTGCTTGTGAAAGTGGCAACAATCATAGGGATACAATACTGGTCAATGTCAGCTAACTATGCTTACCGATTGGTGAAAAATAGAACTCAATAGTATTCAATGAATTTGAGTTTAGTAATAATGAAAAGAATCAGAGACTTGAAGAGAATCACCTCCTGATTAGCACATACACGCATACACAAACATGCATGCACGCCCACACATGAGCATGCATTGCACACGTACTCACATATATATGAGATTATATATGCATATATACATACATATATACATATATACATACATATATATGGGATCACATATTAAACACATATATTTATATTACAAACTTTCCTTGATATTTTTTAACTTTTTTTTGGCATGCTCTGTTTCATTTTAGTGAGATAGGTGACACTCCTGATGAATCCCTTTGCCATTTGAGGGTTTTGCAAAGCCATGATTTCATGAAGTTGGACTCCTACATAATTACCATCGTGGAGATTGTTTTCATCGGCTCTACAAGTCCATATGGGTCGCCAGCACTGGATCAAGTCTTTTGTCATACCCAACACCAGTGCTGCTTTTCTGTGGAAGGGCTGTTTTCAGCATGGGAATGCTGCTCCACAACACTAACATGACTCTCTGATTCCTTTTCCAGCTGAAGTTCAGAGCTGCCACTATATGCCTGGCTTCTCTTCTTAGGGAGGGAGAGATCAGAAGATAATTCAAGCTGCTCTTACCAGATCCACCAGCCAAAAGCTAGCAGAAATGTTCCTTAGTTTAAGTAAATGTTACAAAAGCAGACTCATTAAAAAAAAAAACAATGCAGTATGTTAAATTATGTTAACCTAACATTAAAGATGGCAATTGCTCAATTTACATCTCTTTTGGCAGCTATGGCCTGTATTTATTATTTTTATAAATTACCCACAGAAAATAAACTCATTTCTTTAGACTTTTGACATGTTATGTTCTTAGAATCACAAACATTTAGTGAATCAATACAACTTCAGTATTCTATATGTGTATTTTTATTTTAAAATTTACTGCATCATTTTAAGAGACTATTACTACATATTATGTTATTATACTTTAGATAATGTGTGTGTGTGTGTGTGTGTGTGTGTGTGTGTGTATTTGTTTTGGAGACAGGCAGGGCTGGGCTAGTTAGTTCAGACTGGTCTCAAACTAACAATTTTCCTGGGTTGAGCTCCTGAATGCTGGAAATACACTATTAAATCAGTCTTAATATTGTTACCTAAATTAAATTCTCATGAGCTTCAATAGGAACAGGAAATACAACCCAGGAAAAGCAAAGAAACATTATATACTTATTTACAAATATTTTCTATAAATTTAAAATGATGGAGGAATACTCAGGGGCACACGTGACAGTGTGTGTGAGTGTGTGTGTTTGTGTGTGTGCATGCATGTGTGTGTGCACACACACATACACCCCTCTCATTTCTATAAAGTAGATATGGGGCACTTTCAAACCATGTATGCAGGATGACTTCATGGGGTAGCAGAGGGAAAGAGGGAGAAAGTGCAGGATGGGAAAGAATGTGTGATGGAAACAAACCGATGGGACAGTGTCTTCCATCAAGTCTGGGCTGTAAAGCAAGAATACAAACAGAAGCAAAAGATAACCAAGGTCACAGATTGAGCAACTTCCCAAGTATGAACAAAAGCAAAATAACCCACAGCAATAACGGGGCCAGCAGTGCTTGCAAGGGTTATGGGCATTCTGAGATAGGAAAGAAGCTTTTGAATGCTCTGAAGGGGTTTGAATAAATACCAGTCAGTTCTGAAATGGTGATTTAAGCTCCATGATGAGGTTGAGTATGAAATATGGATGAGAATACTGCGATGACTGGACTTCTCCTCAGAACTGCATTGCAAATGTTGCCAATAAGATTTTCTTGATTTAATTCCTAATTTATGACCACGAGCAGTCCTTTTCTATTTCTGCTCAGTCCACCAATTTCTGAAAAATGCATGTGAATCACAATCCAGTGCCTAGTGTATTTCACTGAAATGCTGGTGTGTTAAACATTATTCAATGGACAAAATTGTATTTAATAAATGAAGGTTAGGTCGTATGTTGCTCTCAGGTGAATTGCTTTAGGTTGCAGTTTGTAGAAAACATTTTAACTGTATATACTATGTATATATGACTACATATATCATGTATACATATACATATATACACACAGATATAATAATATAATATAATTATATATAACATATATCATTTTATATGTGATATATTATATATCATATAATGCATGTCATATATTATATGTATCATATTTATCATATATCATGTTTATCATGTATAACTTATATCATATATGTCACATATACATACATACACATATGTATATGTGTGTGTATAAAATTTCCATTACTATAGATACCTTCACAACCAGTGTTGTCAACCTGTATGAGATCCAGAAACATAGCCTGTTCAATGTGTTTATCATACCACCTGGCTTCATGACACAAATCTTATCACCTAATATTTTTTTTCCTTTCTTAAATCTACATCAGTCTTAGGTACTGACAACCTCACCAAACTATAAAACTTCTATTTCATCATCATCAACATATCTATATTATTTATTTCCTGGAATAATTTCCTTTTGTTGCTGATGACACCTTCCCCAAACACGAACCTGATTTGGGTTAGCCGGGTCATTAATAGCTTCACTAACAACAATGTTTATATTGGGTTACATTTTGAGAGGATACAGTTTCTCGGGGCATAGACCTGAAGGCATTTTGAATGTGAATGGTTCTTCTTGTATCCATGGAGAAGATTCATAGATGAACCATGGTGCTTACCAGCTTTCTACAGTTTTGTTTGCTTGTTTGTTTTAAAGATTTGTTTATTTCATTTATATGAGTACACCATTACTCTCTTCAGACACACCAGAAGAGGACATCGGATCCCATTACAGATGGTTGTGAGCCACCATGTGGTCGCTGGGAATTGAACTCAGGACCTCTGGAAGAGCAGTCAGTGCTTTTAACTGCTAAGGCATCCATCTCTCCAGCCACTTTCAACAATTTTAAAATAGTTTTTTAGTTCAGTATAGGACTAAGCCCAGGAGTTGAAACTCCTCTGACTCCTCATTTATACCTCTCTGGAGAAGCCTTCACAGATACAACACAGAGATGTGTCTCCTAGGTGATTCCAAATCTAGTCAACTTGAAGATGAAGATAAAGCTTATGTTGCCCTTTTTGCATGATCACCATTATAAATTTTCAGGATTGCTGGCCTTTGACCCTAAGTCTCCATCTGCTTAAATGATTATTGAAGATGGTGTTAGCAATTAGTGGGAAAGCAGAACTGATTTACGCCAGACTTTCATTAACAATTAATATGGTTTCAATTATTTTGAATCTGGATTCCCCTTCATTGTCCCTCCTTATTATTGAACCAAGTAATGACACAATAGCCAAAGAAAGTACAAAATTTGTGAACAAAAAAAGTAGATAATATCAAGTTAATTTTATTTGTGCCTTCAAAGAACTAAACCTGGCATGATCACAAGGGTACTTCCTCAATCAAAATTTTTTCATGCCCAGATGCCTTTAAGATAAACCTTTCCAAATCTACAATTTTATTCTAAATACCTTCTTCAGATGTGCATCTCATTACTGCAGTAGCCTGTTTCCTGGTGCCTGCAGTTAGCATTATTGGGTACTTAGTGACTAAATGTGACAGACCTCAACCTCCATTTCCTCCTTTAATGGTAGTAATTTTAACACCGTGGAATCTATCAGTTTAAATGCTAGTATACTTCTCTAGTCTGAATTCTATCAGTGTAAGTTTACTTCTGATGGAACTATCAAGACTATCTGATGGACAGAGTTGATCAAGGGGTATTGGAAAATAAAAAGTATGTAATGACATTATTAAGAATAAAATTCAACAGCTTTTTTAAAATCATATTTTTGCTATCCCATGGAACTGAAGTAAGGACCTATCAATCAATCAACCTGATAAGAGAGCCATTATTTTGAGATGAAATACATCTTGAAATTTTGTCAGCCCTTTCTCAAGCAAATGGACATGTTGACGAGCTTGTTTTAAAATATTCATATTTTTTCCCTTTGTACACTGTTCTGTCCAATAACTAAATTTGATTTTCTTCAAAGCACAGATTTGCCTTGGAATATCAATTCTTATTCCACACTGCCTAATTTCCCCAGTACAATAACTATAATGTTTTCCTCCATCATAATACTATCAGTTGGAAGGTATTTTTGGGAATCTAGCCATCTTCTGTCATTTGTTTTGATGACTGTTTAGTCGTGATCTGAATTCTCAGCTCCCAAATTAGAAATGGATGTCTATGATGTAACTTGTTAAGAAAATTAAAACCTTAAAACTCGTCACTGTATGGAAGGTGTGAATAGAGAAAGGATTCTTTTGAATGTGGAAACAAGAAGTGAGTAAATGTTTAAGGACACAGTTTTACCTCATAAATAATACGACAATATTTTAAGGTGGTAAATATATGTTACTTGATAGAAAATGGAATCACTATTTTCAATTTTTTAAAATTTCTTTGAGATTTAGTTCTTAACAGAAATAAAATGATAATGTGTTTTTCCATGTGGACTTTTATTGCATATGGTACATTATTTACTTGCACATCCTTAAAAGAACATTTAAAGATTGAAATTAAAGAAGAAAATTATATAAAAATCTATAAATTTCTTTTATAAACAACAGCAGTAACTACTTATTTGCTACTTGCCATGGGACAGTAATGTAAAATGTATTAAACTAACTCCTTTATGTTAATTTGACCTCAAATACTTCCTAGAAAGAAAAATGATATTTTTAACTCTTATGATTTGATAAATAGAAACGTAAATGATATGTTTAACTTCTAATGATTTGATCAATAGAAATTTACTGAACAGAAGTTTGATCAATAAAAATTTACTGAACTTGCTCAATTTTAGGGTACAGATTTCATTCTGGAAGTATTAGCTAGAAAATAGAAATTTAGTTATTTCACTGTGTGCATTCCCAATTTTTTGTTTGGTTGGTTTTGGTTTTTATAATTATATTTTGAGAATACTCATCTAATTCCACTTTGGAGTAATTCTAGGGTTTATCTGTAAAAGTTTAAAAGAAAAATGCAAGGCAAATGTAACAGTCATTTAGTTCTAGGGGGGTGTCATCTTACAATTGTTAACAATTGTATGTGATTTTAAGTAAACGTCTTGAAAACCACTTTATCAAAGTAAGTGGCTACCCTGTAGAGAATACTGCTCCCACAGAGTGGATGAGTTCTTAGCAATGACTGACCAGTTGTGAAATAAATTTCCCAGGATAGCATCATTTACAAACTTAAGAATGAGAATATTCTGAATGGAGTAACAGTCTCAGGAAAATTAGGGTGACTGTAACATTCATAGAAGATGAAGTTACTGAAATCTTCAGATGCAAAGAGAGAGTAAAAAGGAATCTTTCATGAAATGTCAACAGATGAAATAATATGTTTGTTATGAAGTTTATTAAATGTGTATTCTTGCTACCCAAAGAACATGAGTGAAAATACAGAATGTATGTGTTTTGGATATCTGCATGGACCTTAAACTTCACTGAGTCATTTCCAGAATGATACATTCTATTTCTTTTACTCTTGTTATTCTGAGCTACAAAAAGGAGCCTATCTTTCATTCATGCCATTAATTTAAGTACTTATGCTGCCAAATGACAATTCTAATTTTTAAAGCATTGCATTTATGTTGTCAATTATGGCAGGAGTGAGACATGGGGTAAGCAGAGGGTTTCGCGATAGCTTTTAGATAGTATTAAATGATTTTTAAAACACATAAATTCGAACTTTCACCAGACCAGTGCCCATGGTGATGTTGATGTTCTTGTCAGGTTCCTGTGTTCATTTGAACTGAAAAACCCTGGTGCGATGCCAAAGTCACCGTCTTTAAAGTAATTTTCTACCTGACTTATTTATTCATATTAATAAGAAATGTATTTTGCTGTAGTCACTCGTGGCAGCTGAAACAGCAAAACACAGAAGCGGTCCGGGATGATCTAATTTGTACCTGCCAACACAATGCTCCTTCCAGTTACAATCAACTACTGTGTCAGCACCAGTGAGCTTCTCTGTAATGTTTAATGAGAAAATGTAGGGGAAGAATATCAAGAGTGGTTTTTATCAGGGTTCAAGTTTCCAGCCCACTTACAGCCACAGCATTCTCAGAGAACAGACAAACCTCAAGTAAGGGTGAAAACAGCTAATCCTTGTAGTTTCTCATATCAGGCAAGAGAACCAGGTAGACAGATGCAGAGGGATAGTTAAGCAATAGTCAAGCACATTTGTACAGTCCAGTTCCCACCAGGAACGAATCTGCAGGCACTGAGGACGAACAACGTCACACGTAGAAAGAAAAGGTTGAGGTGTTAACTAAAAGCAAGATTTCAACACAGAGGTGAGAGATGGACAATTACACGGCCGTCCTCGTGGAGGCCCGGGGTTTAATTTCCATAAGGGCAAGAAGGAAGCAAAGTATCAACTTGAGAATCTTAAGTATATGCAGTTCCACTGAGTCAAGGATTCATGCTTTGCATATAAAGAAATGTTGTTTAAATTCTAATGAGAAAAAAAAAAACAAGGCTCAAGTTATTATATGATGTATAGGTTTTAGCAATGAGAAAGGATGTCTTCAGATTAAGACCAAGATCACAGACCCAGATCAGTGCCACTCTGTCCAATGCATAGCTTCTTTCCAGTATGTTTGCTGTCATATACCACGTGATTAGACATCTTTAGATGTGGGGGTGGTTTTCTTAAGCTCAGCAAATGTCTACATTTGAGAATGCTGTTTCTTCCTGAGTTTTAGGCTTGTGCTAAGGTAATGCTTAAAGCTGCATTAAATAAAAAAAATATAATATATGTGCTTACAATATTAAAAGGAAAGATATTAGGTATTTGCTGAACATATGTAAAATTGTACATTAAGTACACAGGACAAACACAAGCTTTTCTCCTAGATGTACAGGTTTGTAAGAACAATTCTCACACAATGCGTAATCTGTTCTACACATAATGTCACTGAGTATAATAGAATTATTTCTGACATCTCTCAGAAGTCCAGGCCTCAGTATGCATCCTGGAAACTGAAATTCATGGTTGGTGCGTGCACTCATAAATGTTCTCAGGTTTTATACTGCAGAAACAACATGTGCCATAAACACAGGTCCCCCTGGGGCATCCACAGTACTAAGTGGTAACTCTCAGGGAAGCGATGTGTTGGGACATTCCGTTATGCAGTAACTTTAATGAATCGCCTGATTGATGACCAATGTAAATTCGGAGTTGGCTGCCTTCCCAGAATGCTTCCTAGCACAGTAACACAGTCGACACAGGAGGGCAGCAGTTTGAAGAATTGGGGGGTTGGGGGAGAGGAGAAAAAGAATGTTGGGCCAAAGCATGAAGATATAATAGATGCCGAGTTCCGTGGCAGGTGCTAGACCTCATGCAGAATATAAAAAGTGAAATGCTAAAAATGAATGATGGAACCCTGCTACCTCCCTCCTGTTTAGAGCCCCAAAGGCCTCTAGAAATGGTCTTGGCAGCCATGAACAGCATTTATTAGGAGATTACTTTTTAGAGAGCTATGCTGGTGGTACACCTTCCATATCAAAAAAAAAAAAAAAAAAAAAGACACAAGGGAGTTTTCTAACCTCCAACCGCGCAATGCAAGTACAAAAGGCAGCAGAATAAACTCCATGTGGTTAGGACACACACTGGCCAAGTTCTCTCTCTCATAAGAGGGCCGGGGAGGCCAATGGTTACAGAGTGGAAGAATGTACTTGAGTCTAACAATAACCCCTCATCTAGACGTTGAAAGGGTGCAAGTTACAGGAGGCACCTGTGATACATGTAATGGGAATACAAGCCAATAGCCACACACAGTCTGGCCCAGGAGGGCAACAGTCCAGCATAAGCATTTTGGGCCAGGAGATGATGAAGGGTTTGCCATAGAAAGCCACATGTGCCGGGTACCGGGGACAATCGCCCAACTCACTGGCAGGATCACAGCTTCAGGATCTCAAGAGAAGAGCCTTCAAAGTTTCTTTTTATCCTTCCCCCTTCTCTTTAGTATCCCTTTCTCCCTATATCTCTCCTTTCTCCCTCCCACTTCTAATAACTCCCTCTCATACACAGCACACATACATATAAACACATACATACATATACGTACATCAAGGTGTGAATTAGGGATTGTTAATTTCCAACCACTATCTATATTAATTCTACACAATACCTAACATTTCCTCTGCTGTGTGTCCCTGGTTTTGGATGCCTCATTCTAAAGCTCACTGTTCTGTATAATATCTGTGCTTTAAGGATTTCATGTATTTCTTATACACATCAATATTCAAGTTATCTTGCTGCTGTTTTAGAAGGACTCTATGTAGCCCGGGCTACCCTCAAAAATCACTGTGCACCCAAAATGACCTTAATTTCTGATTTTTCTGCTTCAACCTCCACAATGTTGAAATTGTAAGTGTGCACCACCATGCTTGCATTATGTGCTGGGCTGAAATCCAGGGACTTGTGCATTCTACATAAGTTCATTGAAAACTGTTTAAAAAATTAATAACACGGCTATGGGTGTCGCTAACATTTTAAAACTATATTTCATTCAGCATCCCTTACAAGTG
The DNA here is from genome assembly GCF_011762505.2 of Arvicanthis niloticus. NCBI lineage: Eukaryota > Metazoa > Chordata > Mammalia > Rodentia > Muridae > Arvicanthis > Arvicanthis niloticus. The sequence continues at coordinate 30,072,628 of NC_047677.1, read as the reverse complement.
TTATATTTCTGATTTCCTTTTCTTACCATGTCTGGAGAATGGGTATGATGAATTGTTCTTATATGGTGACAAATTTATTTCATCAAAGTTCCACCTCTTAAACATTCTATAACACCCCTGGACAACACCACTAGTTAGGAACCAAGTGTTCAAACAGATGAGCCTATAGTAGACATTTCTCTTATAAATTACAATCTGTGCTAGATGGATTTACTAAGGAATATTTTGTCCACGTTGTGGAAAGTATACCATTTTGCTGCTTAGCTCCTCAAGTAGTTAAAATCACATGGTCTCTAACAAGGGTTTAGTTATTTTCTTGCAATAGCGTGTGAGCTAAGCTGATGACAACAAATGCTAGATTTAATCTGCACATCTTTGTAAAATCAACTCGACCCTGGTTGCCTATGGCACTTTTAGACTCCATCAGAGACCACGAACTTAACTGAGACTCCTAGATTTTCCAGGGACTTAGGCCATGAAGCACATTTAAGGGAGAAATAGGTAACACAATTCCCAATTCCCATTTGCAGATCTGACATGTAATAGCCGCATATTGCTTTGCAAATCGGGCTTTTTGCTTTGTCTCTAGTCACATTTACCCAAATTTCTTAGGGGAGAATATTATTGTACCCTAGAATTGCTTCACGGAAATGGAGTTAAAGAAGTTATTTTAAAAGTCATTTCAAAAATAGGGTATCAACAAATCTGAGGGTTTAGTTGCTAATAGCCAAAGGCCTTTTAAGGATCTGTTGGGGGCTACGTAACTGAGAGAGGTGAATAGCTGTAGGTACTGTTTTCAGCTGTGAGCTTGAGTATGAGTAAGCAGGGGAGAAACAAAGATTTAGCATACTCCATTGCCAGGGATGCTGGGAGCCTGCCAAACACAGACGACAGTGGGTTATATTCTGTATTCTACCCACTTGACTCTCTTCACTGTAACATCACCTCTGCTGCTAACAAAGGTAACTTGTGTGGTGAAATCTGCAGCAGGGCATCCCTTCTGCCAAAATCATGCTTTCCTTCTTTCTTACAAATAGTGGTAAACAGGTCAAATCTCTGCTTTGCAGGTGAGCTAGAGAAACAGCATATTAATTTTGCAACGGGTCCCAAACTTTTAGTTAAACGCTCAGTATTGTTTGGGATTACACATTCAAATCAGCCATGATATCTAATTTGTGTGTGTGTGTGTGTGTGTGTGTGTGTATTTAAATGCACTACTAATTAAGACACTAGAAAATGTAAACAATATATTGATAAGATTAAAAAAAATACTTTGTAGAACACACCAAGAAAAAGTAATAGTTCTTGGTAATAGTTATCTAAATAAATCTTGGAAACTTACTTAAATTACAGAAAACATAACTGCTAGAGAGATCGCTCAGCAGCTGAAGCCGCACCGCTCTTCAGAGGGACTTGAATTTGGTTCTCAGCACTCAAGTGGGGTGACTCCTTGCCGGTTGTCACTATAGTTTCAGGAGTTCTGATGCCCTCTTAAGATATCCATGGGCAGTTGTACTCACATACATGTTCTCACACATGGATAAACACACATGTAGTTAGTCTTTCAAAAGCAACTCTAAATTAAACAGAACATGATAACCAATGTTGAGTTAAATGTATATTTACATTACATTTGAAATAAGTCTAGTATTTTACTGCAGAGTTCAATAAAATATATGCCTAATTGCCCTAAAAAATGTAAATGTCTTCTTATCTCTTATAATACAGTTTGCAATGCGAGTAGCTTCTGGCATTCTAACACATGAGTTACTGTCTTGATATTTCAGGACAGGAAGAAACAAAATATACATTGAACTACATGTGCTGACCCATATCTGAAACCCCAGCACTGGAGATTTCAAAGCTAGCCTGGTCTATATAGTCAGCCTGGGGTCCTTGAGACTCTTTTTTTTTTTTTTTTTTTTTTTTTTTTTTTTTAGTGCATTTTCTATACATAATATTAGAAGAGAAAAAAACCTTAATTTTATAATATTGCTTTGTCTCTATTTTACAAGAGGTATAATATCTAGAGCAATTAGTAATCTCCCAGCAGCTTCTAAAGTGAAACAGAAGCTGTGCCCCAAAGTTCCTCTATAAACATGCAAATCCTTAGCCTGAGGGTAGAGGACTTTCTCAGTGCTGTCCTTCCAGAACATTCCAGTCTGCTTCCATATAGATTCTCAGTTCAGCAGGGAGTCATAGCACAAAAAGAGACATTTCTTAAACACTCTCAAGAGGGGCTCTCTGATTCTGATTCTTTCTAGCTCTATTTCTATGTAAATTTATATGTGTACATAAATTACATTTTGTGTGTGTGTGTGTGTGTGTGTGTGTGTGTGTGTGTGTGTGTGTGAACTAGAAAGTAATATTAGCAGTACACAGAAGGAAAGGAAATTATCTTTCCAATCTGACATTGGTAATTAATGGAGTCTGGTATGCAGAGAGTGCTGGCCCAGAGACAACGGGAGAGCAACATCCAGTGGGAGGTAAAAATCAAAACAGGAACAATAAGCCTTCTTTGTGGGGAAGACAGGGAAGGGTCAAATACACAGGCTGTCTTGCTGTTTTCCTGTCTGTCTGAGTCAACCTAGACAAAGTGATGTGGCTTTATATCCACTTTCTCAGATTTGTACCATGCCACACATATACACACATACATACATACAAACACACACATATATACACACACAAACACACATACACACATATACAAACACATACACACCGTAAACCAATGAGACTTTCTCAAAACTGACATTGTACAGCATTTATTCACCACAGTACTACTAGGGAACACTGTGTACATAATGCGAGGACATTGATTATTTTGGGCAAAGTACCTACTTGTAGCTGTCATTTCTTTACACATATGGACATGCCATGATTCCCTGTCTAGGTGTTCTGGAAGTGGGAGTATTAGACTTAAGTCAATTTTAGAAGATCAAAAATCGGGAAGTAATGTCATCAATAAACACCAAAGAACAGAAAATGCTTGCTAGCTATTTATACATTGATTGAGACAGTGTTAAGATACTGTTAAGTATAAACTATTTAATTCAAAATAATATTTTATTAGTTTGGATAAAAAACACTGACATTAGTTGAAGTATTAACTGTAGCTATCAAGGATTTTGGCGGGGCAATTAATTTAAGGGCATGTGTCATAGTCACAAGAAAAATGTGAAGACTGGAGAGTCCCGGAACAACTTTGAAGTTAGAAGTATCTTAGGTATATGCACATTGACAGTGTGCCCTGTACCACAGTATCACTACACTTTTTTATTTTGGTAAATTAGTTTTTTTCCCATTACATATTATATTAAAATTAAATATCCACATACATTTGCAAGATAGTACAGAAAGCAATCATGTACACTTGACATAGGTTTCCCCCGTAGTACCACGATGAATAGCTGGAGGTCAATGTTAGTTTTGAGAGAGTCTTACTGATGTACTGTGTGTATGTGTGTGTTTGTGTATGTATGTCTGTGCGTGTGTGTTGGTATGTATATGTGTATATGTGTGTATGTGTGTGTGTCTTCTCATTTTATGCTCTGCATTGATTCATGAAAGTACAACCAGAGCTACAATACAAAAAAGTACTCAATACCAAGATCTTCTTTACATTAAGCTTCTGAAATGCCACACACTAACCTTGTCTAAGCAGCAAATTTAGAGTTCGCTATGTGTTTGTATTTCAGGAATATCAAAGGTAATCATACAGGGCACAAACTGTTGGGGCTGATATTAAAGAACTATGCTTTTCTACATCTTCATTCCTGCAGCCCATTACCAATTATTGGATGTGGAATAGTGACTTCATAGAGAGAAATAGCGTTTCTTATTCCGGGTGGTCTACAGCGTATGTAAGTATTTCTATGTGGCAGGGTATTTTGAGTGCTTTCAGTTTGTTACTATCACAGATAAAGTTGCTGTGAGTAGATATAGGACTGAAGACAGGCTAAGAGAATTTTTAGAAAAAAAACGGTGTCATTGACATTCTAAAGCGCCTTGGAAATCCTCTTTGTAGGATTTTTGGATTTAAGGACATAATAGTTGGCAAGAGTGAAACACGCCTAACCACGAAACTTGCAATATCTACTTGGCGACATTTATGAGTAAATGTCTAGCAACAAAGTGCTGTCATGTCATTTTCATTCGTTGCTCAGGTAAAGAAGAGATAATGTTGTCTTGCAGCCATATGCACCAATCATGATTCACCGCTATGCTTCTTGCTATGTGATGGATTAGTGCATGTATTTTTCTAAAGGGACTCAGTTCAACAGCCAGCTCAGGGCATCAAAGCTACTTAACATTTGCTACCAAATTCATAGTCTGCTTTTGAATTAGAAATTTGTGGTCATGGTAATAGGAAACAGTTATCTTAATCTTTTTGTCTCTTTGAATACAAAGATAGATAGATAGATAGATAGATAGATAGATAGATAGATAGATAGATAGATAGATAGATAGATAGACAGACAGACAGTGCTTGGTAGAAAGAAAGTGATAAGGTTGGCCTCAAACTAGCTTTATAGCCAATAAGGACGGTAAACTTCTGATCCAACTAAGTGCCAGATTATAGGTGTTGACTGCCATACTTAGTTCTATGTGGTTCACGGAATGGAACCAAGGGCTTTAGGTATGATAGGCAAGCACTCTACCAACTGGTGTCCTGCAAAAAACAAAACAAACAAACAAAAAAGCAAAAAAAAACCAAAGCCATCGCAGCAACTGAAACCATAAAAGCTAGTGAGGTTTTTTATGTTCATCTGGACAGTCAGTTGCTCTTCACACTGTCATCCTTGATTCATCCGTCTGTAAACTCTGACACTTTCAATGTCTTATGAGAACATCCACCCTAACACCCACCCTAGCAGCCTATTAGTAGTATTCAGGAATCTATAAGCATAATTCGGTTTAATTCAGCATGATGAAATAATGACAGGCCACTTGAATTGTGAAATATTTAGCCCAAAGATAACATGGACAGAACAATTCGAGGCACCAAGGCCACACTGTATGTCACCGATTTACTATGAGAATTTGCTTCAACTTTATTGATTATTAATATTTATCAAAGATTTTATGTAAATTATATTAATGTATTAATAGTCAATATTATATCATATATTTTATATTATAAGATAATATTAATGATCAAGTCATAATGCTTAAAAGCAGTTTATTGTATTTTGGGAATTACCTTAAGGGAGACAGACAACCACATACTCTGGCTTAAGTGCAACTGGACAAGAAAGCTTTGCCTTTTTATGTCCTGCGTTACTGTCCAATCAATGCTTCACTGGCCACTTAGAATTTTAATTAAAATACTTTTACCTTGATGATATAAAAACATTGATTACAGCTATTCTTTTCAGAGAGTTAGAAGCTTTGCTCAAGGAGTGAAAAACCTCAGTCTCTGCCTCTTATGATGTCCATCAATCCTGTTTAGTCTCTGTCTCTTCTGATTCCCCCTTTCTTCATTGATTTTATTTTGCAGGGCTTTTTTTCCCTCTAATTTTATTCAAGCTTTTTGGTGATAAAATGGATGTGGCCCTCAGTCTGAACACCCTGTAATCAGAACTACAGCTCTTCTGCATGGTGCTGACTCAGCAAAGGCTCCTGGCTACTACTTCCTTCCCTCTGGCAGAGTTCCACCCACAACCCAACCCTTAACCTCAGAGTGCCTGAAGACAAATAGGTCAGTGAGTCCATATATTCTAACCACATTCTCCCTTTGTTTATTTGGAAAGCAGTATTTGATGATTTGTGTTAAATTTCATAGGAAGGTATAAAGGACAGAAGAGAAAGGGAGAAAGACAGGGAGGGAGACAGGGCCAAAGCAAGTAGACACCCCAATTCTCAAACAACATCCTAAAATCTAAGAAGGATGTCAAAACAAATGAGAACATTAGACGTTATAGCACACGTGCTCCAAACTAAACACGTTCTCTTCATATAAGCATTCTCTTCTAGGCAAAGATCATGTGGACAAACGTTCTTGAGATTTGAAGTATTGTTATAATGATGTTAAAGTTATTTTATTCACATGATTTAGGTTATCTGAGATAAGGGTAGTTATGGGTTTGGGTTACACCTGCCTCAGATCCATATTTAAAAATTGTGTTTAAACTTTGAAAAGAAAATCTATCATTCTTTTAGGATGTTCATTAAGAACATTGGTGGCAAATGCTTTGTTATATTTTTGATATATGTAAACTTGGCATATAAATTAGGAATAAAACCAGAAATATCTAGCGGGTAGTTTATACCAAATAATAAACAGCAGGACAGAGATTTGAGTGTCTATTAGGTGATGTGCTGGCTATTAACGGTAAGCGTCCATGACATTCTTCTATAGAAATTTTTATGGAGTAAACATTTCTGTATTTTAATAGTGCTTCTCACCACATGAACACTATATATTGACAGTTCAACCAAAAGCAATTGTGAATAGTCAAACAAAATGGAATTTTAAAGGATTCCCAATAACATTGTATTACTTCACTTAAGGGTAAGCATCAGAAGATTTGGCTCTAAAATGCCATCTTTTTTTTTTTTTTAATCTCATTATTTGTGTATGTCTCTGTGTGTGTATGTGTTTGTGTGTGTATGTGTGTGTGTGTGTGGTATGTTTGTGTGGTGTGTGTGTATATGTGTATGTTTGTGTATGTGTGTGTGTGGTGTGTGTGAGTGGTGTGTGTGTGTGTGTTTTCAGGGGTGGGTGGAGAATTAGAGCATTAATATAACAGTGTATATTAGAAAGAAGTAGGAAAAAAGGAGATGAGAGAGCGAGAGAGTCTATGTGAATGAAAGAGAAGCAATGGGTAGGGGTAGAATCCATGCCATGGCCCTCACTGACTCTTTGTAATGTCCACTGATGCAAGAGGGATATCTGAGTTCAAACAAAATTCATCCAGTGGACTTCAGGTACCTGCCACATATTATGTTTCCTCTCCTCCCATATCTTGAGGGTTAGAAAATACTTCTAGAGTGCCCGATAGTTGGAAACATCATATGCTGGTTTTCATAGTCCAAACACAGATTACGATAATTGCACTATAAGGTATTTGCTTTTAACATGGGAGTTTTCTGTTAATATAAGTATGGATGAGACCCTGACATTAATGTGGCTCTCACTACCCAGCTTGCTTCAGTCATAGAATAAAGATGTAAAGTACAGCATGGTATCTCTGTTAGTTGATCTATTTCCACAAAAGTCCTAAATCAAATAAAACTGAAGAAGGGAGGAGAGGGCTCTATTCAGACATGAGGTAATCAGAAATAAAAGTCTTACTTCAAAAGAGAACTCTCCAGTAACTATTTAAAATTATGTTTACACTGGAATTTATGAACTATAAGAGTTTTCAAAAGCTATCTCAACTTAGTTTCATGTTTTCCTTATTTTCTGAGTACACTTTGATGTGGGGGAAGTATTTACTGAGGAAATATTTCATAGCAGAAAAAGTTCATAGCACATGTGGACTTCAGGTAGTCGTGTTATTGGGAGGGAATTGGTTGAGAGAATTTATAAATCAGCCATTTTTTGGAAACATTTGTGGGACATGAGGAAATCTTAAAATCTAAAGTGTTTAGGACACAAACTAATACAAGAAGATGTCTAGTCTCCCTGTGTTAATGGGATTTCCCTTATAATAAACTCAGATGGTATCATGGGATGTAATTAGTGCTTTTAGTCAACACACTCATTTCAGAGCAAAGGGCAAATAAAAAGAAATGTCTATAAATGGGTGTATATTTATACCAGCCTATACAATTATTAGAGAAGTAGAGCTAAAAAACTGAAGTAAATAAACTATTAATTATCACCCAATTATCCACAAATACACGTTCGACGTCACTATTTGCTAAACACCAGCAATGAAAAGCTGGCAGCTCCATAACTGTTGGAGAAATCCCTCCATTCTCCCCAACTCCTCCTCCTTATCCTCAGAACTCACAGACTTAGTTAAACTGCTGAATGAATTATCCCAATGTCACACTACTACCTCTAAGGTGTAAATTCTGCTTTTTCCTTTGTGCAGAAGAGAGGACTCCTGGAAAATCAAGTGTGATTAAACCTGGAATTTCTGTTATACTTGAAGAGTGTTTGCGGTCTTCAGGGCTAAGTTCTCAGGGCCAATGACGCGTAGATATCCTTGACCCAACATTTCTAAGTCACACTAGTGAGATTCTGAGCAAAGAGTCAGCTAATATGCCTTAGGCTATCGATTGTAGAAAGAGTGAAATAACAAATATGTATTATTTTGGGTGATGACTGTTCAGTCAACCATTAGGCCACAAAAGAAAACAAGTGCCATTTACCAAGTTAATTTGATGATGATCAGGACTACTAATGCCAACAGTCAGAAACATAACAAAAAAATAAAAACATCCTAAATTTCTGTGGAAATTTAAAACAGTGGAACTAAAATTTAAGTACAAAGAAAATAACCAAAAGTAGTTAATAGTGGGTACAAAAAGTAGGATATGCATTGTTATCTTCTTTCTGTGTGTCTCTCTTTTTCTTTCTCTGTCTCTCTCATCTGCCTCTGTCTGTCTCTCTCTCTGTCTACCTTTATGTCTTTGTGTCTGTCTCAGCCTCTCTGTCTCTGAGTCTCTCTGTCTCTCTGTCTTTTTCTTTCTCTCTCTGCTTCCTACTAGTGGATCAGATGTAAGCGCTCAGGTACTGCTCCAGCACCATACCAGCCTGCCTGCTGCCATGTGGCACACCCTCATAGTCATGGACTTCTGCTATGAAACTAAGAACAAACCCCTATTTAAATGCTCTTTTAGAAATTGCTTTGGTCATGATGTCTCTTCATAGCAATAGAAATACAAATAAGACAGCTGCAAATGTTAATTTATTTGATTACTAATAAATAAGACTATAGAAAATCCACATAGGGAAATTTTACATTAAATTTTATCTTAACAATTTATCAATAATTAATTTCATACAAATATTCCATTTAAACATGAAGGAAAAATGTAGTTTCTATGTAACACCGTGAAACTTAGTGTTATGGTTAGTGTTGCTAGTCTACTTTGATAAGATCTAGAGTTAACCAGGAGACAAAGCTCGAGTAAGAGATTATTTAAATTAGTTGTGAACGATTTAAGTTAGTCAGTGAATGTCTACAAGAGTTATCTTTATTGAGTTAACTGAGGAGGAAGATGCCTTCTAGATGGATGTACTATTCCTTGGATTTCAGGCCTGGGCCATATAAAAAGATGAAAGATGGATTCAAAAAAGCACCTGCTTCTTCTGTCTCACTGTCAAATCAATGTGACCAGGTGATTCAAGCTCCTGTTGCCTTGACTACCCTATCATGATGCATTCTGCCTTTGAACCACAAACCAAAATAAGTAAACTCTCCTTCTCTCTTACATTGCTTTCATGGGGGTAGTTTAACACAGCAACTAAAAATGCAGCTCATAGACCCAGGATTTCTCTTTCCTTTGTTCTTTTCCTCTTTTTGATGAGACAATTTTTTCAATACTTTTATTTCTGTATGATATATGAAATAGGTATAGGTATATTTAAAATGTATCAGATAAATGCCTTTGTAGGCTAATGCTTAGCATTCTTTTGGGGAGCAGTTTTCAGGTTTTTTTTCTTTTATTGAAAATATTTTTTCCTTACATAGTACAGCCTTGATTAGTGTTTCTTTTCCTTCTACACTCCAAGTTTCTCCCTTCCTTCTTCCCTCTCATCTGGATCTGCTCCCTTTTCTGACTCTCACTAGAGAAAAAAAACCAGGCTTCTAATGAATGGATAATAATACCATAAAATAAATAATGTATCAGAATAGGACAATCCAAATCCAGAAGCAAAAGAGCCCAAGGAAAGGTAAAAGAAATATATTTACACTCAAGGCCCCATTATTTTGCGCATTTAGGAATCCTATAAGAACACTAAACTGGAAGCCATAATGTATACTCAAAGGACCTATAAGGTATAAAGAGAAAAAACAATATATATTAAATTAAATTAAAAATAAAATGAAAAATGAAATAAAAACAATAGCAATGCAAAAAGCTCTGGCACAACATTATGAGGGGACCTGCAAGGATGCCAACAATTCATTTCTCAGGAAGATAGGAATCTATCTACCTCCTGATCCAGCCATACTACTTTTGGATACTGAAAGGATGCTTCATCCTACCCCAGAGACACAAGCTCAACCACATTCATTGATGCTCTATTCATCATAGCCAGAAATTGGAAACAACCTACATGAAAATGGATAAAGAACATACAGAACATCTACATATTGGAGTATTACTTAGCTACTCAAAAAAAAAAAAAAAAAAAAAAAAAAAAAAGACATCATGAAATTTGCAGGCAAATGGGTGGAACTAGAAAACTTACCCTGATTGCAATATACCTGATCCAGCAACTATTTCTTTAAGAGGCTACAAAATGCACTGATATTAAAACAAAGGTGCACTTCATATATTGGCTACATTGAAACAAAGATTGCTTTCAAATATACCACTGAAGGAAATATTTCCATTCAAAATACATGCATTTGACCTCCTGACTTCTTTAAATGAATAAACACATTAAGAATCAATTTGTAGAATCATAGAACTCATTTTGAAAAAATTATATATCTCTTAAATAACTGTTCACACATTCCATGTGATCAATACAAACAGCAATTTCTACATTTTGCACATTTATAAAGAAAATATATATTGTAACATGATATCACTGAATATTTAACTAGATTGTGTAGGACCTGGGAGCCATGGAAGCATGGGTGAGGGATGCCCAAACCCTAGAAACCTTGAGCTGAGATCAGCAGGAGTAAAATCATTCCTCCCGTGCCCCAGGCCTTCATGGCCCAGCACTCTTACCCCTGTGACACTACCTATGTCCCCACTGGAGAAAATCATGTAGTCCAGTAGCCAGGTTAAACCTCCTCTCCCCCTTATAAGGCCATATCCAGCAGCACCTGGAACTCCTCCTTATGCAGATGAGGCATCCCCAGAACTCTGGCCCTGGCTAATAATGTTTTGTTATCCCATATGTCCTACTCATCCCCCAAAGATTTAAATAGTCTTTGCCTCCCTCTTCCCCCATTAAAATGAGCTGCCTGACTGAAGTTCCTCCCCTCCCCCCCACCAGAGTCTGTTCTTACTTCACTCCCCACCGCCTGAGGTCACTTAGCTCCTACCCATCACACTTCACTTCTCCTCCCAGGATCCACTGGTTGGCATGAGGCCATCACAGTGCTATAGTCAGGGAAGCAGAGCCCGGACACCACAGTTGGATCAAATTCTTTGATCCTATGACATCTTGGCTGAAATATGAATCAAATTAGGCAACTTTGTGCCCTTCTCATTAGTATAAAATCGATGTGAAAGATTGAAAACTGGCAGTATATTCTGAATTTGCATATGCCACACCAGTGACCTAGGAATTCCCCTCAAACATAGACTTGGAAATGTATTTATATGTGTACTAATTTAAGGGTAAAATGTACCAAACAGGCTCATGTGTTTGAATACTCAGTTCCAGCAGATGGCACTGTGTTTGGGAGTTATAGAACCTTCAGAAGTGGGAAGGACCTAAATGGTAAATGTGGATAAAAATGAACTGGCTTCTGAGTTCTGGCTTTTGGTTCCATCCATCCCTCAGTACTTCTAGACCCACCATGATACAGCAGGACCTTACATAAACAGCTGCTATCCCTTTACTATGTGTCTTTTGCTACGGTGAACTGTACTCCTAACATGGAAGTTAAAATAATCCCAGTCTCACTTAAATTATTTGGTCACCAACAGAAAGGCGACAAAGGCCACATCCATTAAAATACATGCAAAAGAATATTCACACCAGTGATATTCGTAATTGAAAACCAGAACACATTCCAAGCAAGAGAAGTGAAACTTGTGAAAGAAAACATCACAATTGAATCTTATCATTTTTAATAAAGTCCCCCAAGTTCCACTGTAAAAATACCCATGCTTGGTTCCATTAACCCATGTCCTTTATAATTAAAATAGAGAAAACTAGGTTAAAAATCAGTTTGTGGTGACAATGCCTGTGTTGTGATAGGGTAAGCATAGTAATGATGTTTCTAGGTATTGATCTTACTAGATTTCTTAACCTAAGAGTTATTTCCTGGGTGTTTTCAAAATGTGTATAGTCAAAAAACTTGTTTATATTTTGTAGTAGGTATAATATCCTAGTAAAATGACTGTCAATAGAAAACTCAAGTAATTGTATATTTGTTATAAGTCAAATATAGTTCCTTAAGTAGAATCCATTTTCTCTCACTAAATACTGAGTCACCTGCAATTTCCACAAAGTTAAACACACACACACACACTCATACACTTCACTGAATTCGAATGATGCTCCTAAGATACAGTTGATGATACAGTAGCAGCTTCTTCTTGTAATTCAAATATCTGTTTCATAAAATTGTGCTATGTACATAAGACTGCATAGGAGAAATTTGAAATATATGTTGGGGATTGAGGTCATATGTGGATCTACTATAATTTTGCAGTGCATGGTAATTCACAGTTAAGATTCCTACCTCTTAAGTATTCCCAACTGCGTTCAGCCCCTTTCTACAGAGTAGTCTAGAACTGGTGACTCATATGTTGTAAACAAAATTCCACAAAAGGCTGCTAACTTTGGTTTGCCATATATACTGGTCTTTTCCCTTGTATGTGGTCATGGCTGGTAGATCTGTCTGAAGTTTTATTAGATAATCTTTGGAGAGGCATTTATGACAAAAAATTGCAGTTAGCTCCCATCCAATGGCCAGTCTAGCATTCCAATAGCAATGTGTTGCTACTGATGCTCATAGGATCTCAGACTTAGAACTTTTCCTAATTGTGCCCTCCGACAACAAATACAATGCCGTATTGATTGCAGATTTGTGACATCCTTTGTCACAGAACCAAGCTACAAAGCAGCCACATTTCTGACTCAGGGAAAATAAGAGGTAATTAATATTGTTGTTTCAAAAACACTTTGAGGATTATTACATAGCAAAGCATAAAAATGTTTAAAATGTTTGAAAAGTATATGAAATTGCTATTTTATTCATTCTTTTACATGCTTATTTTATAATTTTATGGCAGATAGTTATGTGTTGGTACATGCTTGCATGCATGTGCTTATGTGCAAGGAGAGTTAGAGGCATGGTGTTGCTTCCACATTAGCTCTCCTTATCAGTTTGTTTGTTTGTTTGCTTGTCTGTCTGAAACAGTCTCTCATTAAACATGTAGCTGACCAATTAGAGACTAGACTGGTTGACCAGAAAGCTTTAGGGATCGGCTTATCTCCTCATACCACTGTGCTTTGGTTAAGGATGTCAATGATGATACCAAACATTTTTCCCTACATGCTGGAGATTCAAACTCATGTTTTTAGGCTTATGCAACAGGCTTTCTACTTACTGGGCAATGTCTCCAGTCCTCACAAGTTTTGTTTGTGAATTTCGCATTGATGATGTTAGGATAAATATAAACATATCATTAAACTTGCATTTTTTGTAATATATTATCTATCAGGAATTATCATATGTACCTATATGCTGAATAATTCAGTCATCTGCCCTATTTATCTAAAGTATACTTTACTTCATCTGATGCACCCATTTCCTATTTTTGGTGTTTGAAAATAAGGTCATTCTGGTTAATGAAAAAATGAAGCAAATTTTATATCTCTCCTTGTGCTGCCTGGAGTCTTATTTGAGGTGACTGAGAGGTGCATATTTTCATTTATCTTTTCTTAATCCTTGCAAATTAAGGAAGACACGGGGAGAATCAATCAAGAAAATGAGACACAGTAAGGAATAGAAACACAGAAGTCAGAACTAAACACAAATTTTCTTAATAATCAAGCCTATCTTCTTAATATATTCTTATTTTCCCTAGATAAGTAAATTCTAACAGAATTAGGCCAATCTAATACAAAAATAATAAGGTATAAACATAAAGCACAGATATAAATTCTGAGAAATGTTACACATGAGACTAGTTATAGTGTAATAAAACAGACAGACCTAACATATCCTGGAGTTGTGGTAATTATCTAAATATTTGGTAATGTTTAATCTCCAAGCCAATTTTGGGGGGTTTTCAATGAGTAAATACAATCTCTTCTTTTGAACTATCATCTGGTAGTCATCATGAAATATACAAACTTTGCAAAATCTTAAGGCAGGATCCTTTATAAGCATCAATATAAATGTAAAATCATCAGTAATAATTTTTTCCTTCACACCCACTCTGTCCCAGGTGATGTAATACCCAGAGAAACTCACATGCTTTTCCTGCTATTTTTTTTTTTTTTTTTACAGTGCCCATACTCATTTGGTTTCGTTCAGCTGAAGACTTTCTAGGGTTTTTTTTTCCCCATTGGGACAGAGTTTGGTCACTCTAAGATCAAACATGCAAACATACCACACAGTTATAAGAAACAGAGAAATGTATAATCTATGGATATGTTGAAAGGTTAGGGAAACTGCCTATTATATCTTCCTATGAAAGGATAAGATGTACGTTAGCTGAAACTCTTGTGTACCTAAATGTATATCTATGTGTATCTATTCCAAAGATGTGCTGGGGGGAGGAAAACTTTTATTTTCTATTTATAGAAGAATATCATATATTTGGCTTAATTATTTTTCTGCTCCCATGAAAAGACACCATGACAAAGACAATTTATACAATAAACCAGTAAACTGGGGAACTTGCTTACGGTTTCAAAGGGTGAGCCCACTGCCATCATGGCATGGAGCATGGTAGTAGACAGGCAGACAGCCAAAGGTTAATTAAGAGCTTATTTTTCTGATTTGCATGGTAGAAGCAGAGACAGACAGAGATAGAAAGAGGGGGAGAGAGAGAGAAAGAGACAGAGAAACAGAGAGACACAGAGAGACAGAAAGGGAGGAGGAGGAGCAAGAGGGGGGAAGAGGAGGAAGAAGGAGAGAGACAGAGACAGAGAGACAGACACACATACAGAGAGAGAGAGAGAGGAGGGGAACAAGAGAGAGGGAGAGGAGGAAGAAGAGGGGAGAGAGAGAGAGAGGGAGAGAGGGAGAGAGAGAGAGAGAGAGAGAGAGAGAGAGAGAGAGAGAGAGAGAGAGAGAAACTTGCTCCTCACTGAAGGGAGATGGAGGGGTGGAGGGGGAGTGAAAGAGAGAGGAGGTAGGGAGAAGTTGGGAGGAGTAGAGGGAGGAAATACTCATACAGTTGGGTGCGGAGCTGTAGCTTGCGCATGGACATGGGTCCTGTTGGGCTGTGTTGTGGTTCCCGTATGTCTAGCATGGCACAGGGAGGCAGAAGCACAGGCGGACACTGGGCTGAGAAGCCAGGGGGCTCCACCAAGGGGTGAAGAGGTCTCAGCCTGAAGTCTGGCAGGGGCAGAGCTCTTGTGTGTGGGGTCTCCGGCCAAAGCGGCTGACAGGAGACCGGTGGTCTCTGTCCTTGGGCTCCCAGATGCTGCTGGGAGCCTCAGAAGAAATGAGATGCAAGGGCATATTGGCTGGACCATCCCACATCCGAGAGAGGCTAAGGAGAGAAGTTCTGGCGGTGCCCCACAGGTGAGAGAATCTCGGTTATGGCACTCCCTTGGCTGGGTTGGCTAGCTTGCTTGAGTTGGCAGGCTTCGTGGCAGGAACATAGAGAAATCTTCTAGTGGGAGATTAAGCAGCAGCTCAGTAGTCAAAGGCCTTTTCCATGGTTCTCCATGGCGTGGCCCCAAAGACGTGAGGAAGTTCATGGTTTTAAAAGGTCTATTGTCATGGCGGAAAGTGGACAAAGCTGTACCCTCATATTCCCAGGGCAGGCCTTTGGTTAAATACTGTTTGTAAGGAAGAGGGTCTGGGAAGGAATGTTTAATTGGCTACGCCCTCTGGCCTTTAGGTATCTCATTAATATCTCTTTGGCCTGTAGTCATGCCCTCTACCTGTGGAGGGGTTGGTAGGGGTGTTGCCCTATGTGACTAAAAGGAGCTGATCAATGAAGTTCTTCGCCACGTGTCAGGATCCTGGAGTCTGGGAGTGTGGCAAAATGTATGCTGTCCCTTGTAGGAATACCTGTTTGGCCTCCGGCCATCTCTAGCCAGTCCTCCACCAGAAACCAAGCTATCCTTTCACAGTCCCACAGTTGGGATGTACTGTATCAGAGAAGTCTATTTTCAACAAGAACAACAATAGCAGTAGTAGTAATAAAAAACAATAAACAACTTTTACCTAGCTAATTTTCAACTAGAATTCCGAGGCTACCTTATTAAAATTTTAAGGGCACCGTTGAAGGTACAAGGGTGCTCGTACAATGGTAGGGATCAAGCAATGCTCTTTTGTGGCAAGCCTGCTTGCTTTACTGTTCTGTCGTCATCTGAATGGAACAAACTATTTAATTCAGGAGACATTCTCTCGGCAGTTTGAAGATATTATTGGTCTCATAGTTAATATTTGCTTCATTATGTTCTCAAAATGCCATTTTCTCGGGGCCAATAATGAACTTTTTTTGTGATAAAACTTTTGCATATGTAATATTAATATTACAACAATGACCTACAGAATAAGCGAGCAAAAAAAAAAAAACCATGTACTATTGGGGCAAATCAAGTCTCACACACATTATTAAAATAGAAGACAGTAAATCTTTCTCAAAGGAATATTACAACAGCTTTCTTTAAAAATATTAGCAATTTATTAATGTGCAGAATATTACCCAAACATTAAGACAATTAACATTTAAAGAACAAGGGTTCAAATCATAATGTTTTGATTCTTTGAAAAATTATTTTTATTAATTTTAATTTTATTTTACGTAAGTGTTTTTCCTGCATGCATGTAAGAGCACCACATGTGTACTTGCTACCTAAAGAGGTTGGAAGACGGTGTCAGATCCCCCAAACACCTGAGTTAGAGACAGTTGTGGGCTTCCATGTGGGTGCTGAGAATACAACCTAGGTCATCTGCAAGTACAAGTGCTCTTGCAGACTTAGACATCTCTGCAGACCTGGTACTTGGACTCTGGATAAAGTAGAACAGTGGGTTTATCATTTATTTCAATTATTTTGTCAAGTTTTGGAATATATGATTTCTTCTAAAATAATGAGTGAATAGTATGCATTTTAAAATTGATTCACGGATCGTATAAAACCAAAACTATGTATTTTGCAGTTTGCTGTTGGGTCTATGATTTTTTTTTTTTTCAAAATATCAACGAGAGGCTACAGAGAATGCTTAGCAGTTAAGGGTACTTGTTGGTCTGGTGGAGGCTCGAGGTTCACAATAGTCTGTACAAGCTCCAGGGATATTATGGCATTCTCCAGCCTCAGTGGACTCTGTACACATTTGGTTCACATAAAGGCAAGCAAAGGCATATATATGAAATCAGTAAAGATCCATAAAATATCTAATTGTGTATTTCCTAAGTCATACTGATATCAAACATGATTCCACATTGAAGATCTTTTTATCAATTAATTTTACTAAATTCATATTCTAAGGAAAATGCATCTTTAAAATTTTACCTTTTTTAAATATATATTTTGTTGGTGTTTTTTCCCTACTCCAACTCTTCCCAGATCCTACCCACACCTCTGCATAACTAACTTCAAGTTCTTTCTCTCTCTCAAAAGCAACAACAAAAATGAAAGGCAATAAACAAAAACAAACAAACAAAACAAAGAAGCAAAATCATGGTTTTACAAACTCATCTCTTTTATGTTTGATTTTTTTCCCTTTTGCTAAGGAAGTAAACCGTAACTGCCTCATCCCTAGTTCCTTTATCTTGGGGGCGGAGTTACAGGGCATGATGCTCAACTTTATATGTCTGAAAGCAGAGACCTAGAGTGAGCGGGGACCAACATTCTCTAAGTTGATTATAATAGTAATTCTTTCATATATTATTATATCATTTTGTACATAATTTAACTTACAACAAATTTACATATTCCAATTATAAAGTAATATAAATTTGTTTGCCACAAAATCACTATTATAAAGTCTAATTTAAAAAAAGAAGTATTTATTTTATGTATATAAGTACACACATCACACCAGAAGAGGGCATCGGATCCCATTACAGATTATTGTGAGTCACCATGTGCTTGTTGAGAATTAAACTCAGGACCTCTGGAAGAACAGTCAGGGTTCTTAACCATTGAGCCATCTCTTCAGCCCCTAAGTCTAATTTCTTATTGTATTGTCTTTCAAGGTTATATAAACAGACAAAAACTTCCATGATATATGTATGATATATATGTGTGTATATGACAAAGATTGTATGAAGTTGTTAACTTAAGGATAAATGAGGTTTGGGGCAGAATTTTAAGCTATATATGAAACTAATATATAAAAGATTTGAAATAAAATAGAAGTTTATAAAATAATATGTATAATCTGTTATAATTCACTTTGGATACTTATGAATATAGTTGTATATTTATTCTCACATACTAACATAGAAAATATCACAAAATTCTTACAGGTAGTTTTGAGGGGAAATTACTAATGATTCTGTTTTATTCTATCATTTTATAATGAAATGTACATGCACTACAGGGAAAATTTTTAAAATATTTCATTTTAAATGACTTCATAGTAATTGTTTCTTTTTCCAAAGTGCAACTATTGTACTATAGAACTATAATAAATTTGTAAATAATGTGAATATTCATGAAATGTTAGGATGCCAGTAATTAACAAAGGAACTGTAATAACCCAGAGATACAGTGGTAACTTAGATTCATGGTGTGAAAGCATTGACTTTGACAATTGTGTGCAGTTCAAGAGCCCCTAGTTACTCTGGACACAAGAAGAACTCTAATTAGAAGGCATTATTGACAGGATGATGGCTTCTTCCATCAACTAATCATACTTCATTTTAACACCTGCTTATCAAGTGCACATACTTTCAGCTTCAAAATCTTTTATTTTTCATTATTCTTTTCAAACAATATTTGAACTCATAGCTCCTACTAGATTCTTACCCTCTCACTACTCACTCAACTTCATGGTCTTTTCTCTCTGTCTCTGTTTCTATCTCTGTCTCTTTCTGGCTTTGTCTCTGTCTCTCTCTCTCAAGAAAGAAAGAAAAAAGAAAGAAATAGAAAAACAAAATAACCTAAGAAAAACCAATAAGACAAAAAAAATAACCAAATCAATAAAGCCAACATTTGTTATTGCCTTAAGTTTAAAGACTGGGAGAACTTACGGTGATAGTTCTATCTTCAACCTTTCTACTCTGTGCAAAGTTCATTGTAAAAAGGACTAATAATACCACTGCCTTTTGATGCTTTCCTTCAAAGCTGTACTGAAAAAAACAAGACTTATGAAATCTAAAAGACAAACAAGCAAAAAAAAAAAAAAAAACCAAAACTTCAACAACAAAAAAGTATTTCATCATTATTGAGAAATAGCATGAGCCTAGAGTCACATTCACCCCTTTCCCAGTTTACCTAGGAATTATTTTTTGAAGAAAACCATACTTCGGCCTTGCTTGACATCAATGGAAGCATTTATTTTACACATTTCAGGAGTCACCGATACTAGTTTGTTTGTTATTATATCTATCACATTAATTTTCAACTAACTGTACTGGATGGTACAAGACATGCCTGACATATACTACTAGACTTTTCTCTTCACAATTAAGGCAGGTGAAACTGCATGATATAAATGCTGTCTATTACGTTTGTCCAATATGCTCAGTTTAAATTCATCTGCTTGCTATTCTAAGAAATGTGTAAATGTTAAAGAGGGAAAATGTAACTAAATCCTGGTGAATGAAATGCGTTTGTGTCTTTGTCTGTGTGAAACCAACTGCTAACGAGTGCAGAGCCTATAAGGTCTAATTTTTGTTTCTGTGGTTTTCGTAATAATTTTTTCATTTGCATATTTTTGCAGTCATATCTCTGCAGTTGTAGCGTCTGGGTTGTAATAATCACTCTCTGACATTTTATACTCGAGAGATTTCCGGTTGCAAAAGTAAAAGTCTACTGGGGTCAGTGAAATGGCTCAGTGGGTTATGGGGAGTGTCACCAGATGGAACAACCTGAGCTTGATCCAAAGGGCTCACATAGTGGAAGAGATCCAACTTCCACAAGTTGTCCTCTGATTACTACATGCACACAGTGGCAGAAGCATTCTGCCAACACCATTCAGATTAATATGTAGATGTAATAGGAATAAATAAAAATAAAAGCCTATAAATAATTAACAGTCAGAATAAAGCATCAAACTTGGGAAAGGCGTGGGTATAGCTCCATAGGAAGAACCCTGGCCTTGCACACCAAAATCAAGTAAAACAAATCATAACATTTAAGCAAATACTAACTTATACAAGTGGTTCATTCACAATGACCACAGTTGACTGTCTTGTTTCTAAAATGCAAGCAATTGTAACCTGAACACATCAGTCATATGTTTCCATTTTGGCCCCTTTGAGTATATACCAGCTAGGCAAAGCAAGCAATCATCTTCACAATACCTTCAGAAGCCTGAAGGAAGCAAATGGATAGCCTACTGCGTGACCAGATGCACTGCCACACGAAATTAAAACAGCAGATGCTCTCTGTTAGAAAATAAGGTTTTACACATAGAGATTGAGAGAAAATTCAAAACAAAGTATTTTCACATACTGGGAAGTCTGAAAAGGAAAGAATGTTGGAAGGCTGGTTAAAACCACCAAGCCAAGGATGAGTACTATTCTTATAATAAAGACGACAAACGTCAAGAAAAAAAGAATAGATTGGGGGACAATACTTGGGCAACACTTGATGAGATATATGAAATGCCAGGAATAACAGTGATGGGCAATTGTTATTTTTTATGATTATATGAAGCAAAATAAAGTATTGGTGTCAGTAAAATGGAAACACTGCAGAAATAGCAGGATATGAGGTACAAAGCCAACCGTGATGCATTGTGGGAAATAACCCATGAATTCCCTTGCAAGTAAAAATGAGAGATGAAGCAAGAGAAACTCTCCAAACTCACTCACACTGTTCCAGATAAATCACAACCAGAATCCTAACGTCCATGTCATCCTAAAATAAAGAAAAATTACATGCAGAAACGGGAGTTTGTAAAAATCAATGGAGGCAACAAGGTCCCAGTCAGCTCTGTCACAGCTCACTTCCTGACAGTGATAGATTATTGTAGATATACAATGTTAGTTATGATTCCAACAATTGCACTTGAATCTAACAGTCTCAAGACACCCAAATGAAAACACAAAAAATCTAAACATAGTCTATTTAATTATTTTAAAGCTATAGGTTGAAAGATAAATGAACTAAATCTTGTAACAGCCATTCACATGAACGCATGATCTATTTTACAGCATAGAATTAAGACCTTGGGGAAATATAAGAGGAAATTTTGTCAAATTATTATACTAAGAAGATAAAATTTCCTGAATTTGATGGAATATTATGTAACATGGCTCTGTAAAGAACAGCTTGATTATGAACAAGCACAAAAGAGACTTAAATCAAAACAAAACAAGACTTAGTGAGATGTTTTACTGAACAGCCATATATAAATAACAACAGAAACAAACTGTAATGAAAACAGCACTCCCAATCAAAATAAGGAGAAAAAATCCTTAAATATTTTTATTTGCCAAAACTAACAATTAAACAAAAGAGTTCTTTTAAACATTTTTTAAAAGAGACTATTATTGGAAAATTTTAAATACATAAGAATAGTTAAGAAGTAATTTCAAATAGAACTAAGTCAAGTTTTGAAGTCCTAACCAGTTTGATCCTAAAGAAATTTATAAGACTTATTCTATAACTATGATGTGAGAGTTAATCTTGACTGACAATGAGATGGAATCACCATGGAAACAGCATCTGTAAAAGGGTTTCTAAAAATAGTTAATTGTGGTGGGAAGACCAACCCTGGATGTAGGTGCTACCATTACTTGGTCTGGCTAGGTTGCTACACTGAATACAACTAGAAAATTGGTGAATGACTGTTTTCTGTTTTCTGACTTCAGATGATATGACAGTTTCCTCCATCCTCTGTTGCTATGACTTCCCCATCCTGATGGATCACGTCTTGGAACTGTGAGCTAAAATGCATCCCTCCCACCTTGAGTTCTTTTTGGTCAAGCTTTTTGCTGTAGTCATGAGAAAAGTAACTAATGCATATGGAATTGACACATTTTCTTTTAGAAAATAATCTGTGATTTTACCTATATAAAACACAAAAGCGCTAAGCACATGAAAATCTACACTGCACATCCCTGATTTAATCGGCTGTGGATAGGTTGGTAGACTCACAATCACAGGGGACTAAACACAGAAAACCATTTCTCAAAAACCCTCAAAGTAAATTTAAAAAAAAAAAAAAGCAATCCTTTCACACAAAGGAACCAGAAGGAAGATTGTGGAAGATTGTGCGGGAGAGGCATTTCAGGTTTCTTACCAATAAGTCTAATTTGTGAAGCAGAACTAGATTATTAATACTGATATGTATCAGTATTATTAATACTGATTCTGTACCACTGATACTATAAAATGCTGGAACTTGACAATGACTCTCTGAAACTTTACTCCTGTAAATTTTTCTTACATGTTGACAAATTTCACTCTCTTAGGACTGAATTTTAGAGTCATTTTGCTAGTTACTAAAACTTTGTCATTGAAAAGTAAATTAAAATTTTATTTCATATGTTAAGGGAGGGTAAGTTGGCATCTAAAATGATGAATCTTTCTACCAATGCATTAGAGTAAAATTCACAGATTTTGCCAATAATACTCCAAAAATAATGATAGTTTTTGATGAAAAGTTGAAAATAAAGAAGTAACTGTCCAAATTAAAATGTCTCCTGATTGGTTTCTTGGCATTGGCCCCTAAAGAGACTCATCCTGGAGGTACCTAGGGGAGATTTGGATACCTTCTTTCCCAATATGCCCTAAGCTGAAGTGGTCTTTTATGCTTCCTCTGCCTTCCTATCTCCTGAAACAGATGAAGAGACTTCCTTGCTTTCCGTAGGATAGAGGGATCCAGCACTCTCAAGTCTCTCCTCTATTTATCATTATTAAATTTATGTCTATTCCTTAAAATTCGATATTTTGCTTGTTTGAAATTTCCACATATTCATTTTTAAAACTCCACCTTTTCAAATTAGACCTTTAACTTTAAAATGATTGTATTTTTTTTTCTTTCACTTTGTGTATATGGGTTCATGTATGTAGATGTACATGCATGTGCAGGTATGTTGTATATGCATGGCTGTGGTTGATGTTTTTGAGATAGGGTTGGCTCGTTTCCTGACACTCACTAATTAGGCTAGAATAGCTGGGCAGTGAATGCCAGGTTCCCTCCTGTCTTCATATCCCTTACATTAGGATTACAAGTTCCCT
Organism: Arvicanthis niloticus; assembly: GCF_011762505.2. Lineage (NCBI taxonomy): Eukaryota > Metazoa > Chordata > Mammalia > Rodentia > Muridae > Arvicanthis > Arvicanthis niloticus. Next base: position 30,049,257 of record NC_047677.1, on the reverse strand, counting down.
CTGCACATTTAGATTTGTACGTGAGTGCTAGCGGTTACACGCGGGCCCTCAGACCTGGGCAGGAAGTAGTCACCACCACTGAGCATCATTCAGTTCCTAAAACCATCATTTTCAAAGATCAATGTCAACCCAGACTAACAGCCAGATGGTGGCAATCTGACCATAAGGTATCTCCATATATGTAAAATATAAAACAGACTGGCAGAAAATAAACATCGTCTGAATTAGATTTTATTTCTACCCCCATGTGACCCCAAGTCTTTATATCAGGGCTGACCAGCAAAATTAAAAACAGTTTCTGTTTATTTTTTTTCTTCTGTACTGGGGATCAAATGTAAGACTTGGATTATTTTAAGCAAGCACGCTGTCATTACTGAGTCCCTATTCCTAAGTTTGTAGTCTTAATTGTTCTGCGTTGGTAGTAATACCTGCCTTTACCTACACAGATTTTTTTTTCAATCACTAAACTAATTTATAAATAGTGGAAGGGGGAATTCAGTTATGACAGGATATTTATTTATTTTTGGAAACCATTTTTTAAAATCAATGTAACATTTAACAATGTCTGACAAATCACATGTTCTATGATCCAACTTTCTCTACAACTGAATTTAATCATATTTAAATTTTTCTAAGGATAGTGCAGAAATACTTTGAAGAATGCACCCCCGCCCTCCACATTCATATCCAGGTAGCCTATGTCAAACCTCGACCTGCTCAAGGACTCCACAGTGTAGGAAGTACAGACTTTGAAGATAAGACAGGGGTGCTTGTACACAGAGGTGCATATGCATAGCCCTGCCAATCATCATCTTTTGGAGTGACCCAGAAAGGCAATGTTAAGTTAGGTGTCTTCTTTCCCATCAGCAGAATGGTTTGCCGCCTCCCTGCCTGAAGGGCTGCTTTAGGGGTGAAATGAGAGGAAGGATGTAAACTTCTTACCAGCTGCTGATCAGCAACAAAACTTCCTTCCCTCAGGCTAGATTCCTTACCAGTGTGGCTCAGGGGCAGAACTTTACCTCTGATTGATTGTCCTCAGTTCTATTAGAAACTTTGTTTTTTAAAGAATGGCATTTTTTTTCTGCTTCGTTTCTGAAGTAAAGTCAGATACAGTGAAATGATGTCATTTGATTCTCCTGTCTCCTCTTATGTTAATTTGTCACTTGTCCTTTCTCTAGTTCTTATATTGATATAGTCAATTATTTTTAATGTATTATTAGTATTATTTGTTATTATAGAATGTGTAGGGTGTGTGTGTGTGTATGTGTGTGTACACATACCACTGCTGTGGGGACCATGACAGCCAGCTTTAACTTGATGACACTGTGTAACTGCCTGTTCTATCCTAGTCATTCAACATCTCTATCCCCAGAGTGCTCAGACCTGTGTACTAACTTACATCGACATCCCCTGTGATAACTAAAGAAACTTACCATGGTACCAGGCATCTATTAGAGGCCATTGACCTTTTCCTATGAGATCCTAGTGGCCTGCAGGTAAGAGAAACACAAGATGATGGTATTCCTGCTTTTTGCTTTTGTAAACTCCCTTATTGCTATGGTACTGGGACAAAGTGGTCTTCTTATTAAAACACAATTTTCTTGCCCAGCTGTGGATTCTATAAATAATTGTAATGTACACCTTTGATATTCACATTTATAAACCCGTCCTTTCCCTCTCTTCCTTACTATACGCAATCTGGCCTCTAAGGCTGCCTGTCCTTCTGTTAGCAGGAAGAATAAATTTATTTTATCTAAATTTGAACAAAATTTTGTCTTTCCCAGTGGATTCCAAAGGCACAGTACTGCGAATGTGTGGCAGTCAGAGAACAATCTGTTGGTCTCATACCTCCACTTGGAGTTTCATTAGGTTTGAATAGCAAACACTTTTACCCACTGAGCCATCTTGCTATTTCTGATACATTTTATTCTTAACCACCAATTTCAAATACATTTGGTGTTGTTAATCCTGTATTTGATACAATGCCTTTAATTATGACTGTAATTATGCAATAGGTTTTGCTTGATATTTTTGTTTGTTTGCATTGAATCAGGAGATCTGAACTATACTTCTGACTTTGAAATTAGCTAGCTTCATAAATTCACTCCACCTCTGTAGATTCTCCCCTAATGGTCTTGAAATATTTGATGCTTTACTCAACTCAGTTGTACTTCTGGTGTTGTGGCCTGAGTGGGCGCCAAAATGTTGCGAGCCACTCTGCCTCATGCATGGGGGCCAAAATGTCACGGACCGATTTGTCAATGTTGGAACCCACACTGCCAAAAAGCCTTGGGGGCTAAATTGTTCCGGCTCGTACTGCCCCAAGTTGCTCTGGTCCACTGGTCGGGGTTCAGCAAGAGAGAAAGTGAGGAAGGACGTAAAGAATGGAGAATCCCATTTATTCTTTGGTCTCTCTTCTTCTCTCCAAGTCCCTAGTTCCTAGTTCCTAGCACCAAGTCTCAGGTCCTAATCCTAGTTCTTAAACTGCTAGTCTCTTTCCCAGTTCCAAGTTACCTGTCCTAAGTCTCAAGTTCTAAGTCTAATGCCAAGTGTCTAATTCTCTGTTCCTCCTGTCTGCCTCTCGCCTTTTATATGTCACACTTCTAAGTCACACCTCTAAGTCACGCCCTTAAGTCACACACCTTTAAGCCTTGTCTCTAAATCACACCTTTTAAGTCATGCCCTTAAGTCACACACCTTTAAGTCTCACACACCCAAAGGAAGATCCTGGGTATCTAAAACAAGATGTTATCAGAGTGTGCTCAGCTGTTGTAGGCTATTGTAAACAAGTCTCTTGTCAGAGTATATGGCTCAAGATGGCTGCAAGGATGATAGCCGCCTTCTGTCAGCTCCCCACATCTGGGGCTTGTGACTGGACTTTCATCAACACAGTTGTCCATTAAGAGCGCTGTATTGGCTTTCATGTATTTAAAGAGGAGCTCAATATGAAAACGTGTTTCCGTCTTTCAATTATGTCTCTTTCCAGCTCCCTTCCACTTGCTTCTTTCATCCTTTTACCTCCCCCTACTCCCAGAAAAAATGTTTAGGAATGAGCATCCTTACTAACGATGAGAACAAGTTCATGCTGACTTTGAGGCGAGTGGTAACACATATGACTTATGGCAAAAATAGAAAAAACAAAATCAAGTTTTGGATCAACACGGAATGCTCCTTTTTTTTTTCCAAACATACGAACAAAAACTGCACATATTAAAGCTATGTTATGCATGAGCGCTGATGGAGAGAATGATATGAAACATGTCAAACAAATATGAGCAAAAGAGCGAGCAATGCTAGAAAGAGTTGAGATGGAAGGGTGAGGGTAGTTGGACTTAGTTTTCACCATAGTTTTCCCTATACTGTTCTCTTTGTAAAGATGTACTCTTTATATAATAAAGTATAATTTTAAATGTTTTCATTGGGCAATATTTATTTTTATCTTTTAACAAAGTGCTTTGAGTACATCATAAACTGGGCATCGATATACTAATGAAAGAAAGGGGGGAGGGAAGAGGGAGAGGGAGAAGGAGGGAGAGTGATGGGGGGAGGGAAGGAGAGGGAAAGGGAGGGGGAGGGGAGGGGGAGAGGAAGGGGAAGGGAGGGGGAGGGAGAAGGAGGGAAAAGTGAAGAAATATGCACTAGAAAAAAACATAAGTAATGCCTTGAATAGCCAGTGGATACATCTCTTTTTATCGCTAACCTAAGCAGGAAATTGTACTTACTTCTAAAAGTAATTGATCGAGTCTATGATAAAAAACTAATTATGATAATAAACACACAGCTAGGAGAGGAAACGCAGATGATCCTGAGTCTTTTCATTCTGGAAGGCTCTAAGAGCTGGGCAGCAGCCATCTCTAAGGTAAACATGAGAGAGCGAGGGCAGCATTTGTAGAACATCTTGGAGCAAGACAAATGTTTCTGAAGAAATCAATAGCTGTAGGCTGTGTTTAAAGACAATTATTTCAGAAAGCACACAAGCACAGACTAATGATTTTCAGCAAACATTCATAAGTGCACAGGAAGCAAGAGGCCTTGCTAAGAAAGGGCAGAAGGGTTCAAGGCAAAAGCAAGTAAGACAAGACTACTGAGAAAATTCAAGATACAGTGAAAGTCATTAACAGCTATATCTTAGCAAAAAAAAAAAAAAAAAAACCTTATTAGGTTTGTGATTGTGATTTATGACTACAGAAATAAGGACTTCACTTTGTAGTCTGTGCCTCCCAGCCACTGTTAGAGTGATGGGGTACCATCCTCACTTTCCTCTATTATTGTGTGGAGACAACACAGGGTGTCCAAAAGAATATGTCCAGAGAAAACAGAGAAAACCCCCAACCTCTCCTTCTGATAACCAAACAGTCAAGAAAATTTAGTGTCTTCCCACTCCCTATCCTAAATCTTCATCCTTGTAAGACCCATGGCGTTTATTACCTCTAACCCCAGTTGAGGACTCTCTCAGTGTACAGTCGGAGAATTTTGTGCCCTTTCTAGCTGGTGTCAAGGATACCCTGACACATTGTACCATATATCTAAGCATATGCTGCCCATTTGAGAATTCACAGCTCTACAGACCAGGAACACATCCCATCATGAAATCAGTTCTGGAAGCAATAGTCTACATCATAGAAAGATTTCTGTGTTAGGTTGGAGACATCGCTATATTGTTTCGCCTTCTGATATTTTTAATTATTTTGTGATAACTTTTGTGTTTTGGAACATTTGTAGATACACCCCCTGTGATCTACTATCTCCAACTTTCTACACTTCTACCCTCCAATAACCTAGGCTCACGAGCTAATCCATTTCTAATAACCTAGGCTCACGAGCTAATCCATTGCTGAAGGCAAAGTCATCACAATTCACTCACTTCCAGAAAGTCTGACTTCTGAAGTCTGATTGCACTGGTGAAAAAGCTTTCAACTATTAAAAGGGGGGAGGGGCTTCAGTGACAAAGTATTTGTAGAGGATATTTCATATGGAAGCCTTAACAATGGTTTCTTCCCTGTGTCATCCCAAAGATGGAGTGCTTGTTTCTCTGATCCCTCATTACATAGCTACATTTGGGAGGGGGGGTGTCTGGCTTATTTATTGGCACACAATAGATATCCAATAAGAATTTACTTAAATATTGTTAAAGGAGCCTTTCAATGATTGAAGGAATGATATAAAGCAAGGAACCATGACCAGAAATAACTAAATTGAAGGACGAGTTTATTTTAGTTTATGGTTCTAGAAGAGAATTTACAGTGCCAGGGAGGTGTGACAGTAAGCAAAGGGGAGCTAGAGCAGCACATCACAAAGAAAGAAACCCAAAAAACAGAGCAGAGATGCCTAATTGGAGGAAGAATGAGAAAATAAACTCTCCAAGCCTTCTCCCAGTGATGTGTTTCCTCTCTTAAGGCTCCACCTCCTTAAGGTTTGGAAGTTTCCCAGTCAGCACCACCAACAGGAACTAAGAGTTCAAATATGTGAGCCTTTCCTTTCTTATTCAAAACACTACAAGGGGCAATAGAAAGACAGGAGACAAAAAGGAGGGAGAGCAGGTAAGAGCCAGAAGGTCCACTAAAGTGTGTGAAGTCAGAAAAATAAGTGTGAGTAATTCCTACTTTTGTGTCCTAGCATGATGCCACAGTGTACTTAAAGGAGAGAGTTGAGACTTCATAGCCACTGTGGAATACAGTCTCTCCGACTAGACTTGAGATCTCCTGATTGTGCTAATACCATAATAATACTCTCTAGCCTTCTGTGATTGATGTGCTTCTTTGGCAGTTAATATCTAAAGCATCTGATGCAATACAGAAACAGCCTCTGAAGGAGAGAATTGATCTGTATGTATTAATTGGTGAGTTATTATCTCTTTGTGTTTACATCTCCCACTGGCGTTTTGACTAGCAACTTCTTCTGTCACTTTAACATTCTAATCTCTTATGATCAGGGACATGTGATACGCTGGAACGAGCTCCATGTGTCTCTGAAGCTGAGGAGACTGTGCTTTTTCTCTTCCTTCACATTGGCTGGTCCAATGGTGAGCATGCATGACCGCCAGGATGATTTCCTATGACTCCTCAGAGACAGTAAGGCGCTTAGAGATGCTTTTGGCGTGAGCTTGGTTTCAGCTCATTGCAAGTACAGAAACATCATTCCAAATGCAAACCTTAGTGTTTTCTGTTATTATCATCGTTATTAGCATTTGTATCTCCATCACTCTTCCAAAGTCCCTGCTGACGTGGTTCCTTTATACTAAGGAAGATTAATCCCCCCAAATTAAGCTTGATCAATATATTTAGTGAGGCATAAACAGTATGATTAGCATTTGATTAAAATTCCTATCTTCGTTAAATTTAAACTGTAAATATATTGAAAAGGACTCTTGGATGTTCATCTAATCAGCACATCTCTCTCCTCCTGTGCACAAAGAACTTCATTTCTCAAATATTATGATGGATTGTATACCACTATAAATTAATGTCCATGCAAAGTTTTGAAAAATAGATATGCTGATTTTATTCTCAAGCTGTTAACTTAGTGACCACAGAACATATGCAAAGCTTCCTGACTTTATTTCTACTTTTATCTGTTTCAGTAAACAGACAACTATGGAGTGCCTAAATATATTTTACAGCCATTTTTAAGGTTAAGAGGTTATTTTTGTTATGGTGTATTTTTCTGTTTTATGACTTTAAATTCCTAATTTCACTCTGAAATAATGCAATGTAAGACAGTATAAAATCCATTTTAATCACTGAATTTGTAGATTATTTTGTGACTTTTCAGAGCTTATTACACTAAGAGGCTGATAACGGAGGTTCTCCCTCCTGTACTTTGTCAAGCTCCAAGCTGCATCCTAAGGATCTCTCTCTCTCTCTTTCTCTCTCTCTCTTTCAATCTCTCTCTCTCTCTCTCTCTCTCTCTCTCTCTCTCTCTCTGTCTCTTTCTCTGTCTGTCTGTCTGTCTATCTGTCTGTCTGTCTCTCTGTCTCTCTCTCTCTTTCTCTCTCTCTCTATCTATCTCTCTCTCTCTCTCTCTCTCTCTCTCCAACCCTATATCAGATATTCACAGTGAAGAATCTTGCTATGGTCTGGGGAATTATTTGATGGGGAAAATGCTTGTTGACAGAAGCATGGGAAACTGAGTTGTATAAAATCCCTCAAATCCATGTCAAGTCAGACTTGGTAGCACCTGCTCTAGACAAAAGGTGAGATTCAACATCCAAGACCACCTTCAATACTCACAGACATATTTTGACAAGCATACACCTCTGCTTTTACATATAAAACTCATGCTTCTGCATAGGTATGTACACATGCACACAAACAAATTAAAAAATAATGATTATAGAAAAAACAATCTTTGGTAGGGCTTCCTAAACTGTCATCTAGAAAACAAAAAACAAAAAAACCAAACAATTGTTACAGGACATTTGATCAGACTCTGAACCTTGAGATTATAGAAAAGCCTATTTCTTGTTGCAGTGTGGCTCAGGCCTACCATACACTTTTAATCCATGAGTTTTCTGTTTATTGTAAACAGGATTAAATAAAGTCAAGCATTGGTCAAGAAGTGAAGCAAGCAAGCAAGCAATTGACAGGGAGTGAACATAGGAAAAAGCTGTAGAGACTTCAAGGAAGTCAGGAGAACAGAGAAATTCGATGAAGTAGAAAGGAGGGACATTCAGTTTGAAAGGTTTTTGAGACAGCATGGATGAGAAGAACTCCCTTTTGGAGATATCAGTTGAGAAGGAAGGTCAGCTGAGTATTCTTTCTGCCTCTCTGAGCTAGCAGGCTTTCACCCCCACATCTGGCTCTAGAGGTTTTAGTGGTACAATCAAATGATGGAGATTTTGTTTAAAACAACGCCCAACACTTACTCTCTACACTTTAACCAGGCGGTATTTCTTAGTTAACTGAGATCTACTGCACAGTAAAACGTTTCTTATGAGATCTGAGAGCTGTACTTTGGATAATTGATGTCTTTAGTTGGATGGCGAGTTGGTTTCTTATAAGCATGAGACTGCTAGTAGTTCTATCATGCTCAATGGACAAGCCCATACTCATGAATGTATAAGTAGCATAAATAAGACCCAGTGAGTTAAAACAAAGAGATGAGAAGTCAGTGGGAAGGAATGTGGAGAGGGTTGGATATAAGAGCAGTTAGGAGGAAGAAAGAGTGTAAATATGATAAAAATGTGATATATGTGTGCAAAAATAGTGTACTTTTACAAAGGCAAAAGAAACAACTCCATAGATGCAATTTTTTAGATATCCCAAGTGTAATAAAGAACACTCACAAAGACATGTTACATATTCATGGTCATGTTAATAACCATGGAATAGAAAACAAACATAGCTTATCTCAAATAGATAGCACTTTCTGAATCTTTGGGAAAACATATCTCAGGTAAGCTCTTGATGTCTCATTATCTTTATTACATGAAATATATCCAAGTAGCACCATCATATGCTTGCCCCCAAATTCCCTGCAGCTCACTTTTAACATGTCATCGGAGTACAGAATTTAAAAACCAAATCAACCACTTAACTGCAAAAATTAATTTCTACTTTCAAATGCTATACAAAAAAAATCCTTCTTTTTGTATTACATACATTGTAGAGGTTAGAAACATAATAGGTTGATAATTAAATGTGCAAAATTGTGTGGCAAACACCATACAAATATCAACTTGAGTGAGAGAGAGGGCCTGACATAGCTAATGCTAACTTTGTTGATGGTTCTGTATGAGACCTTTGTAAGATACCAGGTGAGGTAATGATGGTAAACACCCAAAAGACCATTTTGCTGAGTCACAGCTACAGGGAACTGTAAGAAGCAACAGGCCAGGCAGGTAAACACTCTGGCAAATTGAAGAAGTGGAGAGCTGATCAATGTTTCTGTCCCTAGGGAGCAGGGAACAGATTAGGAGAAGAGTTCTTCAACCAGTTGTCCAGAAGAGTGCTTCTTGGGTTTCTGTGCTATGAAGGAGGGGAAGTTAGTGTAGCCTAAAGACTCCTGTGGTGTGAAAACAGAGTTATTCTCTTCTCCTGTGGCACATGAAAACCTGAAGCCAGTGCCTAATGACTCTAAGTCCCCTCCTGTGACTCCATCAGCCTGTGACCTGCACAAAGCATGGAAACCCTCTTAGGCTTTAAGCCTTCACAATGTAGAATTTTTCTTTTTCTCAAATTCTAGCACTGGTTTTATAAAAATTAAAACACAAAATTCCCTATCTCCCTCCCTCCCTCCTCCACTTATCCATTCTATAGTTCTGTAAAAGCTGTCACCTATAAATTGTTTCTCCAGTTTCTTTATTAGGATGCTTTCCAGCTATACAAGAGTTACTCCTAGAATATAGCTGTACAGCCAAATCTCTTATATGAAATAGGAGGTGTGCACCTCTGGAGAGTTCTTAAGACAAAGAGTAAAAACTTACTTGATTTGATATTAGACAAAATTTTACCCAAACAATAAGAAAAACAATCCTGGAAGAGAGCTAAGGAGATGGCACAGTGAGAGATGCCCCCCTACTGTACAAGCAAGCACAGGACTTGAGTTTAAATCCCAGAGCCCACATAAATATCCAGGCTGAGCAGAGCACACATATTACCCCATTACTGGTGCAGAGAAAGGCAGATTTAAACGGCTTGAAGGTTAATCAGTGTATCTGAGTAATTTCCAAATTAGTGAGATACCCCGACTCAGATAAGTAATAGTAAATAAAAAAAGAAAAATGAAGTTGAACATTGGTCTCCCCATATGTGTGTATACATACAGACACATACATACTTATACATATATACATACGTATACAGACATACACACATGTACACACATGCACACACAAAGACACATACATACACATATTTACATATAAGTACACAAATATACATTTACATACATACATATAATATATACATATGAACATATATATATATATATATATATATATATATATACAAATACATGTGGGGTAAGTGGACTGTGCCATCAGACAGAAAAATTGGTAAAGTTGAGTGAGTCTAAAACTCATAAATCTCAAAATTGAAAATGGTAGGAGTCGAACAGACTCCCTACCTAACTCTAGCAGCTCTGGGAGAGGTAACCACAACATCCCACCGAGAAGACCACAGCAACCAGTCATTTTGCATGAAAGCCTGGATTTCTCCATGCTAATGAGGCATCTAGATACACCCCAAGCTTTCAGCCAATGAGCTTCCCTTCCTGGGCATCCCTGCCCACAAAAAGTATTTTAATCCTTGGTTCACCCTGAATAAGGTGTACCCATTCACATATGCCATCTAATAAACCATTTTAAACAAGCAAGGACTGTCTCTGCATCAAGGATGGGAGAATAGAGGGAGAGGCCTTTGTTGTAAAGAGTTACATACTCTTGGCACCCACTGGGTTCCCTGTCTGCTTCCTTCCTGGCTCATAGAAGTGTGAACTGGGGACCCCAGTACCCAACTCCCAGCAGAATGCCAGTAGCACCTGGATACATGGGAAACTGGGAAACACAGCAATCATCTCAGGCTCTGCTTTTCCCACCCAGGAAAACAGAGACTGAGGATCCTCATTACAGACTGAGTTTTGTGGCTTACAGGGCTGCTCCAGACACCCCAGCAGCAAAGCAGGTCGCAGCCCAGCACATACACACATACATATACACATACACACATATACATACGCATATACAAACACACACATACACGCACATATATAAACACACATACCGTACACAAATGCACATACCTGCACTGCCCCCCCCCCAATTAACCATCTTTCTTCTCTGTATTCTTCTTCAATCTATAGAGTCATCTGTTCTGAACACACATTTAAAAGAAAGATACTTGGCTCCTCAGGGTCAACAAAGTTGACTCTATTTCCTATGCTGATAGATACCTCTAAGTGCATAACTATGTCAGCATCAAAGCCTTTCTGGACCAAAGGGCTCTTCTATTAGTCCTATGACTTTTACTGTTTGGAGAGAAATCATTTCTCTGAAAAACTTCAGATTGAATCTTTCTCCCAGCATGAGGTGCAGTCACCTGTTGGCTCTATGCCTGTATCCTAACCAACATGTTTCTCAATGGGTATTCTTACCCTAGTCACCTTGACTCCCTTAGTCAGAAGTCACTTCAAACATGCCCAAGGAGGGCCATTAAGTGTGCTCAAAGCAGCAGGAATCTGTTATAACTGACCAATGCCAGCGGGGGCTTTTGGGTTCCCTTATTTCATTTTCTTTGTTTTTAGAGATAACAGCAAGAGACCTACTACAGGGCTCTTTCTACCAAGGTTTGGCTTAAATTTACATATGAAGTTAAAGTCGCTTTTTAAAACACATCTTTTGTTGAGTTCCCTTGGGAGGTTCCCTGCTAACTGGTTTCTTTATAAACTGCTCCTGACACAGTAATGCAGTCATGACATCTCCCAAAGGGGCAATGTTTCAACTGGAAATCCCTGGCCAGACGCCCTTGGAGTGAAGAGCAGGGTGAGTAAGTGACTTCGGGACATCTGTTCAGTGGTGAGAAATGAAAAGGTGTTCATTCTCAGTAATCAATCTCAAATGGTGAGGGAAAAGGATGCTCTACAGTCAACAAAGGAGCTGCAGAGCTGAGGAAGCACACATTTGATAGCAGTTACTCCTGTGGAGTAAAAGAACAAGTTCCCTGGGGTTGGCAGAGAACTGGTGTCATTAGTGCCGGCACTATGGAAAGGAACACAGTGGGAAGAAGTGACATAGAAGTGCCTGAAGGCCCAGAGATGATAGTGTGCATAAAAACTGCAGACCTAACTGGACATCTGCGATCCAACATTATCACACAAGTATATGTTTATCATATTAACTCCAAACTGAAGGCCATTTTCAGCTTACTTTCATACATTTTATAAAATCTCATTTGGAATCCCAAGACTCTTTGAAATGTGGCCACATAGACTAAACTTAAAACAAATGAAGGAATAAATGATAGATTTTTAACATTGGCTCAGTCTCTAAAACTACTGTATGAAATATAGGATAACTGAAGAATATGCTAAAGAATATTCAATAGCTTTGCCTTACCTGTTGATCAAATGGTTTAGGATGATCTTGGACTATGAAAACAACATCCTTATGCTGTATTGGTCATAGTAACCAAGGAAACCTATTACCAAAGCACCAGGGTAAGAATATAAAGATTGGAAATAAATAAATAAATAAATAGAAGTGGTTTGATCTGCAGAAGAAAAGGTGAAAAACCGGAACATCCAGGAGAATGCAGGTTCTCAGGAAATGGGAGGATAGAAAAAGAAGTTGGCAAAGAATATACATGGGCTGGTCCATGGTTCCTGTTACATATGTAACCGAGGATTACCTTATCTGACACTGATGGGAGGGGAGACACTTGGTCCTATGGAGGCTTGATGCCCCAGGGAGGGGGGATGTCAGAGGGGTGAGGTGGGAATGGGTAGATGGGCGGGGAAGTACCCGGTTAGACCCAAAGGAGAGGCAGAAGGGGTAGGAGGTTCGTGGAGGGGAGACTAGGAAGGGAGATCATGCTTGAAATGTAAACAAAATGATTAATAAAAAAATTAAAATAAAAAAAGAAAGAAAACGGAGTTGGAGAGGTTAGAGATTAGGAGCATGAGGGGTTAACAGAAGTCTCAAGACTCAAAGAACTTGGAGGAAATTGTGGTTTTAATATTAAACTGTTTTTTAAACAATTGGGTGCACAGAGGAAAATAAATAAGGGAGTAAGGGGGTGACTGGATTCTTGGAGAAAACAGTCAATATTTAGGCATATTTTATTAATAATTTACATGAAGGAAATATAACTCAACATTTCATACTTCTAGCTGGCAATAAGTTGCTGTGGGAAAGAATCAACTTGGAAAGCAACCAGACAAATTGTATGAGTGGTCTAATTGAATGAGAACTTAGGCCCAAGAGTAATAGTAAAAGTTGTGCTTATTCCAATGGTCCTTGAGTCTGAAATAGGGGAATATAAGCAAACAGAAGTGAAACAGCAGTATATATTACCTAAAATAATAACTCTATTTTATTTGACTTAAGAGGGGATTTAATTAGAATACATTTGTGATAGTCTCAGAAAGCAGGCTGAACAAGCCATGGGAACAAGGCAGTAGGCAGCACCTCTCTGTGGCCTCTGTATCAGCTCCTGCCTTCAGCTTCTGTTCTATTTGAGTTTCTGCCCTGACTTCCCCCAGGGATGGGTCATTGCCTGGAACTGTAAACCTTCCCTCCCAGTCTCCCCCAAAGGAATGAAAAGGCTAGTTGAAAATTAAACAAGCACAAGTTAACAGAAATAGAATTATTTACCTTAAAAACAACCCAAATGGTTATAGAGAAAAAATTACTTCCTTGTAAACTATAATTACAACGAATTATTCTCCTGCCCCAGATAGGACTTCTGTATGGGAAGAACATGTAGAAATAACAGCAAGGTAATTTGATTTGCTATATTTAAGCAATGTAGAAAATAAGAAAAGAAATAAATAAATGCTGGAACATCTACTAAAAAGGGTTATAAGGTTTATTTATTTTTTTCATCCCTAGACAAACTTGAAGAAAATGTGGTGCCTCTATCCTGGAGTTTGCATGTTAGTAAACATTTGTTTCTACCAAACATCCTTACAGACATGGTTGAACTGTTGAGTTGGATCATGATGAGACTGTTTTGTCAAGTTTGTATATTGTTATACAATATAGCTTTTGCGTCCATGACCCATATATCCTTAATGCTTTATTCAATTGCAAATAGGTAAGGTGAAGAAAAAAACCTGCTTCAAAGGTACATGGTAGTGTTATAGTATCAGACATCCAATCACACAACCAAATCTTTGTAGGCTTCCCATCAGTACGGGTGGTCCTTAACTTTGAGGAATCCCAGTGACAGCATCATTAAGCTGAAGTTATTGTAAATTAAAACTGCATGGGACTCATCTAAGCTACTGAACCTCAAAGAGTAGACACCATGTAGAGTCAGCCTCTTACAGTCATGAAGAGTGAATAACAGTCATTGTGAATACCGGACACTCCATGAAAATGTCATACTGAACATACTGTTAGGCCAGGACAAGGTCAGATTTCAAGATTAGAAGTATTCTTTCTACGGTAATACTGTAAAGGCAAAAATTTATTAGACTAACCATTGTAGTTGGGAACTGTATATATATCTGGAGGCTCTCCATATGATACTCATTGCATTGCTGGGTTTACTTTCAGCAATTCCCCAAGTCCCAAGTTCTAGGTCAAGTACCTTCACACCTTTAGCCTTTTTCTTACAATCCTTCCATTTGTTCTGGTAGGCTTCAGAATGTCTTCTGACTCTTCCCAAGGCTCACAGATGTCTCCATTGTGTAGACTGCTCAGGGTAAGCTATGACGTTTGGGCCTCACACAGATAACACTTTCAATAAGCTATTCATATATTCTCATCTAATTCCTTCTTCCATTCTTGGCAGAGCTAATTCCTGTGAACTATATTCTTGCCTACATACTTTTCTCATACATTCTACCGAATCCTCCTTACTGTGCGCATCCACCGCCATGCCCAGTATTCCTTCATTTGTTGCGAGCTGCTTCATTGGCTCTGAGCAGGAGGCCCAGGTAAATAGCCCTTAGTGCAGCAGTCAATCAAGGATGAACAGCTGGGTAAACCTCCAGATTTTGTTCACCTCGGGTGAAATAATTCTAAGCTGTGTTCTACAGAGCATCAAAAGTTCAGCAGCAGGATGAACACCCATACTGACTCATAATAATCCTGCAGAGATTTCCTTAACACCCTGGACTCACTTTCTGAGGCATCTTGTTCCCACATTAGGGAGAAAAGAATTTCATACCTCTCTCTTGCCACCTCCAGTTGAACTGTCATGAAAAAAGGTTCTTTCCTCTCCTTATATAAGCATTTTTTTTTTTTAAAATAACTTACCTTAATACTATCTTAAAAATACAAGTTAACATCCAAGTTAAAGCAAACAATTTTGGACTCTGTATATACATTGTATCCACAACCAATGATGTAGTCACACCCTTGGGAAACAGCTTTTTTTTTCCCTCAAATAAAGTAATCCCAGATTGGAAGGTTTAAAGGGCTTATTGCTCCAATCAGGTTTAGAAGTCAAATTTCTTGCAGAATGTTGTGTGAGTCTATGGTCTAGGAAGAGGAGGTAGGCATTGGCTATGGAAAAACCTTGTTTAAGCAGCGAGATTTATCCTTGCTGGTCAGGGCAAGCAAGCATGTTATTTCTGAGTGGGTTTATTTATTTATTTATTTATTTAGCTCTTGATCATGCTATGAGACACCTGTATAAAATGAGGCTTCTCATATCTCCATATGCTATGGGTTAATATGTTCTCTTTGCCTGAGTTATAACCAAATATGTAAGTCAAGTGACACTAGATCTGGCTTTGGAGAAACACTGGGATTTTGAAGTACTGGCAGATTTCAGAACTGATGTTAGACCACAGAAAGCAAACAATTCCAGGTATTCCAGATGGTGAGGAATTCTGAAATAAGTCAACAACAAGGTAAGTGGGCTTACCCGGATCATCATGACTGAACACCTGATATCATGGATTGTGTCATAGATCTTCTTTGAGATGTCCACAAACTGATTATCATCAAGGGCAGTCAGTGAGTTCTTGCTTAAGGCATCCAGGGCAACATTCACTTGTGTCACGAACTCTGGGATCACTATGAACATAAGTAAAAAAGAGATTATATCCTTTGTATTTCTGGATTCCTACAGCTTCCCGGAAAAGCAGAATTGTAGTTTAAGTGAATACCTCATTGCTAGATATTTTTTAGAAAAATATTTTTAGTAAAGAGAATCAAACATTATGGCAGAGTTATTTTGACCTCTGGAAAATAAAAGCAATCAAAGACAATGAAGAGTATAGTTATAGAAATATACAAAATTCTCTTTTTATATCCTGCCCCTTTGGATGAAGCTTAAGAGCATTTTTCATTTCTAAAGCTATTGAATATGAAGCTTGGGAAATTGAAAACTTGACTTGATGCGGAAAATATTTGGGATAATGACCATAATGATATTTAAAGAAAGAGAACACCTGCCCGACAACTTGGCTCAGCAGGGAAATTTCTTGCTGCCTATCCTGACAAGATGCTTTGGATATCTGGGTTCCACAGACAGAAGGAGAAAACTAACTCCTATAGACTTTCTTCTGAGCTCCACCTGTATGATGTGATTTGTGTAAGCAGTCACATACAAGTCGATGCCATTAAAAACTGAAACCAGTAACAAAGTTTCTGAGTTGCTAAACAGGAGAATATGTAGTTATCTATACAAATTTTATCTCACAAGAATAATAAAAGTGATATGAATGTTCTTTGGGTAAGAATTTTTTCTCCATAACAATAAAGTAACATGACAGCATCTTATGCACCCTAGCTCAGAAACAGTAAAATACCAACTATGTACAAGGAAGAATCATCTTAGGTCAATCTCTAGATGATTGCTACTGTTGCTTTTTAAGCTAGGGCATTAAAATAAGTATGAAATAAAAAAAAATGTCTTCAACTTTAAATGTAAGTTAAATAGGGCTAGAGAAATGGCTTTGTAGTTAGGAACAAGAACTATTTCTTCTTTTCAGTAGACCAGGATTTGATTCTCAACACTCACATCAGACAGCTCAAAACCAGTTGTGGCTCTACCTCCAAAGGGGCCTAATATCTCTTAACTCTGCAAATCTTTTTACTGGTAGCATCTTGAGGTGACCCAAAGCATACATGATTATGCCGAGAGACAGGGAATGTGAGTGAGACGTAGCCAAATCTATTCTTGGGTTGATCCATTAGTAGTCAAATCCATTAATGAATGTATTAGTGGATAAATCTGTTTATGAGGACAGTATTGATCTCCTGAAGGTTTCATTGGGATCTTTCTTTTAAGATCTCTTAATGAAGATTAGGTTTCAACAAAGCTTTGGACCAGACCAGCCATAATCAAATTTTTACCCAGTCATCCACTAAAAACAGGTAAATGAATAATGAACCAAGTATTTTCTCAGACTTCTTCATGATCTCTATTCAAATTTCAAGTGTAATATACTTTACCATCTAATTATGTCTTAAATCCAATGCCAGATTTTACATCTTCTACCTCTGGTTATCAACATCTCCTTCTTAAGCCCATTCTATGGTCCTCCTCTTTGTAGGACCTGTAGAAATCATGCCCATTCTTTAGGCTAATCAATCTTAATGAAATGACTTCTTACTCTAAAGAAAAAGAAGCTTTGACACAAAAATCACCAGTCAGGAAGTTGTTTTCCCAAATAAGACATGCCATTACAGTGATTTTAAGTTTTCTGTGACTTCTTAAAACCTTTTACTGTTTGTAGTTTAGCTGCCTACCCTGGCAGGTACTGGATACATATTTCAGTGAGTTGAGGGGCTGAAGAAATGAATGAATAAAATATACAAGAGCCAAGCATAAGTATGGGGAAAATACTTACTACACTGCTTGGATTTCCATGTGATTTAGGTTTTGTTCATTTCAGAGGTACATCCAAACATATTTGTGCAGGCTTCTAGAAGCATTCACATATATTGAATGAGTGAATATTTGTTTGTTATTTATTCATTCATTTTGAGTGTGGAGAGAGGTGGAAACTTATTAAAAACATGTCTAGCTATTTCATACCTCCTTTGGGATCTAGTTGTGAACATACCCTCCTCCCCACCCAGGTCACTATGGTAAACAAATGGCTTCTAACTCCATTAGCACCCTTCATTCACCCTAAATACAAAGTACAGTATGAAGCACTGTGCTTTCAAAAACTGTTACCATCTGTTAAATAAAATTTCCCACACCCCTCTCTCTCAAAACTCTCTTATCAACATGCAGGCAACACATTAAGTCTCAACTGACACTTTCAATCTGTTGGCATCTCTCAAACAGCAAAGCTGTCCTCATTGTCTCTCTTCCTATCCTGAAAGAGCAGAGGGGGATTTCAACATTTTCCTTAGCATGCAATGCATCTTTCTTCCGTTAACTTATAGCTCATCTGTGTCTGTGCCTTACCTACATCATAGTCATGTAGTTGCTTAGAACAAACCACTTATCATTATTGTTTTTAAATTTTTCAAGGAAATAAAAAGTGAATATATTATATTTAACTGCTTAAAGACAATATAGGAATAAAAAAAGTCCATCTTAAATCTGTAATCTGCCTGAGTTTTAAGAGAATGTAGGTCTGGCAAGATGGCTCAGTGGGAAATGGTGCTTACTGCCAAGCTGGAAGAACCCTGTGACCCATATATTAGTAGAAGAGAATTCACACATACTACTTGTCTTCTGACCTTCACACACACACACACACACACACACACACAGACACACTCATACATTTATACACACACATACATACACACTCACACATATTCAACACAAGCACTCCATATATGATCACATGTACACTCACACACACACATACACACACACACACTCACACACACATTTATACACACACATACCCACTCTCATACACACACAAGCACACCACATATGAACACATACACTTTCACACACACACACACACACACACACATATACACACACCCATACACATATACACATACAGACACACACACCACAGCAAATGACATAACAAATATATGCTTCTCAATCATCCATAAAATGGAGGTATATGTTAAGTAAATTCTTTCTAATCAAATGTTAAAGAAGATAAACTTCTGAATTTTCAAGTGTAGATTTATGAAAGAAAGGTGGACTTGGGGGCAACATCTCAGTTGCTTCAAACAAAGAATCTTGTCTACTTCATACACCAAGTTCTAAACCCATTCTAGACATTTTTTTGTTTGTTTGTTTGTTTGAAATTTGTGCTTTCTCTCTACACTGTGTTCAGAATATGTAGAATGACAGCTAACTTTCATTGTGTGGAGAGCAGAAGACAACCTCAGGTTTTGGTCCTCAACTTCCACTTATTTGAGATGGTGTCTCTTTTATTAATTTCTGCTTAGTGCTTTAGGCAACTGACCCATAAACTTCCATGGATTTTCCTGCCTTTGTGTCCCACTTTCCACTTAGAAGTAGAAGGACCTATGGCTATTGTTTTGTGCCTTACCTGGGTTCTAGCCTTCTCCTAGCCCATGCTGAGGGCTTAGTACCATCTGGAACTTTTTACCTACATGCCTGATGTAATCCTCACAGAAGCTTTAGAAGTTGGAGACTATTACTACCCTGATTTAACTGATGAAGAAACTGAGGTCATATAGCCAATCAGTGAAGGGCAGGTAATTGAGACTCTGGAGCCTGCTCTTTGAACCCTACATCTTTACTGTCTCCTTTTAATAAGTAAAATCCTTGAGGCTCCTAAACTGTAATGCTCCTGGGGAAATTAATGTTAATTTCCTGACAATAAGGTTTAACAGACCTATGGAGCCAAATTCTACTAAGCCCTGAGCCTCTCTCTGGTAGTAACCCAAGAATATTTTATCCCTTCCTAATCCTTGCTAAATTTATTATGTGCATTTGAAAGTAGATGAGGGTGCATAATTACTAATTAAATGGGTCAGAAAAGAATTCAGACTCATTCTAAGTGATGCTTAGAAATGACGTCACCAATTCATATTGTCAAGCACTGATAAACTCACATTAAAATATTTATAATTACACTTCTATCTTTGAAGATTACTAATGTACAGAAGTTGGCCTTTGAAAATTTATATAGAGTTAAGTCTCTACCTCATTATATTCTGCCTCTGCAGCTGGGGGTGGGGTGATTTATAACAGATCGTACAGCTAATCATAGAGTGGCTTCGATAATTACTTCATACCCTTTATTTCCATTTTATTTAACACAAATGTTATAGTTCATATTCATTTAATATTTATGGATCTAATATGGATCCTGTAACAGGGAGTTGTTTGAAATCTCCAAAAATATAGTCTCCAAATTCATAATGGGAGAACATCTTGCCCCTTTTAAGAGATTGTACCATGGGGTTCTGACTAATTCTGATCACTTAGGCCAGACTCCATAGTTAACAGGAACAGCCATTCTGTCCTTATAAATTCTGCTTCTGCCTTTTAAACAGCTGGACCATTCCCCCAAACTAAGAAGTAAAAGAAAGGAAGGGTTTATAAACACAGAGTTTTTAAGATTTGAAAAAAAGGGTCTGTGTGTGTGTGTGTGTGTGTGTGTGTGTGTGTGTTCATATAAGTCCAGGTATCTATGAAGGCCATTGGATCTCCTGGGAACAAGACTCATGGGCAGCTGTGCATTGCCTCATGTGGAAACACATTTTCGTCATCTGCAAGAAGAGCACATACTTTTAACCTTTAAACCGTCTGTAGCCCAAGATACGGCTTAATGGAGTTGATAATTATGCCCTTAGACTCTTACAAAGATATTTTATTACATATAAAATTCTGATTACTTAATAGGCTGAGCAAATACTTTTGAATGCCTCCAGTGACAGCAACTGACTCATTCTCTAAGCTGACACTTGGACATTTTTCAAGTTTAAGGCGCATGTTATTATTAATAAACATTTTTACTTATTTCAGAGCATCTATAAAGCTCTGGATATGAAAAACGTATGTATTTTAAACTTTCCTCAAATCCCTTTTTATTTAAATCACAGTCACTGTTTTATGTGATTTGAAAATTGAGAGAGTTAGAAGCTAAAATGATGACTTAGCAAATTAGAGCATAAAATGTTCTAGAAGAAGACCTGAGTTTACTTCTCAGCACTCATATTGGGTATACCACAGTCTCCTATAACTCCAGCCCCAGGGGAATCTAATGTCTTTTCCTGGTCTGTACTATCATTTGTACTTCCATGCATATATACATATAAACATGTATATGCATGATTAAAAATTTCAAAACACCTTAAAAGAAGAAGAACAATTTTTCAAGTGGGATCTCTGTCAAGAAAAATTTATTAAGTTTTCTGTATAATATCACTTGGTTTCTAAGGCTAAGAAGTTGACTGCTAATTTTTTTTTCTGAGTTAATGTTTTCTAACATTTATATTACTAATAGTAACTTCTTTACCATAAAACTACTCAGAATACACCAATATAAATTTGTATGAGATGTGCTAACAAGTCTTCAATGGGAACCATAATGCTCTTCTTGGTACCCAAATCACTGAGTTCTCAATCTCTGTGTTGTACCATTGGCATGCTCAGTAAACAGAGCAGAAGTGATGGATATGACCTACTTTTTAAAAACAGGTTAACAAGATGTTGTAGTTTCTGTCTTGGTCACTGTTTACTTCATATCACCTGATATAGGAATTTAATCCCCATCTTATCAACAGTTGATGGAGAGTCCAACATTACCTAGCACTGCTAGGAAACAGCCAGCAGTGTGTAAGGATTCAAATAAGAGCTAAAAGACTAGCATGACCCTTCGGTAGATAAAGGTGATAGCTTCACTAAATGTTAACAGCAAGCATAAGCAAGATATATCTAGCTAAGGGTCCCCTGTATTTCTGATGTTCAGAAAATGCACAAAATAATGTTTACTTTTTAAAAACTCTGGAGCATATAGAAGCGACTTGCTGCTATACTAAGAAACATGTTCCTTATGGGAGAATAGATTAGTTTGCCTGTTCATTTAACAAAGCAAATCTCATTGTGCATAGTATTATATTTTCTTCCTAATTGCTGCATACTATTCCTTTGTGCTATGGCACCATCATTTATCAATTTAGCCCTGCTATGATCCCATTTATACAAAGACTAATGGGATAGTTCTCTCTGTAAAATACTTGCTATGCAAATACGAGAACACAAGTGCAATCCCAGCACACAGATACAAATATGAACTCAATGGTACAGGCTGTGACCTCAGGGCTGTGGAGGCAGAGGTTGTTGAAATCCCTGAGGCTTGTAGGCCAAGCAGACTAAGCTACTCAGTGAGCCCCCGGCCCCAGTAAAAGAATGTGTCTCACTGAATACAAAAGGAGAATGACTCCTTACAAATAACACGTTGATCTCTGGCTTCCAAACATATGCATGCCTATCTTTGGCCTACTTTACACACACTCACACACGTACATGCACACACACATACACACACACACACACACACACACACACACACTCACACATACTATACAAACAATCAAATTAAATTGGCAGATACATGCATATATTTTTGGAGAACTTATCTATGAATTGACATCCTGGGCCACATTCTTTAGCTGTGCCCTGCCCTCAATACCTGACATGTAGGACTATGAAAGGACAGCATGGTTTCTGGTCGAGTACCAGCTAGAAATCGCTGGAGACTCCAGCTGATCCTAAGGGATGGCATGCATTTCTCCATGCTCACAGACTCCAGGCTCCTGACACAGGCTCCTGACATGAGGCCACAGATCTCCATCGTGCCTGAAAAGCACATAGGACAATGCCCACTAGCCCCTCCACAGGTAGAAGGCATGACTACAGGCCACAGAGCCTCAAGACAGATCTCCATATTAATGAGATACCTAAAGGCCAGAGGGTGTAACCAATTAAACATTTCTTCCCAGACCCTCCTCCTTGCAAAAAGTATTTAACCTCAGGCCTGCCCTGAAAATATCTGGGTATAATTTCATCCATTTTCTGCCATGACAATAAATATCTTAAGAGCACAGCCTATTTCTCTTCTTTGGGACCCGCCGCCATGGGGAACTGTGGAGGTTTTCAACTACTGAGCTGTCTAATTCCCATCAGACGACCTCTCTTAAGTTTTCAACCACAGAGGCCCAGCAACCTAAGCAAACAAGCTGAGCCAGCCATGACCCAGCCAAGCGAGTCGCTGTGACCAAGACTCTCCCTGCAGAAGCAGCCTGAGCTCATCTTTCTCCCTCTCCTCTTTGGCTTCAGGCCACCAGCCCATATGCCTCCACTTTGGTCTCGACCCTTCTGCGACCTCTCAGAGGTGCCTGAGAGCTCAAGGGCCTGAGAACCAATCAGTTCCTGGCTGCCTTTTGGCCTGTAGACACCCAAGCCAAGAGCCCTGACTCCAAGTAGGAACTCAGACTGTGCTCTTCCACCCCTGGGATGAAGTCCCTCGGCTTCACACAGTCCGACTTCACCTGGCACCAGAGTGGAGTGAACACAATCAAATTCCTGTGCCTCTGCATCTTTGAGCTGTAGCCCTAGCCTCTTGGGGGGCCAGACGTGGGCCCCACACGCACACGACAACCCAACACTGACACATCACCCATCTTCTGTCAGCCTCTCTCTTGAACATCATCTGCAACTACAGTACTTGATAGAACTTTATTGCTGTAGGTTGAGGATTACTGTGATCTTTTATATATTCTTTGTCCTTAATTTTAGATTAAATTCCCCCTGTGAGATTCATCTACCATGTGATATCTTGTTCCAATTCAATCCTTCATCTCTGCAGTTTCTATCCTCAAGAGAAGCAAACAGGAGAAAAGGGATGAGAAGAGTGGAAAGGGTTTCTGTGTGTGCAGGTTTGGCAGCTCATTGGGACAGAGAGTCAGCTACCGTGGCAGTAAGAGAAGTCTTAAGGAAAGGCATTTCATACAAACTGAGGCAGAAAACATGGGAGGAAAGATCTAGAATAGGAAGCGGAACTTTTTCTAATCAGAATGAGTGAAGTGGCTTTTGGTGTGCTCCTGGGGATTTCTTGGAAGAATGGGAAATGTCAGTTCCAAGTCTTCAAACTCCAGTTTTCCTTGCCTTGGTGTTTATGATTGAGAATAAAAATAGAGCCATTTTTCCACCCTGAGAATATATTAATTTGTTGCTTATCATTCAAAATTAGTTTACAAATCCATCTATAAAATTCACCATGACCAACACGCTAAATCCTGCCTCCAGGTGTACCTGGCAACCAATCTTCTGGAGCTGCTAATATGTCAGACATGTGTGAAATAACATTTTCCTCCACATCTGTTTATTTCTCTGTGTGAATTTTTTATTTATGATTATAAATAATAAGGTTTAAAATACTACTCCTAATAATAAAATATTTCTGCGCCTAAATGTACATATTTTCTCTTATGCCCAGCTCCTTTAACGAGCTTCAATATTTTCTTCAGGCAAATAGTAGATATTAGAGTTAGAATTTGAACACAGATACAATTAAGAAAAAGCCTGTACCAATCAATACAGCTTTCTATTGACTAGATTTAAAGATATGTATTCACAAAACCACTGAGGATGAGAGAAAGAACTAAATCCTTAAATGAGAGTGATGAACATTGCTGGGTTTGTTTTCTCCATTTTACTCAATCCAAGACCTCAGCAATGGAACAGCGCCGCTCATCTTGAGGGGGGATCTTCCCAACTCAGTCAGATCTCTGGAAAACACCTACAGACAACCCTAACATTTGTTCTAAATGTTTCTAAATTATGCCAAGTTGATAGCCATGACTACCAATCACAAGACTCTAACGTGATCAACACTGTGGTGAAAGTGGACATCAGTTCTTACTCTTTGGCAGTATTCTCTGCTTTACTGGCAAAACACACTCTCCTTAAAAGAAATGTAGATGAACTAAATGAGAAATGTTTTCATACTTTGCATTTTGAAAAATTAAAAATATCTTTACTGTATAGTGTTCATCCTTGAATACTGTAAGGTTCCAAATTTGCTGATATTAAACCTACTACACAAGATATATAAGAACATACAGCACCTCAATTCTAACTTACATACATTATTCTTAAAGAACCTTTGAATGTTTTTAAATGGAATCTAATATTACTGTAAAAGATTATGGACTAAATCTCACTGATAGCTGTGATTATATTCTCTGAAGTAATCCGTATTTCTTGTACTTCACAAGAGCTTGTTATATGCAGAGGTACAAGACTAAGAATTTTAAGGAACAAGTTCATTTGTCTTGTATCTGATCTTCATTTATCTTGAATCTTTGTAAAAACTACAATCAATATTTAAAACTTCGGGGGACCTAAATTTATATGGCTTAAATACCCAAGTATGTTTAATTCATAGGCATTTTTCTAGAATACAGAGTAGAAACTGACTATAAGATTTTGAGTAAGAAACTGATATAGTCCTTTTATTATTACTAGTTGAATACGTAAAAAAAAATCCCTCACATTCCATTCATAGCAATTGAAATGACTTTTAAAATAATTATTTATCCCATAAATTCTCCTCCTTTGTGAAGTTGAGTCTCTATAGGTTACTTTGCAAATACTTTCAAGCAGACAGCTAAAGAGGAATGATTATAAGTCTGCATTAAGATCTGTAACTCTTGAAGGGAATACAGTAAACTAGTAAACTAATACAGATGCAGATGCTCACAGCCAACCATTGGACTGAGCACAGGGACCCCAATAGAGGAGTTAGGGGAAGAACTGAAGAAACTGAAGGGGTTTGCAACCCCATAGGAAGAACAACATTATCAACCAACCAGACCAGCCAGAGCTCCCAGAGACTAAACTACCAGCCAAAGAGTACACATGGAGAGAACCATGGCTCCAGCTGCTTATGTAGTAGAGGATTACCTTATCTGGCATAAAGGGAGGGGAGGGTCTTGGTCCTGTGGAGATTGGATGCCCCAACATAGGGGAATGATAGGTGGTGAGGCAGGAGTGGGTGGATGGGTGGGCTAACACCCTCAGAGAAGCAAGGGGAAGGGGAGGGTGGGATAGGTGGTTTGTGGAGGGGAAACCAGAAAGGGGGATAACATTTGAAATGTAAATAAATGAAATAACCAATTTTTTTTTTAAAATATAGCAACAGAGATAAAGCTTTTCTGAAAATGAACAAACTGGTCATTTGTTCTTTGTCAGCACAGATATTGTCTCTATTCATATCATGCACTGTGTTTACCTTCTCCGGTTACAGTTACTCAGGAGCAGAAAGACATTTAGAGAAACTGGTGGCCAGGAACATATAGAAATGACTAAATAGGGAGATGCAAGGAAGACCAGGAAAGACAGTAGAAGGAAAGGAAACCAGTTAAATGGGTACATGTTCATGATGGTTCAGTAATCACAGAATTGGAGATCTGAGTTCTACATTTTATTTTCTGGTTCCCAAAATGAAACCAAACAACTTAAAAAAAACAGTGAGATTCCCAAGTTATTTTGAAAGAAGGCTAATAGATTTGGAATCAGTCATAACTCAAAACTGGGGCCAAAAGCATAATTTTATAAAGTCTTAGTGTCAGGGCATGGCATGTAAGAGGGAGACTGATCTCCTGCATTCTTGGGAACCAGTGAAGTAATCAGTTGCTTAGGTGGTATTCTCAGTTAAAAATCTGTGTGCTTAGAGATGCTCATACAGAAACTTGAAGGGCTAGAGAGATGTCTCAAAGGAAAACAGCACACGCTGATTGTTGGGGTGATTTTTTTTTGTACATTGTGTATAGATTGTGTTCATATTATTCATGTGCTTATTTCTCTGCTGGCAGAGAGTTGAGTGCAGACTGGACTTTGGTATTGTTATTCATATGGCTGGACCATAGCTTGTAAACACTCTCTCCATCAACTTCTGATAAGTTTAATAAAGAGTTACAAGCCCAATAGTGGAGTTAGAAGGGAAAAGCTGAGTCAGAAGAGGAAAGGTAGGACTTTCGAGGAAAGAACAGACTCTGGGTAAAAGTCAGGCCCTGGAAGATGTGCCAGCCAAATACAGAGGACATCTGGTGTATGAAACTGAGGAGAGGTAATGAGCCACATGGCAGAACAGAGATTAATATAAATAGGTTCATTTAAATAGAAGAGCTAGTTGGAAACAAACCTAAGCTAAGGCCTAAAGATTTCATAATTAATTAAAGGTCTCTGTGTCATTATTGGGAAGCTGGCGGGTTATAGAAAGTCCAAAGAGTTATAGCTTCTCTTACAGAGATCCCGAGTTGGGTTCCCAGCACCCTAACAAGGCAGCTAACAACTGCCTGTAAGTCCAACTCCAGAGGATCTGACAGCCTCTGCTGGGCGCCATGAATAGGTCTGTTCATGGGCACATACCCTCATGCAAACATACACACACATGTACATAATTTAAATAAAAATGAAACGTTTGAAACACATAAAGAGAAATTGGAACAGCCTTTTTAAAGCATATGTATTGAGAAAACCTGGTGTGTTAGGTTTTTTTAACTTATTATTAATAATAGTGTTCATGTGGAGAACCTCTATTTCTTCAGTGGGTGCCACAGAGAAAGTGGTTTAGAAGATTTGTAGGGAAAGAAAAGACAGTAGCAGTTATTGAGAGGTATAAATATAATCACAATACAATATAAATAAATGAGGCACTGATTAAAGAACAAACAGGATAAGAAACATAATTTACAAACCTCTAAATTAGAGTTACCTCTAGCTTACCATAGTCGATTTCAACTATATTCAGAGTGTGAAAGTCCATAAGTATATATTATAACTTTTCTACTTTAGCTAGTTACAGTACTATTACATATTTTATTTACATATTATATATTCTATGATGCTACTAGTTTTAATTTAACAACATTATTGATTAAATCACAGTGGGAGAAGAAACAACCATCCTTACAAGAACAACTAAAAAAGACACTAATGCAATATTCATAAGAGTAGATATTAACCATATTTTTGTTATGGTGACAAAATGCCTGAGGTAATCAATTTAAAGTCAGAAAGCACCTCCTATGCACCGTTCAAAATCCTAGAAGAATAAGAGGTTCATTTTGTATGTTTCTTACATGATGTAATCAAACTTAGAGGATTCCCCTATTTCATAGGTAATGTATTAATGATCTAGGCATGGCTTTCAATAAAAATAAAACACCAGTTATTTGAAATTAATGTCAATAGTGAGTTATGCCTTAAGGAACAACTACATGTGGCCATGTGACAATAGGACTTCCATTTATTTTATCTACTAAATGCTGAGTGGATTTTTTGTGGAAATATATGATGTGTCTCTTTTGTCTTTGTTTTTCTTCCTTTTCTTGTTTTGTTTTTGTGTGTGAGATTTTGTTGTTTTGCAAGCCTCAGTATTGCAGGATAGGCTGAAACTTGCTCTGAAGTTCAGATACCCTTCCTCTAGCAGCCTGAGATTACAGGTGTGTGCCATGAATTTCATAATTTGTATTTAACTAATTAGCAGAAGCCATTTCATACGCAAGTCTTATTTTAAGATTTCTGTTCTTTTGCCCCACCCCTCCCTACTGATGGGCATTTCTGGGCCTCGGTTTCTTTCAGTTGCTGGATCTCTATGAGAGGTTGCTCTTCCTTCTAAATAAGCCAGAAAAAAAAAGTAAAAAATCCATAACTCAAATGTTGTTCAAAAAGAACTACATCACAACACAGATGTTGGTCACCACTTTATCCCAACTTATTCCTACTGATGGCAAGTCTTTTTTTCTTAGGAGTACAAAACAAAGGGACTTACTGTTTGGTGAATCTCCAGGGTTTACATGTGTTCCATCCAAGGTTCATGGGTTAGAAATGCAATCTCCAAATGTATAAGGTACTGGTATCTAGGGTGAGGTCTTTCAAAGAGAATTCAGTGTGGATGAACTTGAGAAGACTACGTCTATGTCATTATTTGTGGATATGTGAGAAGAGGAAGGGTGGTCTCTGCCAGTCTACATTCTTTCCCACTGTGAAGATTTCTGGCTTTGCAACATGCAATGACAAGGCCTTGACTAGCTGCTGATGGGATGCTTCTCAGTCTCCACAACTATGATAGAAAATACATTGCTTCTCTTTGTGCCTTTCCTATTCTATATAGTTTGCTAAGCTAGTGGGCTCATGGAGAGTGTTTTACAGTTCTATCCCATTTTTTTGCTCTGTATCAGACTACACTAGTATCCCCTGTTCTCATTATATTGGACTGAAAAAAAGAAAAGAAATAAAGGAAAGAAGAAAGAAAAAGAAACCCACTGTTAGGCTAGGTATTCACCGCTTTATTTGATGTCTGAAGAAAGTAATGTGTACATACATCCATGTGTATTTAATTTGTACCAATGAAGTATTTCTTAAGTTGTATAGTTTTATGCCTCATAGTTAAAATTGGGGTTTCCCTTTTTTTAAATGCTGAATGTCCAATTTCACCAGGAGTCCAAGTCAGAGAGATTTTAGGGGAATCGGTTGCCTCACCGTGTGCTGGGTGACACTCCATATGAAAATAGTGAGTTCTGCAACCTCTTCTGGTCCTATTCACTAAAGTTCTGCTGCAGCCTGTGTTGCCACCCCTCCAGTGCTCACGCTGCACATTCAGTGCATGGCTGGTGCTCAGAGCTCTGAAGCTAAGAGGATTAATTAGGATAAAACCCCAAATACTCAAAGCTACCACCAAATCCCTTGTATCAGCAAAAGTGGGCAGAAAACGTTGCATCTGAGGCACACCGAGCCTCTCACAGGGAGTTTTATTATTTCTACCCCCTGAAAATCTACAAGTCATCATAAAGGCTGCTCAGAAAATGAAGAGAAAAAGTGTTCAAAAGCACGTTTGCTTTTCTTAACTTTACTTCTCTTATATCCATCTGATCTTTTCTTTTCCATCTGTTTATTTTGTTAAGGAGTCCTTTGTCTTTAAGCCACCTAGAGATGCGTGTATTCCTAAGCATGAACTATGACCTCCTATCTGCTGCCCCTTTCTGCCTATCTGTACATTAATATTTTCTACTACAAAAGGAAAAACATTTAAATACATATTTATCAATTGATATGTATGATTCTCTCTATTTTAAAGATACCCTATCCAAAGTTTTGTCTCATTAAGCAGAAATACCTGCAATTCCATATTTACTAAAACTTGCATAGCTATAAAGCGGATGGTTTGTCTTGTAAATCATACCTTTCATGATTAAAATTTCTTTGAAGATAGAACAGACACATGGTTCACTACAGGATGGCCTCAGATGTAAGGTTTAATTACGTATTATGGTGCCATGCAAGGAATTCCTTAATTACATGTTAGCCTGAATTTCCTGTCTGCTCTAGAATTCGTATCAGATCAATGAAACTCCCACTAGGAAAGAATATTAAGCTTCAGGTTTAAAATGGTACAAAAAAAAAAAAAAGAGTTCAAGACTATAATTTCTCATAAAGTCAAATGTCAAAAAGAATAAAAGTCAGAGATCCCAGAAGTTGGTGATATTATCAGGTCACTTCTCAATCCTTCGGGTAATTGATAGTACCGAATAATATGATTCTGACGTGACCATCGATGGGAAACTGAGTTACAGACTCCAGGATCTTAGATAAAGCTTCGTTTTAGTGTCATTCATTACTATGGGAGGGAACAATGACCGTTTCTAACAGACTTCTGCGAGCATATGACATTTTCTAGGAAATTATATTTTCCTCAACTAACAATGATGTTAAGTGACTGATGGTTTTTAACCAGATTTTGGGCATTACTGGGAATAATCCAATAACAATCATCATTTTATCCTTCTGAACCCTCCCTATCATTAAGCTAGATTTTAGTTTAATATGCTCAAGCTTATTCCCTTTCAGCACACTTGAAATGCAATTTTACCATCTAGTCACAATTAATTGATGTTTTCATGGTGGTTTTCCACTGACTTCCCAGGAGACTGTCTCAGGAGGCTCTGTAAATGGGAGGGAGATAGTGGCAATGGGAGGAGCGTGACGGGACCAGCATGGCTGCCCAAACTCATGCTGTTTCATAGAATAACTCTTTTGTACTTAGTAGTATGTAGTTATGTTCCATTTTAATAGAATAAAATGTTCTCTCTCTGTCTCTCTGTCTGTCTCTCTGTCTCTCTTTCACACACACACACGCACACACACACACACACACACACACGCATGCATGCACACAGAGAAAGATAATTGGAGAATCATTATTTAACACAATGGATATAGCAGTAGTAAATGAAATAGGTAAGTTGAAGCAGCAACGTGTTAGGCTACTACTATGCTTGACAGTTCATGAAGGGCTGAGTAAAGATGTTGTCAATGAGGAGGAGGGGCAGTTGCTTCTGAGACAGAAATTTCAGAGCTGATTACTGCTCAGATGTAGGGAAGTAGAAAGGGGAACACTCAAGGTGATTACAGTATTGGTCCCAAATTTTTATAGAAAGAACTTTGAACCCTATAAAAGAAGCCAGACATGAAAGAGAAATTCTCAGAGAGTACTGCCTATTCGTGGTGAGTTTAAGTAGCCTGGATTCCTATCAGTTATCTATCAGAGAGAGGAGGGATGCAGAAGAGGGGGAGGGAAGGAGGTTGAGGCACACACAGTGACAGAGATCAAATAAACACTTGAATAGAGATAGCATTTGAAGCTAAGGCATTAAGCCAAATCATAAAATTTTAAAAAATGTTTGCACTAGGGGAACACATATAACAGTATAGCTAACCTTGGTCATGGATAAGACAGAGAGGGAGTTAACTTGCAGCTAATCTACTATATACTGATTGCTTTACTAAATTTTCTCTGTAGTTCAAAAGAGGAAACAGAATCTAACCATCTCTTTTGATAGTATTTTACTGGCTTTTATGGCCAAGAAGGCCTCCATTATTCTAGCAACCATCTTATATAATGTATATGAAATACTATATGTACTACCTGAAAAAGAAATGTGTAAATCAAATGGTCACTGAAATGAAGAACTGAAAAATTTGTTGACATTAAATTTTAACAGTCTTTTCACAATAGGATGTTTCTCTTTTCCAACATTCATTAATGAAACTTAATTCACTTAGTAGATGTAAGAACAACATATTTTACTCAAGCACTCAAAGAATCGGCTGGTCTACATAGCCATTGCGTTACTGATCTCTCTGGAGACAACAATAGGAATTGGATCTGTACTAAGGACTGAGTTTAAGAAATCTTATCTACATTTTGAATGGATCTAACTATGCCTTACTGACAAGATGGAGAACACGGTATTAGAATTTACAAGCTGTAATTATATAGGTACAGTTGTTAATGACATGTACAGAAGGCTCCAACAGAACCATGATGTCACTTGCAAAAAACACAATCTCAGAATCTAACTTTCAAACAAATAAACAAACTAATGCAAACCATCAAGGCTGCCTTCCAGGCTGAGAAAGCAAATCCAGATGTGTCTGACCCAAAGGCTACAAAGCTACAAATGTCAAGCTCTCTGTGGAGTGACTGCTGCTGTCAACTACGAAACAGGCTTTCTGCTGGCAAGGACAGCAGGTCACATATCTCAAGTTATTGCTCAGAAAATAACCTGTCAGCACATCATCTGGACAGAGTGGACAAGATAATTGTCCCAAGTTCTGTCAGGCAAAAAGTCCCAGGCGTTTGAAGAAGTAATAATATAGGACATGATGCATTCTTATTAAAATTAAATCTCAGTGCCCTTACTTTAGTAGGGGACACTGTGAAGGTGGTGGTGACATTTCATGGCATTGGCTGTTTTCTTTCAAATCTTTCTTGCCATGGGAGGTGTACACATAACTTGTGTCATTAATCATGAAGTCAGGTTGAATGTTAGCCATGATAAAATCCAGTAGAAATATTGATCCTGAAAGCATGTGCTTCTAATCCCAGAACTGGAGAGGTATGTCTGAGGCTTTATGGTCAGGTAGCCTAGTCAACCTGATGTGTTTCAAAATAAATTAAAAATTAAGGTGGAAGTACCTGAGGAGTGATATCCAAGGTTGTCCTCTGGCCTCCATATGTAAACTCACATACTTGCACCTACACATGCACACACAGGCACAACACACACACACACACACACACACACACAGAGAGAGAGAGAGAGAGAGAGAGAGAGAGAGAGAGAGACAGAGAGAGAGAGACAGAGAGAGAGAGAGACAGAGACAGAGAGACAGAGACAGACAGAGACAGAGACAGAGAAACAGAGAGACAGAGACAGAGATAGACAGAGAGAGACAGAGAGAGACAGAGAGAACAGATTGCACATTTCTTTTTCTGTTTTAGACTTCAATCAAAATGGAATAAATGCTCAACACTCTGGACATAAGTTCCAAGTCTGTGAAGGCACATGCAGTTACCTAGCAAGTATTTTAAAAGGCCTTTATTTTAAAAGGCTTTTTAAAGGATTTACAGGGAGAAGCACATAGATAAAACTATCCAGTCAGGGCATGTCATGATTCTTATGGGATAAAGGCAAAACTGTACAACTCCTAGTACTTTCTCAGCACTTGTTCAGATTGATTATAATCATAAAAAATTTTAGTTTCAGGCTTATCATGGCATTAAAAAGTCAATGAGGTCTTCTAAACAAGGGTGTGGGTTTATATTTCTTCTTCTGCATACCAGAACTACTGCGATCCAACTTGACGGTTCATAAATGTGCTGGCATGCTTTCTGGTTACCCTTTCATGTTTGTATAATGTTGGGATGCTGAAAGCTTATCCTGTTCACTGGCTTGTTTTGGAAAGTAGAAAGAGTCATGTGAGCCTTTAATCTGAAGGAAGATTATCTGCATAGATTTCAAACTCTTACTTCAGGACCTGTTGTAGCCTTTTAGAAAATACTGACTAAGTATTTCTCTTCTCCCTGGCTTTAAAAGAAAAATCATAAGACACGGTATTTGAAAAGCTTGATAATAAATTCAAACATAGAGATAATCAGGAAGTGATGGTATAAAAACAGGATGGAACAAACTGAAATCACAGAGTTGAGAACTTTGTGCTTGCTTTGATAAAGAATATTCAAGAAAAAAATACTAAAGAATGGGTCTTGGGAGATGGCTTAGAGGATAAAGAGCTTGTTGCAAAAATATGACTGGAGAAATCCCAGCACAAAGTAAAAGACAGATACACATGGTGTCCTGTCTTTAACATCAGTACTCAGTAAATGGGAAACCAAGACAGGAATCTTGTCTAGAAGGATGCCTAGCTAAACCATATGAAGCAGGATTCAAATGCGAGACCCTACCTCGCTGGGAAAGCAGAGAGCAATCCAAGAATGCAAGAAGGTATCCATTGCCAAGAAGAGGCCATTGCTGGCCTCTTCATATGTACACACACATTTATACATGTACCCTCAGACCCTCAGATATGTTGCACACCCACATAAGGATACACACAGACACACATACACATTATATACATATAATGTATAATATATCACATATCATATATCAATCATATATCATATAATATCATATATCATATAACACTATCATCATATATCATATATCATATAGTATTATATGATATATGATATTATATGATATATGATATGTGATATATATCAATCATATATCATATATCATATAATATCATATATCATATAGTGTTATATATATATATAACACTATATGATATATGATATTATGATATATATGTGATATATGATATGTGATATATATAAATGTGTATATTATATTAAAAGGACTGAGTGAATTTTCATCCATTTTCTTTGAAAAATGATACTGTATTTTATTTGTTGTGAACAGAATTTAGCTAATGCTACAGCATTCAGTGAGCTGAAATTTTTGAAAAATGTAATTTATGAGTTGATAGAATCTGTGTTTTTCTGAATAAGTTTATACTCCACCTTTAAATACAGCCAGAGCTGAAGGGAGATGGAGAGAATTTAATCCTACCTAATTGGTAAGTAGGGAAGTAGAATCATTCCTAGGTGATCCGGCTTTAGGATAAAAACACAATAATTTAAAATAATTTCTGGGAAATGACAGAAACATAGAACAAAGTGAAGCAGCTTCAGAACACACTTAGTTCAACTGGAGGCTTTTTTTGATATTAAGATGTAGACTTTACATCTGTCCCAAATTATGCTGTCTCTCATTTCCTTCATTCAAGAAATCATTCTGCTTTCTCCTCCCAATCTCCCTCCTCCAACCCACACTTAAAAAGAGATTCCAGTATGTTCAGCCTCCGAATTAGGACACTTTCAGCTGCCTGAACACACACCAAGATGAAAGTGACTTGAGAAAGAGATGTTTCTTGTTGTCTGATGTAATATTCAGGCAATCTCTCTGGATCCCGCAGCTTCCACTATGTCAGCAGAGATCCAGGCTCCTCTTCTGTGTGTACTCAATAGCTCTCATGGTGTTGGCTCTTGCCTTAGGCTTTACTGCATGGCTGCAAAGGAGTTATGGCAGCCAAACTTCACATGTGCACATAGCCAAAGGCATGAGAGGATTCAGTGAGCAGAGTAGTTGGTATCCTCTTGTTTATCCAGGAAGAAAATTCCCCAACATCTTATCTTTATTCTCTATTCTCTTGCTAAGGGTGTGCTGATTACAGCAAAGGAAAGAAATATCTAATAATTTGTAAATAATGTAAGCAGATTAAGCATTTGGGTGGATTAGGAACCCAGGATGGTGAAGTCCCTTTCAATTCCAGTTGCTCATCACGTATTTAAAGTACTTTTAATGGAACACATGTCAATACAGGAGCCAGTGCACTGTAGCAGTAGAAATCCAAGAGCAAGGTAAAATCTGCCAACAGAGTATCAGCCAGGAATGATGCATCTATGGCAGCCATCTTAAGTGTCATATCAAAGCAGGGTGTTTCACTTCATACAATGACATTGTTATTCCTGTTATTTGAAAGATGAGAAGATGTTATGTTTCTACAATTCCATGAGCTAGATAGATAAATGGCTCAAGGCAGTAATAAGGTTTTCTCTGCTCCCACAAATCTTTTAATTTAATTTAAATTAAAAAAATTGAAATTTAGATTTAGGTAGCTATGGTGTGCTACTAGGGCGATGAGGAGGCTAAGAAATGACAGAAACTACTTTGGACCCCATGCAATCGGTATAGGTGCAGAGAGAAAGAAAATTTGAGCAATGGCATATTTTCTTTTCTTTCTTTCTTTCTTTCTTTTTTTTTTTTTTTTCCCGGAGACAGGGTTTCTCTGTATAGCCCTGGCTCTCCTGGAACTCACTCTGTAGACCAGGCTGGCCTCGAACTCAGAAATCTGCCTGCCTCTGCCTCCCGAGTGCTGGGATTAAAGGCGTGCGCCACCACTGTCCGGCTCATATTTTATTTCTTAATTTGACATTATTTGTACTAGGTCTGCTGTAAGACAAATGTTTGATTGTGAAATTCTAAACAAAAAAAGGGGGGCACAAAAGGTATAATTCAGATAGTATTACTTAAGTTTATGTTTCATTTTGTTACCATTTTCCCTTCAACTTCTAGACTAGAAAGATATTTCAAACACACTAGCTTCCCTAGGGACAGAAAACTCAACCTATGACAACTACTAAGGGTGTTGCTTTAGACTAGGATGCGTTTCTCTTTAAAAACGCTCCAAGAATCAATATAACTTGTTCTCTTGCCACATTTTCTCATTTCCTGCTGATAGACTTTAGGAAGCGAGAAAATAAAGATGAGTTTGCAAGAATGACTCGGAGGCCAAGATTTATGTAGAAAAAAAAAAAAAACCACATTGGTTCTCACGCGACATCTTCCGTTTGGGGGGCCAGTGATCATGGGAGCACTCAGGTCTCCTTTCTGGCACAGGGTGAGGTGGTTTTGTGGAGAATGTGCAAAGAGCTAAGTATGGCAGAAGTGTTCAGGATGAATGTTAGATGTTAGGCAGTGAATCAGGTCTGAGAGCACACAGGAAATTTCTCTCTAATCAGCCCCAGTAAATTTTAATAAACAGTGTGTTAATTAGGTCTGCTAGGAGGCTTTCCCCATGTCTGTTTGGTTCCTTATTGGGTAAGTGCAGCTACCATACAAGTCACTAATATAGCAATGGCATGAGAGAGTACACTGCCTAGAGTGTGTTCTGATATTGGATTCTGAAAAATCAGAGGGGGTTTATAAAACAGTAACATTGGAGGGTAAATAGCTGCAGCTTTAAACAATTCTTTTTTTGTTTGTTTGTTTTAGCTGAAGATAAATGCTGTCTGTTAGGATTACCATTGCTGTGACAAAACAGCATAACCAAAGGCAACTTTGGGGAAGAAAGGGTTTATTTGGCTTACATGTTCACATCACTGTTTATCGTCAAAGGAAGTTAGGACAGGAACTCAAACATGGCAGAAACCCAGAGGCAGGAGCTGATGCAGACACTATGGAGAAGTGCTACTTACTGGCTTGCTCTCCATGACCACCTCATCCTGTTTCCTTTTAGAATCCAGGACAACTGGCCCAGGGCTGGTACCACCCACAGTGGGCGGGGTCTTCCCCTACTGATTACCAATTAAGAATATATCCAAATGGCATACTTGCAGCCCAATCTTATAGAGCCATTTTCTCATTTGAGACTCCCTCTTCTCAATTAACTATTGATAGTGATAGACTAACTGGAAGCCAACAATGAAAGCCATTACAATGGATAACTTAAAAGTATATCCAATACGTTGCAATGCAGAGTTATGTATACATTTTGTGAAAATGTCTATATCAAAACTAATGTATACCTGAGGATTTGATACAGCATTTTCAGTGATTATTTCAGCATTTGACTTTTAGTATCTATAAACCTTAGCTGCTAGTCCTGAATTTCTTTTCAGAACATCACCTTTCCTCTTTTGTGGATGTGTTTCAAGGAGACTATAAATATCCATTGTTCTTCAAGTCAAAGTTACTGTGCCCTATGTCCTTTCAAAAATAGTTGTGGACAGAGATTTCTTAGTGGTATATACTTGTACTTGCTTCAAAAGACTTTGAATATTGATCTACTAAAGCAAGAAGATGAAGGACACAGGAGTCACTCTTAGTTTTATATGGCTGTGGATTACTTTTAAAGAGCATCATGCATGATGCAGCAAATATGAAAACATTGATTAAGCCATAGCTTTAAAAGACATTACATCAAGAGAATAAATAGGATTGACAGATTTGTAGGTATATTAGGCAAAAGAGATTATTCAAATCAATATATTAAGAGATGAGAAATGGGTCGTTACAGCTGATACCCAGGAAATACAAATGATCAATAATGTTTATGTTGGCTGTTTATACCAACTTGAGTGGCAGTGATGGCTTTCTCTTCCTTGGGCAGAAGCTCCTTGTAATCTTACTCTCCAGAGACCTCTGGCAACCTAGACTGGTGTCCAGGCCTGAACCCCTGTGAAACTTAAAAGGCCAGGCTCTGCCCTCAACCCCCACCCACCATACTTTTCTAATGGATGTAAAAGCCATTCCTAGTCCCCGAGGCAAGAGAGTAGCTTAGCCCCACCTTACAGAAAAAAAAAAAAAAATCCAACAATCCCTGTGCTTGCTTCAAGATCAAGCCACATAATCCTTCTAATCCCAGACCACCCTGGAAAGCTTCACCTGGCCCTCCTCAGAAACCCTATATGAACAAAATGTTCTGCCCAGTTCCCTGTTGCATCTTACAGCCCTCCTAGGTTTTACCCTCCAAACAAATCTCTTCTATGAAGTTTGTTATAAGGTGTGACTTTGTGGTATTCCTTGGCTCCACAAAGGAAACCTTTGTATCTTGTAATATTTACAGGTTACTGTGAGTAGTTATAGTCTAACAAACCTGATAACCTAGATGAAAGTGGACAAATTTCTAGACATCTACATCTTAGTAAGACTGAATAATGATGAAATAGAAAACCAGAATAGGGCATAATATATATAATATATTATATATATATATGTATATGTATATATAATATATTATATATATTATAATATATATAATATATATAATATATTATATATTGAATACATAATGAGATTGAACTAATAATAAATCTCTTGACAAGGGAAATTGATGACCATATGGCTTCTAGTATCATCAAATACTTAAGTAACAAGTCATGTACATTATTCTTAAATTACTCCAAATATCCAAGTTAGGACAAATCCTTATCAATTTATTTTTAAATTAACAGCAATACCCCCAAAAAATAAGCCTCTATCCCCAGCTACAAAACTACCAGCTAATGAACTTAGTGGACATAGATGAAAAAATGCAATACAAGCAAATCAAACCCAACGCACATCATCTTTTTCGCCACACAAAAGGAGGATACACATTTGAGATGCAAGCATGGTTCAACATATGGAAACCAGTAACCATGACCTGAGCAACATAACATGTGGGCCAGAATGCATAAGCATTTCAGCAAATGAAGAAAATCTGTGTCCTAAAATAAGGATAAAAGTAAAAATAAACAAAAGAGACATAGACTTCAACAAAGAGGTAAAAAATATTTCCATAATTAAAAAATCTAAAAAGTTGATGAATGAAATTAAAACACCACACACACACACACACACACACACACACACACACACACACACACGTAAATCAATCTTTGTTCAAAATTTGGAAGAGCCAGTATGATTAAAATGCCTATACTAACCAAGGTGATAGTCACTATAATGTCATCTTGCATAGAACTTCAAAAATCAGTCCCTATCATGTGAAAAAAAAAAAGCTTTTACAGACAAAGTTACTTTGAACAAAACAGGAAAAACCATGAAGCATTTTACTACCTAAATTCAAAACAATATGCTAAAAATATCTAGCAATGCCAACAAATTCTGCTGTCCTGAATAACAGACATGTACTAGTAGTTGTGCATTTTCAGCCAACTGACTTTCATCAAAGGTACCAAAAAGATGAATTGGAGGAAAGAGACTCATTTGAATAAATGTTATTGGGAAATCCTGAGATCTGTAT
This sequence comes from Arvicanthis niloticus, assembly GCF_011762505.2. Taxonomy (NCBI): domain Eukaryota; kingdom Metazoa; phylum Chordata; class Mammalia; order Rodentia; family Muridae; genus Arvicanthis; species Arvicanthis niloticus. Next base: position 30,009,730 of record NC_047677.1, on the reverse strand, counting down.
ATAGACGAATAAAACTACATGTCCATATTTTATAAGCTACAAAGCCCTCCTCTGAATAGATTAGAGAATTAATAAGGCCTTAAACTAGGAAAGTGCTTGTTAAAAAGGAAAGACAATCTTCAGAATACTGGATACTGCAAGAAGTCTTTGGTTAAGGTGTTGAAGATAGAAGAAGAAAAGCAAAACCAGACCAATATAGTGTATCCAATTCTAAATTCTCTGCATAGTAGAGGAAACTCACTACTAGATATCAGAAAACATAAGCAAATTGTGTCTGACAGAGAGTTAAATGAACCTCTGTAAGAAAATTTACAATCTTACTAGAAATTAAAATAAAAGATCAAAAAGAGAAAACATCTGTGGTGTTCTGCATGAAAATAGTTCCCCATAGATCCATAGGGAGTAGCACTATCAGGAGGTGTGGCCTTGTTGGAAGTTGGTGTAGGCTTGATGGAAGAAGTGTGCCACTGTGGGGGCAAGCCTTTGTGGTTTCAAATGCACAAGCCCAGACTCAGTGGCTTAAAGTCTCATTCTGCTGCCTGGACACCAAGATGTAGAACTCTTAGCAATGTCTCTAGCACCATATCTGCCTGGGTCCGCCATCCTTCTTTCCGTAATGCTAATAGATTAAACCTCTGAAACTATAAGCCAGCTCCAATTAAATACTTTTCTTCATAAGAATTGCCATGGTCATGGTATCTCTTCACAGCAATAGAAACCCTAACTAAGATAACAACTTAATATTAGAATCAGCAACAGACCTAGATGAACATTTCTCAAAAAATGTTAGATAAGTATCCAAAAAGCATATATAAGTGTTCAAAATAACCAATTAACCAACTCAAAGAAAATTGTGAATTGTAAAAATTATGAAAATTGTTACTAGTTTGACTATAATACATTATATATTATAATACGGTACATTGTATAGAGGTGCTACTTGTGTACCAGGTCACATGATTTATCTAGTAAGAAAGGGGTGAAATCCACCATTTGTGGGGACATTGATAGAACTGTAGATGATTATAAAAAGTCAAGTCAGACACTATGTTGAGAAAGACTTGATTTTGACCAATGGTGGAATATTTATAATCAAACTTCATTCATCTTGCATCTATACCCTGCTTCCCTGAAGAGTCCAGAGCTGTCGTGTGAGATACCAGTGTGGAGTGCAGGGAGATGATGACAATGTTTCAGTCAGATGGGAACACTAGTGACTGAAGTGTTATCACATAGCTGGTAGCTGCAGGTAATGATAAGGCACCTGTATCAATATGTGAGAGTGTCAAAAGAGTAGAAAAGGGGATGGTCAATGTTTCCACCAGAAAGACACAATAAATACTTGAAGAGATATTTATGTTTAACATGATGCAAACATCATATAATACATGTATGCATTATAACATACTATATATATATACATATATATGTATACATATATACATGTATATGAATTCTTTCTGGTTTACACTATCTATAAAATGGACTTTAAAAATAAAAACAGAAAGACAGACAACCAGAAGGAAGAAGAAGAGGAGGAGGAGGCTAGAGTTGGAGAGGGAGAGGGAATGGGAGGCATAAGGGGAGGGAAAGGGGGAGGGATAGAGGGAAGGGAAAGGAGCAAGAGCAGGAACAGGAGGAGAAGGAAGCAGCAGAAGAAGAGGGGAAGAGGAAAAGGAAAAAGAAGAAGAGGAGGAGGAGGAGAAAGAAGAAGAGGAGGAGGAGGAAAAAGAAGAAGAAGAAGAAGAAGAAGAAGAAGAAGAAGAAGGAGGAGGAGGAGGAGGAGGAGGAGGTGGAGGAAGAGGAGGGGGAGGAACAGGAAGAGGAGGGGGAGGAGGAGGAGGAGGAGGAGGAGGAGAAGAAGAAGAAAGAAGAATTAGTAGTAGTAGTTAATACAAAAAGATGTAGAGTAAGAAAACAAGATGTATATATATTTACCAATAGAACCAGAATGTTTTAAGGCTAGACAGATGGTTCAGCAGGTTAAGAGAATCTTAGGCAAATAGATAGAACCAAAAAATATCATCCTAAGTGAGGTAACCCAGTCACAAGAGAACACAAATGGTATGTACTCACTAATAAATGGATGTTAGCCCAAAAGCTTGGAATACCCAAGATACAATTCACAGATCAAATGAAACTCAAAAAGAAGAAAGACTAAAGTGTGGATGCTTCAGTCCTTCTTAGAAGGGGAAACAAAATACTCATTGGAGGAAATATGGAGACAAACAGTGAAACAGACTGAAGGAGAGGCCATCCAGAGACTGCTCCACCTGGGGATCTATCCCATTTATAGTCACCAAACCCAGACACTATTGTGGATGCCAAGAAGTGCTTGCTGACAGGAGCCTGATATAGCTGTCTTCTGAGAGGCTCTGCCAGAGCCTGAAATATACAGAGGCAGATGCTCACAGCCAACTATTGAACTGAGCACAGGGTCCTAGATGGAGGAGTTAGAAAAAGGACTGAAGGAACTGAAGGGGTTTACAATGTTATAGGAAGAACAATAATGTCAACCAACCAGACCCCTCAGAGCTCCCAGGAACTAAACCACCAACCAAAGAGTACACATGGAGCAACCCATGGCTCTAGCCACATATGTAGCAGAGGATGGCCTTGTAAGGCATCAGTGGGAGGAGAGGCCCTTGGTCTTCTGGAGGCTCGATGCCCCACTGTAGGAGAATGCCAGAAGTGGGTGGGTGAGCACCCTCATAGAAGCAGGGATAGAAAGGTGGAATGGGGTGTAGGGATTGGGTTTCCGGTGGAAACTGGGAAAGGGGATAACATTTGAAATGTAAATAAAGAAAATATCCGGAAAAAAAAAATAAACCCTGACCATGTGCTGCTCAAGCAGAGGACTGAATTCAATTTCCTAGCACCCACATGGTGGTTCATAATTGCCTGCAACTCTAGTTCCAGGAATCTGACACATTCTATTGGCCATCAAGGGTTCCTACTTGCACATGGCACACAGAAACTCACTTAGTCAAGCATAAAATAGTTAATTAAGCTGAATAACTGAAAATAGGCAAATATAAATGTTATGGTTTGTATATGCTTGGCCCAGGGAGTGGCACTTTTAGGAGGTATGGCCTAGTTGGAATAGGTGTGTCACTGTGGGTATGGGCTTCTCCTTGCTTTCTAGAAGCCAGTCTTTTCCTGTTTGCCTTGGACACAAGATGAAGAATTCTCAGCTCCTCCTACACCATGCCTGCCTTGATGATGCCATGTTCCCGCCTTGACTGAACCTCTGAAGCTGTAAGCCAATCCCAATTAAATGTTGTCATCCTAAGAGTTGCTTGGTCATGGTGTCTGTTCACAGCAGTAAAACCCTAACTAAGACAATAATGTACAATGTGAAAGAGCGGGAAAAAGGGAGAAATGAGGATATTTTCTAAACTTGCCGTTAGCATATGGCAGCAGTCACTGTTACTAAACATTAAGAGAATCAGAGTATTTCTATGCCTAAAATATAGCTAAAAATATTCTGCCCAAATTATTTATTAAATAGTTTCTGCTGTATTTATGTATATATGCACACACACATGTGCACGATCATGCACATAAGCATATATGTGCATGTGGCATATATGTACTTGTATGCATATATAGGGGATGATGTCAGCCACTATTCTGTTATTCTGCTCCTTTTTCATTTTTTTTTCCTGAGAAAGTTATGTGTTACCACTCATTGTCCTTGTTTTTATGGGAGATTCTGATAATTTCAGGCAATAAAAACATAGCAAATTGTGAGGGGGGTGGTTTCATTGTTCTATGAAGTGGCATAAAAATCAACTAAGCAGGGACTTAATCTTAGATGAAGTTACTCCTGCTAAGATTTCTGGTACTACTTTCCCCTCCAATAGATTACGTGTCCACATTTGCAAACAGTCCTTTTAGGTGCAAGTTACTTTCAATCAATACACTCTGTTTTTGCAGATTGGAATCCATATCAAAGCTAACGATTCAAAGGAACTTCAGTAGATATTCCTCAATAATTTGTAACCTTAGTCTATCGATATATACTTCAGATGAAGCAAAATTAAGAGTGTTTCATTGAAAAGGTATTTGGATATAACTCTTTGAAGATATGTCAGAAAGGAAGAAAAATCTAAACATTAAGGATATAAGTAATATAAATTTCCATCTTAGAAAACTAGAGAAAAAACAAACAAGTTAAATCCAGAGCAAGCAGAAGAAAACACATATGAGACATTAGATTTTTTGAAAGATAAAATCAATAAAGTCAATAAACCTGTATCCAGATAGAGAGAGGGAGTGAGGGAGGGAGGGAGGAAGGGGGGAGAAGGGAGAGGGAAAGAATGAATCACCCAGGTTAATTAAGAGAGAAAGAGGCACAAATTACTAATATTGTAATTAGCAAAGGGATAACATTCGTGATCTCGAGAACATTAGGAGGATTGCAAAAGGATTTCAAAAGCATGCATATACCTAGGAATTTTAAATTCTAAGTTACGTAGACAATTTATTTGAAAGATAATATAAATGTCTCACACATGCAGACAAAAGTCATCCAAATAAGATTATACATATTAAGAAATGGATAAAATGCAGCAATTTTTTCAAAATAGAAAGAACTAGGCGAAGGTGGTTGGTTCAGTGGTCAATTAAAGGGGAAAAAAGTTGAGTTGAATTATATAAATTCTCTACAATCCATTCCAGGAGTTAGAAGCCAAGAAAATACTTTGCAGCATATATTAGTTCTCTCTAATAACCAACAACAGACCAAGCCACTGAAAGAAAAGAACTCTACAGACTATTCGCTTCTCATGAGTGTAGAAGCAAAAACTTTAATAACGCGTTAGCAAAAGGATGCTATACACTTAAAGAATGTGCTACCCTAGTCAAACAAACCTACAACAGTCATCTGAGGCTGGCAACATGATCTCATTTCCATTCTAGTGTGAGAGTCTGAGTTACCTCTGTCACTACGACACAATACTTGAAGTGGTAAGTTATAAGATGGAATTATTTGTTTAGGCTCAAATTTCCATGTGCGGTCACCCACGCCTATAGCTTTGGACATGTGGTGACATACCAAACCATACTGAGCACCTTTTCCAGAGGGTTTCTTTTTAACCACGTGGTAGGCAGGAAGAAGAGAGAGAGAAGGCATCGCCTGAGAAGGTTACCTTCCTATAAGAGGACTTCATGTCTCAAAGGTTCTTTTCCCTCCCAAGTGTGCCCCAAGCTGTGGACCTGGCAGTTAACATATGGACTTTGGGAATCACTTTTGATTTACATTAGAGTAAACTAAGTTTCCAACTGAGATGGATAAATGCTATCTTCTGTGAATGTGTTACCACTGGCCTTACTGTTTTTTTAGTTTTGTCCATTTTAATAAATTAATGATTTCTATAGATATAGAGAAATACTGCATTTGAATTGCTCTCTCAGATACAGAGGTTCTATCTAAATTAACCCTGTGATGTATTTAATACAAGGCGAGAGACATGATAGTAAGAAAGTAATATAAAAAAAAAACAATGAGGAAAAGCTGGCAATCCAGGTTTCTCATGTTGAATTTATGATCAGTTAATCATTTTCACTCAATATTTTATTGCTGTTATGTTCCTGTTAAAATCTTATATCACTTTGGGAAATCATAAGTTAGAATTTCCTTAAGTAAAAAGATAATTAGCACAAAAGATACCTGGATGGAAAAAATATGTACGATTTTACATTTTAATGGTGCCTTGCGCTTTTCTTGTTTGTACAGTTACCGTTGCTACAGACTTCCTGTTTCCAGCATAGTCAGTTTGGGAACTTCCTGTTTCATATGTAAGTAGGTTGAAAGATTTATCTGGAACTCTATAGCAACCTAAGATAACTCTGACTCAGACGCAGAAAGAATGGCCTTAATCTTCAAAATTTTACTTTGATGTGGTGTGTGTGTGTGTGTGTGTGTATGTATGTATGTAAGAGAGACAGAAACAGAGCTTGTGTGTATGTGTGTGTCTGTGTGTGATCATGATGTATGTGAGTTTATGGGTGTGTAAGAACAAGACAGAAAGAGCTTGTGTGTGTGAGAGAGAGAAAAATCATAATGTGAATATATAGATGTGTGTGTGTGAGTTTGTTAAAGAGAAACAGAGAAAGCTTGTGTATATGTTTGTGTGTGTGTAATTATGGTGTGGGCATGTGAGAGTGTTTTTGTAAGAGAGAGAAAGAGGGAGAGAGCTTGTGTGTAGATGTGTGTAAGAGAAAGACAAAAAGAGAGCTTGTATGTGTGCGAGTATAGTGTGAACATGTGAGAGTGTGTGTGTAATAGATAGAGAGCATGTGTGTGTGAGAGAGTATAGTGTGAGTATGTGCGTGTGTGTAAATAGATAGAGAACATATGTGTGTGAGAGAGTATAGTGTGAGTATGTGCATGTGTGTAAGAAAAAGACAAAAAGATGTAGAGAGACCTTGTGTGTATAAGGATGTGAGTGTATATAAGGATGTGATTGTGTGTATGAGAGGGACAGAGAGAGAGCTTGTGTGTGTGTGTGTGTGTGTGTGTGTACTTGTGTGTATATAAATAACCTCCTGAGTTCAATTAGTATTGATTTTATGCACATGCAGAGGCCAGAAGCCGGCACTGGATCTCCCACAGCTAGAGCTGGAATCCATTGTGAGCCATCTGACATGGGTGTTAAGAACTGAACGTGGGTCCTTTGGAAGAGCTGCAAGTATTTTTAACCACTGAGCAATCTCAGTGGGAGAGGGGGCCCACTCCCAACTTCCAAATTCTCACTGCATATTAAAACAGCTACAAACATGTGGGCATCAATTAAAATAGATTTTAAATAATGCTTCATAAGATATCTAAGTTGTTTGTCTTCATCTCCTGGTGTCCAAAGGTATTACATATAGTAGACAGAACAAGGAAGTAACTACCTTTTGGTTTCTACAGGCTAACCCTTACACATACATGCAGGTTCTCAGAAACTTAGGCTCTTCTTCAGAAACACAGATCATTTCATGAGATGGTCTCTGTGGTCTCACTGCTGTGCTGAGTTTTTCGTATTTTTTATTACTATTATTTTATTTTAACAGCCATTAATTTATAGTATCGTTTGGTTACTGCTGACATAGAAAACAGAACGACAGCCTGAGTCAACAGCCCTAGTCCGTAATGTGTTTCATGCTAGACTACAGAGGACTTTAAATGAATCTGTGATGGTGCCAGGATTAGAATTTATGGCTGTGCCTGATCTATTGTTTTCCTACTAAACCATACTGCCTCCGCTTAATAATAAAATAAGATTTAAAAGGCAAAACTCCATGATTTCCTACCAGCATATGCAAGGGTAAAATTGCAAGGGCCAGCTGTAAAACCACCCCACCATAACAACAGTGCAGTATTTATACTCTGCAAACTGTGTGCTTGTTTACCCTTAGCTGAAAGATTACAGGGCATGCTTAGCCAGGTTTTAGTGGAGATACAAAAATTAGAAGCTGGTGGTCTGTGTGTCTGGAAGCTGTGTACAAAAACTTATTTAATCAGTACTTGCTGGACAATGAATAGCTGTGACTGTAAAGGCAAAAGATGTAACAATGGACTAATAATGAATACTAACAGGTTTATCTTCTCTATGGTCAAGTCCCAAGTGACCCAAATGTTCATATGTAATAGTTGTAGGCAGAATAGAAATTTCTAAAAACAAAAATTGGAAAATGTGGGTAACTCATCAATATTAAAGTAAATGTATATAATTCAAATTCACCAAGCATATACATACCAGCAAGAGCTGCAAGGTCTTTATCTACTAATTTAATACTAAAAACATTAAAGGTTTCTATTCTCTGTATGAAGAATCTGACATCTGAGGTTAATAACTTGTGCAGAACCAAATGGTAAGCATGTTGATATTTGCAATGAAGGAATATTTTCCCGGCATGCAAATGGGTACATTTCAAAGCATGAACAAAAGTCTTAAAAACTAGAATTATTGTTATTATTTTATTATTGATGTCTGGAAAGTGTTACACATATTTTGAGGAGTCTAGAGAAATAGTTCAGCTCATAAAATACTTGTCTTGCAAAAAAAGATCACACGTGATGGATCCCCAGAATACACATTGAAAATCCAGATATGGTGGCACATAATTTGGAGTCAAGCACTGGGAAAGTTGAGAAGAGCAGATCCCTGCAGTTCCCTGGCCAGCCATCATAGGCTAATTATCACTGAAAGACCATAAATCAAAAATAAAAGCTTAAAAGATGGATAGCATCTAAGAGATGACACTCCAGGATGAGCACTGACCTCCTCATGCACGTGCACACATCACACATGTGCATGTGCACATATGCATGTATGTGTGCATACAAAAGCATGCACGCAGCTGAACATATCTAATTGAAGAAATAAATTATGCGTGAGAAATAAACTGTCTGGTTTGTTTTTGTTTGTTTTACTTCTATATAGAGTCTTAGGACCTGCTCAACAAGAGGAAAATCATGCCCAGTACTGGGAACCTAACTGTTACCATTCTAGTTGGTGGTATGGACCTGGGAGGGTGGAGCCTAGAGATGAGGCAGAATAGGACTGAAGCTTCATTCATGCACTAGTTGTCTTTATTCAGGGGACCAGATGATTTATATTCAGAGGGTATTCTGAGGCAAGGACATACTAGAGGTTAGGCTATGTACAGTCACAAGGTCAAGGTCACATACGTTTAGGCTATAGACAGTCACAAGGACAACTCATGCATAAAAACATCATCCTGAATAAGGAGTAAGATGACAGATAATTACAGTATATCCACTCCTGTTTACCATACGAGCGAGGGGCACAAAAGCATGGTCCAGAAATAACCCTTGTTATGAAGGGAACAGAGGTCACAAGAGTCTTGTCTTATTTATTTATTTTCTTACTAACTCTTAGAAATCTCCTCATACAGCTTCATCCATGGACCCTATTCTGACAGCCAGCCATGTGCAGTCATAGATGTTGGAAGAGAGCCTACAACAACAATCACTTTACTCCACCAGCATCTTTTTGTAATATCCTTAAATATTGTAAATATTTGTCCTTATGTTCACAGATATCTTGCAACATGCAGTGACCATTACAGAAAACTACATCCAATTAAGATGCAGAGCTATTGACCCTAGTCCTAACATACACATCTACTTCATTGTTCTCACACTGAAGGCTTGGAGATCATTTCAGAAGGGGAGGCAGAAATATTGTTGCCCAGAGGATTAGGGAGTTTCTGTGAGATCTTCTCTCCTGGTAATGCCAGGGGCTACACCCACAAATTTTCACCAACATGACTGCTTAAAAATGGAATAAGCAAGGACAATAGCAATGGACATGCCAAAGTGGACAGGGGAAAGCCCACAAGGTCTTAACCCTACACAACAAAAGATAGACAGGCAACTAAGAATGTGGAGAAACAGTTTTCCCAGGGAAGAGTGTATCATTTGCTTATTGAGTACCAAAATGGTCAGCCATTAAAAAAAAAAAAACTATATATATATATATATATATATATATATATATATATATATATATGTAACATTATACAGTCTAAACAAATTATATGTATATATTTGGGAACATATGTATATATGTATGCATATATGTACATAACAATGATTAATGACAAAAGAGGCCATGAATTTGAAAGAGAACAAAGAGGGTTACATGGGAAGGCTTGAAGGGGAGAAAAGAACGAGGGGAAAAAAGAAGAAAACTATTAAATGAAGGCATACTAAAGTCTAAAATTATTCTATAAGTAGTAAAGCTTTCTATACAAATATTTTGTACTCTATCTATCCATCTATTTATCATCTATCTTTTTACTATCATGTATCTACTTATCATCTATCTTATCTAACATCTATCATCTAACTTATCTTTCTATCATTTATCAATCTATCAATCTATCATCTATCATCTATGTATCTATGTATTTGTTCTGTGAATGCATGCCCGTGTGTGTGTGTGTGTGTGTGTGTGTGTGTGTGTGTGTGTGTGTGCGCGCGCGCACGCGCGTGCACCTCTGTATGGCATTTTTGAGGAGGTCAGAGGCCAAACAGTCGGAGCTCATTATCTGTTCCCACCCTGTGGATCTCTGGAAAGAAACTGTTCCTGAAGTTTGTAGGCAAGCAATTAAACTCACTGAACCATCTTGCTGGCTCTCTACAAATATTTTTAAGTAATTTTATAACTTCATTTTAAAATAGATAATCACCTCTGATAATCTTTAACATTTATTCAGAGATGACACTTGGCTTCTTACTTTCAGAGTTGTTATTTTTCCCATTAGCTGTTCTTTTCATAAACTGACAAAAACTTCACTTTAATTTGACTCAGAGTGAAAATAAATGAAGCCTAATGTTGATTTCCATTTGCAAACTCTGAAACTTGTGGCTGAGTTCATGAAAATCAAAGGGACTGCAATTTATTGATCTGAAGACCTGAGCTTCATTTTCGGCCCATTTCCTGAGAATTCGTTTTCTGTTATTGCCAGAAGCACATCCTTTGCAAATACACAAATGGAAAACATTACTTCTCTAAATAAGGTTCAGTTGCTGAAACCGAACGTCCTTGTCAAATGTGGCAAGAGATGCAGGCTGCTTTGCAGCTCCATTAAGCAGGCACTCTCTGCTGGGGTAAATGAGCTGGCACTTCAGCCTCGGGCGCACCGGAAACCCAGGGTGACTGGGGTGCTCAGCTGAATCCTGATCCGCAGGTCCAAAGCCTCACTCAAAGCAGGGTTTCTACAGGAGCAAGATGTTTAAATCATACTTTGTTTATACTGTAGGTGGCAGGATTTTTATGCTTTAAACATCCTTCTATAACCCTGCATTTTTTTTTTTTTTTTGCAAATAAAAATTTAAGGCACCTCATCCATCTGACAATGTTTTATGAAAATATTCAGATGGTTCAAGAAAGAATAGTCAGGTCCTGATGGTGGCTGCTTGATATCCTTGTTATTGATTTCAAACACACGTTATTTGATCTGATCGTGCTTTATGTTCCTATTCTCTTTGTCCTTCAAGTCCAACACTTTCTTAAAATAAAAGAATATTGAGAATACTGAAACCAATAATTATAAAGTATTTAAATAAAGGATTCACTCATAATGTCTGTGCTTCTAGACAGGGTCCTGTTCAGAAAGTTTTTCCTTTGTCCTGGAGAGAACCTATGGCTTATTACTTTGCTATGTGGACACAATATTAAAATGACTTGCAGTGACTCATTGCTATTCACATACATAAACATACTTCTAGATTGTCAGTGGAGATGCTTCTTCCTGCAGTAGATAGCAAACAGTAGAAGTGGTCAAGGTGTAAGAATGAGAAATGGAAGAATGCTCCTCCCTAACTGGGACTCGGGTTGTTATGAGGGAAGGGCTGGAAGACCTTGGTCCAGAGTTGGTGGCTAACTATAATGAAACGGCCTTTACCAGACACAGCAGGGAAGCTGTTCATATGGCCTCAGCAGTGCCTGTGGCAGAGTGCATATAACCTGCAGGAGCTCAAGCCAGAGAAAACTCCAGGATGAGGGTGGAGGAGACAGACTCATGAAGCCCCGCCTCTAGCTAAGTAGCTATTGGCAACCGAGATTCTGGAAGAGGGAAAATGGGGCTTCTCATCCTTCTTAAGGATGTGTCAGCTGGTGGATAGACCAGACTCCAGCAGAAGGCCATATATTCAATTTTTGCACAACAAAAATTATTAGAAAAGAAAAATTAACAACAACAACAAAAAATCAGAAGACACAAAGTTAAATGCTTAGGTAAGAGGGGGTAAGCCTAAAGTAGATGGGGGAGGGAGAAGTATGATCAACATATGTGAATAAAATTCTTAAAGAACAAATACAAAAAAGAATAAAAAACAAAATAAAAGCCAATTCTCTCATATCCAAGGTAAGAAATATGCACAGAATGAATTATAACTTAAATCTGAGTAACTTTACTTTGAATAATTTTGACACAAAGCTATTTATTTCTGGAATGACATATGATTGTCATTAATAATTGAAAAATTATTACTATAATTTTCACTAAATTATATAAAGTCACTAATAATTGAAAAAAATGAACAAACACGAATTTTTATGTAAAACACACACAAATGTCTCTCGTTAAGTTCTTACTTTGTAAAGTTGTCTATGTTAAAATCTCTATTGAGACTTTCAGTAGTATCACCATTTAAATTTTTGAAATGTTTTTGTAAGTGTGTTATTTAAGATATACTTTTTCATTTTGTATTGAAATATTTTCAACACTTGTCCTTTTTACAAATTAGATTAGAGTCTGGAGAGACTATGCAGTAGTTAGAAATACTTACTGCTCTTCTAGTGACAGTGTCCCACTATGTAGTCTTAGCTGGTTTGTATTATGAACACTAAGGTGGCCTGGAAATCAGAAATCTACCTGCCTCTGTCAGATATTTTAGGTGAAAGAAATTTAGATACATTATTCATACTGGAAAGTTTTACATAGACCCTGTATGTGAATAGAAAATTAAAGTATATATGTATGTGTATCTGTATATATGTATGCACATATATACACACACACTATGGGACTCAAATTTTAAAAAATACTGTGTGTGTGTGTATGTGTGTGTATGAGAGAGAGAGAGAGAGAGAGAGAGAGAGAGAGAGAGAGAGAGAGAGAGAGAGAGAGAAATAGAGACAGGGAGACTAAAAGAGAGATGTCAGTACAGAGTACAAATATGAAGACCTTGTAGGACCAAAGTATTAAACTTTTCAGAAACTATGAATCTATGTACAATCGGTCCTTTAAACCACCAGCATTTAACCGAGAGCGGAAGCAGTAGATCACTTTGTTTAGTAACAGTTCAAAGGGCTGTAGGGTCTCACTTTTGACCTTTTCCATTATCTGCATTTTGTTTGGGTCTGTGAGAAGAGTTTTTTCCAGCCACATTCTATCTAACACGTTTGAGCTTGGAGTACATGAATTGCTACTTGGACAACAGAGGTTGAAGCAGAGCTGAATGTGGTCTCTTGTAGTAATTATGTAAAACATAGCAACTATACAAAGCTGCTACATATCACTATTAAGGGCATGTCTAAGAGCTTTTACATATGGTAATTAGCCTGTGCAAACCATTTTAATAATGGTTGTAATTACAATTATTTTCAACTAATTAATTCAAATGGGTTTTTCTCATTTTATAATTCTCTAGCATCTATCAAGAGTCTGCTTAATGTCTGTGATGCTCTCTTGATTCCTTTACTTGCCTGGGTAGTCTCTTTCCCCATCTCCTACACCTATTCAGCAAAGGGCAAAAGATCTGAATTTAAAGTTTCCTACATTATAACACGCAGTCAGAACTAGGATAACTTTCTATGTATGCTTGTCCTGCTCAGAAAAATATTCCTTAGAAATCTATGGGCATCATTTTTAGATATTCCATGATTTTCATTCCAATCTATAATTGAGCATGCATACATGTGTACATGTGTGTATGTGTGTGTGTGTGTGTCTGTTTGTCTGTGTGTGTCTCTCTGTGTGTGTGTGTGTGTGTGGTATAATACACCATAGAAGAGGGTACAAGTGTAAAGATGTCATAGAGTCCGAGGGTTAAATGTTTAGAAATTCTGAATCTATGAACAATAGATTTTTAAAACCATCAGTATTTTACAAAGATTGAAAGGAGTAGATAAAAGCACATATTCAAAGTGGGAAGAGGTAAGAAAGAACTCTACATATGTTACCTTCTAAAATACTTAAAGGTCGGTCAACCGTGATAGATCTCACAGTGAAATCATGATAGCACTAACTTTATCAATAGAAAAATAGGGTAAACATGATCAAAATTAAAAAGCAGAGTTACCCCTTGCCTCCTTTGAAATAATAATGCCTTATTAATAACAGCCATTTGACTTCAGATGATAGAGTGTCATAATTGTTCAATAGTTTTCGCCATCCTATATCTAATTTCTACAACTATCAGAAAAATCGCATGGCATCTCCATGTGATAAAGATATAATGATTTAAAGGTATGAATACAAATCTTCCAGGCTGTGTTTTAACCAACCCAAAGCTAAATGGTTTACTTTTTCTCCATGTGTGTATTTCAATGCATTGATATCAATCGTGGTAATGGTTTGAACTTATTTTATATACACTGGCAAATCCTTTATATCACAAAATTCATTGTTGTCCCGCTTGTTTCTCAAGCCAGATGCAATGAAGGAAGGTGAGCTGATAAACACATATTCAGATGTCAGTTTAGCTTAGACGACACTGAAGCATGAATGACTGACCCTTTCATATTTTATCCTCAAAAGAAAGATTACAACTTTACACTTCTAAGTTCTGAAAAAGCCCAAGTCCGACCACAGGATAAAAATCTGATTGTGAAGGCAAATAAATAACAGATATGTTTAAGCCAACCTTGGAAAGGGCTTTTAAAGTCACCCCCTTCATCTTAATGCCACACTTATTTTCAAAGTCTCAATCCAGGCCTCAAATTTCCAGTCAACAGAAAACCATTTTAGAAAGAACTAATGTAAGCTAATGTTATTGAGATGACCTGAACCTATGAATGTCTCTTCTGAATGGCAGAATCAGCCTAAACAGATAAAACTCTTAAAGAGAATTGGTTAGCAGAATAAATGTGGTTCATAGAAGTAGCAGCAAGACAGAACCAAGCTGATAAAACCCATACATACCTCAAAATCAGGCCATATCGCTTTTGAAGCTCACCCAAAGAGAACTGTATTTCTTCCAAATACTCACAGTTACAGCAAAAGAATATTTTAATTAAATTTAATTATTTGTTTGATGACACAATTTTTATACCAAATGTTATGCAGTGATATTCAATATAGTTTAAGTAATATTTAGCACATTAAAATAGGAGTATTGGTTCCTCCAAGAGTACTCAGTGGATTGCATTTAATGTCCAACATGTACATCTGAATAGCATTTTTCCCCTTGAACTAAATTATAGGTTCAGTCAAATTTTGTTATTTCTAGCTAATCCCCAAACTATTGGGGGTTGTTCTTTGTAATATATTTGTAGTAATACTTGTAACTATCATTTACGTACTCTCAATGAATCTGATCAGTATGACTATCAATGATACAAAAGATCATGGAATGTTTAATGAGTTTTATCTACATGATTTTGTAGGATAAGACATTAGAACTTTCTGTCTATCAAGGCGATAGAGTGATCTTTAAAATCTCAAAATAATTTGCATCAAATAAAACGATCATGGATCATGTTAAGAGTGGCCTTCACACTTGCTCAGGGGCTCTTTTATCTCATAAAGTTTGCTGTCCATTAATTAGTGTGTTACAAATACAAGACACAAGGAGAAAGACAGTGGGAGACAGGAAGTGTGCAGTTGCCCATGGCCTCTCCTTAGAGGTCCTTCATCCTTTGTACATTAAACCTCCTTTGCAGCTGATACAGTGATATATCTGAGTTGTTTTTTTCCCCTTTTGTTCTAAGATCAACCAGGGTCACTATGAATAGCTAACAGAATCAGCTGAATAAATTCCTTTGCAGGTGCGAGGCTGGCAGAGGAGTGAGTTTAGTTCATTTGGATAACAGATTCTTTCCTGCCTGGTGGTTTAGAACAATCCCCCCACCTCTGTGAATTTCCTTGATATCAGTTTCCTTAACTGCCTTTGCATCCTCTCTATGATTAGTAGAGGCCAGTTAGCCTTTCTCTCCCTCTCCCTCTCTTCATTCTCTCCTCCTCTTCTCCCCCCCTCATATTCTCTCTCTCTCTCTCTCTCTCTCTCTCTCTCTCTCTCTCTCTCTCTCTCTCTCTCTCTCTCTCTCCAGAGCTCAGTGCCTAATATCCATAAGTTGCTCAATTTCCATCATTTTTCTTATCCTATATCCTATAGGTCAGATTTTATTTCCATGTTCTAATACTTCTGTGTTCTTCAACACTCCATGTAAGAAGAAAGCTTACAATCTCACTTTCTTTCTGGCTGGTTCTCTACTTTCTCTGTGCATATATTAACATTCGATGAAGATTATTATAATTCTGCTAACAAGCTTCACTCATAAAATGTAGAAAAAAGAAATAGACTATTGTCTGGGAACACATCTACAAAACTTTCTAGAACAAAACGGCTCTGAGTCTTGATGATCCATTCACTCGTCCCTAAGCACTGTACCTTGACATGGACATGTATCTTTCAATTTCTTTTCCATTAGTTTGGATCACTTTGGCTCCTCTTGCTCTCTGCAGAGCTGGAGACGTTACTGAAGAAAAGACCAAAGTCTTACAGATATCCTTGAAAATAGAGGTTCAAAACATCTAGAGCGTCTGTTAATATAATATAAAAAAATTATGACTGCCCCATGAAAAAAGTGAATCACAATGCCAGGGTCCTATGAGGATGAAGTAATGTGAGCGCCATCTAGTCTCTTCTGTTCTGGACATCTCCATGGAAGTCCCTGCTAAACAAAATGCTAAGTAATTATTTAATAGGGGAAGAGTGGGGAGGTGCTCTGAGAGCAGCCAACAGGGATTGTCAAGGTTTCCTTATATGAATGTGCATAGCATCCTCAGGCCCCAATTCAGACAGTAAGTACTGAGGGGAGACCACAGTGGCATGATGTTTTACTCCCTGTCAAGTCCCAAATAAATCTCACAAAAGATTTTCAGTCGTTTCCTAGGAGAAGTTCAAGTCACTGAAGAGCTCTCTGCAGAGGAATTGGGTGTTTCTGTCCTTACATTCTCTTCCTTTTCATCTCTTCATACTTCTCTCTCAGTTATTCCTCCTGATTTTGGCTTTGAGAACTTTTGTTCCTGGTAAACCCTTGGAAATATACAGAGAGAAATCTGTGAAACAGCCATTTGCAGATGTTGGGAAAAAGACAGTCCAGGATAACCTGCAATCTCCAATGAAGGGTAGAGCAAATGGTGGAGCATTTTATACTTGCCCTCGAGTGTTTCCTAAAAACACATTCTAGACTATACACTGGCAGAAGATACCTAAGCAAGACATGTCAGTTTGTGAGGTGGAGACACAGACATCAAAACCACGTGGGAGAACTGAAATGAACAAGATTTTCAGAGCAGTGACAAACAAGGAGAGTGTTGTTTAAGATGTTTCCATGCACGTTTCCTGGAGTCTTTGGTTGAAAAATGAATGCAAGACGATATTCCAAGAAATGTTGTGAAGACTGACTGCCCGTGAAATTCAGTTCCTTGGGGACACTCAGTAACCAGAAGACACTTCTCAGTTCCAAGCATTGAAGAACGAACAGAGTGCTCTGCGCCCACATGACTGGTTCTACTTCAAAGTCAAACTTAGGAAGGGAGATTATTTCAAAACATAATGGGCATACGCTTGTGTATTTAGTATTCCATCTCTGTAGAGACCCCAATTTCCAGACCACAGTAAGAGCCGGAGTTTCCTATCAAGCCTCAAGTCCCTCAAGGATTTATAAACAATATGATATGAACTCTGAAAACCCAGAGGTTACTTCTATTACCTGAGATATACCTCATCCTCCTATCTGAACTATTTCCTTAAATGAGCCCAAAATGTGAACAAACAAAAGTCCAGGAATTGTTTTGCTTCTGGTGGGCTGTTCATCTGCCTTAAATCTACGTCACAGATTCTGTGGAAAGTGGGCACACTGCTGGTCTCCTCGGCTTTCGTTTCATTTGATGTTTGTTTTCATGATGGAGGAGATGCACATAATTTGAACATTAGCAAGAACTAAATACAAATGAGCTTCAGAACAAATGAAACTTCCAGTCAGTATCTGCATCATGTTATCAGCCTTAGGTTCTTAATCATCAAGTATTATATTTAGCATGTATTTTAACATGAAATCTACATTCACATTGCAACGAGAAGTGCCCATTTAATCCAGTGTAAACTGCTGGCCTTCAGTTTGTTTTAATTAGTTTATTGTCATCCTTAAGATTCAAGCATTTAAAAGCGACTGAGGCACAACTGAGCTTAACCTTTATCTGACCCATTTGAGCAGAGGAGGCAACAGCAGTAATTATATTCAACAAAGTATTTTCTAATTAAGCAAGAAATGTAGAATGATTACTATTCTACAATGTGGCACTGGAGATAATTTCTGATTAAAGAGAGGAAGAGAGTCCAGATATGGTCTGAACAGCCTTGCTCATCTGTGCTGAGGCCACTTGAATGAACATGAGATGAGGTACCTGGATATGAGGGTGTTCTACCATACAGAGGATCTGCACTCTGTATCAGAAATGCATGTCTGAGCCATTTTGAAATCTTTAGGGGGCCAAAATCAAACATTAAAATAGCAAGAGACATGTACAAGTCAGGTATAGAAATCAGTCACCACAATCAAGAGTCTCTGTATATATTTGTATACTTGTTCATATAAATATTATATATATTATTGTGATTTATATTATTGTTATATATTATATATAATAAATATATAACATAATGTATAATATGTAATATATAACATATAATATGACATATAATATATAATTTATGTTATATATTATCTATCACAATAATATTCAAAGAAAAAAGGTCAAGGAAGAAATTGGAAGGAGAAATTTGGTAGGGTCTGGAGGGAGGAAAAGGAGGGGGGTAATTGATCTAATTATATTTAGTTAAATATATAAAACTGAAAAACTTCTAAATAAAATGGATCTCTAAGTCATATGCATCATATATTTCCCCTTCAGTATTGATAGTATTTTTTATAAAGAATAGAAGAAAAACAAAAATACAAATATTTACTGAGTTCCTTCAATATGCAAAATCTTTCCAAGAGAGAAACCATCCTCTTGTGTTAAAAAGCACAAAAAGGGGAATAGAATAAGGTGAAGTGCATGGACTTTGCTTGCAGTTTATAAGACTTATTAATAATTGCTTTGTTTTCATTACTAGAGCTTATTCATTGTATAAAATAAATATTAATTTTTGATGTGCTTTCATATGAACATACGTACTTACTATATATTGACAGATGTGTTGAAGGGAGGTTATCAGACCAACTATGTTGATAATGGAATGCTACAATTTATGTCATAGTCATTCATAAGCTTTATTCTCTGCATATTTTGGTTAAGAAAATGAAACCCTATCATTTCTGATATTATTTGTGCATAGTTCAATAAATAAATGTTTAACATGGGATTGTTTTTAATATATGTTGCTATGATTATTCCTATGGGAAAGCAAAATCTGCAAAGAGCTCTTCAGACCTTAATTCTGACATAATTACTTATATGTGCAAATACATAGAGAAGTTTAGCCACACGGTTAGGCAGCTAATTGCGTTGAAAATACAATTGCCTGCACATAAGATAATCGCGCCCCTAGGGTGCACACTTCTGCTTCAGAACTATTTTTAAGCCCTCAGGAATTTCAGCTACTTCTTGACTCTTGGAAAACAATATCAAAACCCAGACAAGTAGATGGATCTGTGCATCTGTTTCATGGCCACAACATTAAATTTGATTGCAAAACAACAGCGAGAGATTAAAAGCTGGAAAGTCGGCGACTGCGAACGTGACAAGCAGCAACACTTGTGCCATCAATTTTCCGTCTATAAGTTGAGTAATTGAGTCACATCAGGCTCCAATGTGCTTCACAGTAGGAAAGTAGGTGTTTATTGCAAATTCTAACCTTGGTACTCAATTTTAGTTCCCACTGTCATTCTGGATCAAGGAGTAGTTTGAAAGGTGGAAAAGGACCTGAAGTTTGAACTTATTGGTCATCACTCATGATAAAACACACACACACAAAAGTCATAAAACACTAAGGAATAAAGAATTGTTCTCCTAAAGGAGGAACAGCCCCTTGACTTGTTTTAATAGTGGCGGTACAGATTTCTTCTTTCAAGTCAACCATCATGTTATATCAGCTTTTCCTAGTTTTATTAACATGTGTCCCTATAACCAAGCTTCAGTACAGTTTTCCTTGTGAGTAAAAAGGTCATTGTTTACAAGGAAAATATGAGGGGACTTGAAAGAAGTTTTAAAAGCATACTTCTCAAAATTTTTTACCAAGATTAATTGGCCAGATTTTAAGTTTTTATGAGTCAATATATATATAGCCTGGCAGAACCCATGGATCCAGCTGTGTATGTGGCAAAGGATGGCCTTGTTGGACATCAGTAGGAGGAGTGGTCCTTTGTGGGTGATCAATCCCCCAGTGTAAGGGAATGCCAGGTTGGGTGGAGATACACCCTCATAGAAGCCGGAGGAGGGGGATGGGATAGGGGTTTCCAGAGGGGAGACCTGGAAAAGGGATAAGATTTGAAATGTAAATAAATAAAAGGTAGATAGATAGATAGATAGATAGATAGATAGATAGATAGATAGATAGATAGCATGGCTTCCATTCATTTGGCTATGTCCTGATACATTTTTAACTAAGTTTTTCTTTCTAAAAGTACTTCCGGGCATATCAAAATTTCATGATTTTGGTGTACTAGTCCTGGTTTGTTTCTAAATATTGTTATACAGGAAAGAAACACACGATAATTGCTAGCTTAGGAGAAAGGATTTAAAATGCTGAAAACAAAATTCTTTGAAACAAGAAAATATCAATGGCAGGACTCCAAGATTGCCTTCTCGGTCAGCAGATCTCCTAAGGTTGGCACTGCCACATGCTGATGGCATTTCACCCTCATTGTCATACCCAGTGGAGGTGTTTCATTTGCCAGTTTACTGACTGGAAGATGAATTTCTACCCCTCAAGTTTGAATAAATATATTAACCATTCATCTGTAGGCCCACTAGTGTCACATGGTATGCCAATAGATTTAAATCCATTATCCTTACTTCTAACAACCAAGTTTTATAATAAATAGTATTAGCATGTTACAGTTAAAAATCATGTTGTTGTGCTATTAATTATAATTAATTAAGCAGATATGAGATTCTAAATCAGGGGATAATTTTTCAGTGTTTTTAGATTAAGTGTTATCAAGGGATAGCTAGGACAAGTCTTGGTCATCCTGAAGTCTACTTGGATGTTACATTATGGCTCCCCGGTACCAGAATGAATGATTACAAAACCTTGTCAATTCAAACTCTTTGCAAACTAGAAAGTATTTCAATTTTTCTTCTATTATCAATGCAGCTTGAATAAACTCTCCATGCAAGAGTCTTGATGACTGTAATCGTCTTTTCTGGGACTTAATGCTTATTTCATATATTTTATATAATATCACTGGGAGATAGACACATAGTTCATGCAGTCACTGGGGAGAGAAAGCCCCAGATCTGTCCACTGCCACCTGCCAATGGTGGAAGTACCAGTCTCCAGCCTCATGGTAAAACATGATAGAATATTAGGTAAGGTGGTCTTTCTCAAGTATTGGCAGAAAGGAAGAGTAACTTCATACTTCTTTGTTTTGTTCTAGTCAAACCCTCAGGGGATCAAACGACACCTGAGCACACTGAGGACTAGTCATTATCTGTGTTATTGATTCACATGCTAATGCCATCTAGAAATATTCTCTCAGGCGACCTGGACATGATGCTTACTCTGGTCAGATCACTGACTACACAAGTAGATACATAACTTCCACAGGCTGTCAGCAAAGGCAATGCATAGTGCTACTCTGAGCTCACCAGTCTTCCTTTCCCTTAGTGAGCATAAGGACTGACCATAACTTCTTACCCAGGCTTATTCAGAATTTAGTCAAATACTTTTTATTATATCTAACTTCCAAGTCCTTGACTGTTAGAAAAGAATCTTTAAAGGAATACATGAGGCATAATCTCCCTTTCCAGGAGTTACCATAGAATTCAGGAACATCAGCCATCAGTATCTCATAGGCATATTCCAGTTGCCCAAGGAGGCTGCTGTAGTTTAATACTGTCAACAATACAAATGAATGCTGGCTGTATGTATATGTATATGAATGTGCAAGTGTTCATGCCTATGTGTTTGCATGTATGTGGAGGCAGAGTTCAACGTCCAATGTTTTTCTCAATCGCGCTCCACTTTATTTTTAGAGACAGGGTCTCTCACTAAACCTAGAAGTTAACCCATTCTGCTAGGCTAGGGATGCAGCTGTTTCTGCACTCTGCTCCCCTCCCCACAGCAGCACTGCAGTTATACATGTGTGCCCAAATTTTCATGGGTGATTAAGATCTGAACGCAGACCTTCATGCTTGTCAGGAAGAGACTTTACTTTAAAAAAAAAACTTTTCTATTTTTAAGATTATAATATAATCACATTTTTCCTTCACTTTCTTCCATTCAAATCATCCCAATCGCCCCTCATTGCTGTCTTTCAAATTCATGGCCTCTTTTATTCAATAGTTGTTATTGTACACATACAAACACACACACATATACAGACACACACACACATACACACACAAACATATATACACACACACATATATATATGTGTGTGTGTGTATATATATATATATATATATATATATATATATATATATATATTCCTAAATATAACATACTTGGTCTGTATAATATTACTTGTATGTATATTTTCAGTGCTGATTATTTGTTATTGTATAACCATACTTTTCATTAACTTGAAAATTTTTGTTTGTTTTTTTTCTTTCAGAAACATCATGTACTTTTTTTTTTTCCAAGTAGATTAAGTTCCCCAAAATTAATTCCCAGGTCATTCAAACCCAGTACAGTATTGAAGAGGGACAGACTTAATTAATTGATTTGAAAAAGTATGTCCTCTCAATGATTCCCAAGCATGGTCAGGGTATTCAGAACCCTTGAAAGCTATCAGGAGATCTGCAAATGGGGTCTATATTCATATTAACAGAAAGATGTTATTTGCCATCTTCATTATGATATTCCCAGAACTAGACTTTTTAAAAGAGAAATAATGTAGTATATTGATAACAGAAGCAGCTATGATATGTATCTCATATATATTATATATGTATTACTCAAAAGCAATATATGTATGTATATATATATTGCTTTTGAGTAAAATATGAAATATATTTATACCCTGAAAGAAAAAGAGGTTTTTTTCCTAAGTTATTATATTTCTGTAACTGTATTTATTTGCATCAAAGGTACTATTTGCTTATGATAAAACATATGGGTAAATTTTGCTTTTGAATGTTTCATTTTCTGAGCTAAGTTTTAGATAGGGGTACTAGGCTGTTTAAACTTCTAAACTTCCTCCCTTGGCCCCACTGAGTGCTAAGGTCACTGTCATGGGCCACCACAAGAGAATAATATGTGGTTACTATATTATTCTAAATAAGTGTAAAGAATTGTTTTTTTTTTAATATTTTTCTTATTATCTTTCAAAAAATAAAAACAATGTCATGTGTATCCCAGGCTCTCCTAGAATTAACTATGTAAATCAACATGGCCTCCAGTCCCAATGATCTGGCTCTCTGTCTCCAAAGTGTTGAAATTAAATGCATGCACCATCATGCAAAGCAAAGTTCTCAGTTTTAACTCTCAAATATAATACATATCATTAAACCCAATCTGAACAAAGAAAGCTGTTTGGGCTCCCAAGAACAAGAACTTTTGAAAATTGCAGCTTTTCATATCTTCTAAAAAAAAAGTAAAATATGCTCAAACTTATTACCAAGAAAAGCAACTCTTATACATAAAGGTTTTTATCAGCTGGCACTTAATTGTCCACGTGTAGTCTAGCCCTTCCCAGCATTGTCAATTCTGCCAGACTCTGTTCTTGTTGGCCTGGGCCTGCTATGTTGCTATGTAATTTATACTGGCATCAAATCACAGAATCCTCCTGTATGAGCATCCTGAGTCCTAGGGTTATAGGTATGTGTCAGCACACTCACGCCTGTTGAGTTGTCTGACTCAGAAGTATCTGAATCACACTCAGAGGGAATCCCAAGGATAAGAGTATACAAACCTCAGACTCTTAGTATTTTCACGTTTCTATCTTAAAGATACAAACACATGCAGCATCATTGTATCATAAGAGAATGCAGAATGAAACCCTAATATGATATCATTCCTTATTTCCTAGATGGCCCCAATAAATTAACAAGAAAGTAGTAAAGTTTTCTAAGAATGTAAAGAAATGACAACACATGTATACTTCCTCCAAGAATGAGAAATGGCAATACAGAACATAGCCTGGTAATTCTTTATCCAGTTCTATGTATGAATCCCCATAGGACTGAACTTCTCAAGTAAATGAGAAGACTCAAGGAGAATCAAGTGCTTAAAAGAGAGATTTTACACACAAATTGCAATAACACAATCATTCCTAACGGCCTCCAACTAGAGAAAGAAATCTTGAATTTTCATCAGCTGACAAATAGATGAATAAATTGGGACATATGCATAAAGTATTATGTAGTGGTCAAATATTATGAAGCTTTGATACATGTGATCACATGGATGATTCTCAAAAACTCTTCACTAGTTGATAGATGTCAAGCTACAAAGGACAGCATATTGCATAATCCCATTATCTGAAATGTCTTTAAAAGTTAATTTTAAACTTATCAAAGTTAAGCAGCCTTTGCTGGGGAATGAGATGGAATAAGGGATTAACAGTGTTATTGTTGTCATAAAAATGTATGAAGCCCAATTTTATGGTAATAGTTGCAATGTTCCATAAGTATACTAAACGTATGGATTTGTACATATGAAGTAAATGAATATGATATTAGCAAATGAATCTCCATAAATGACCCTTTAAATGTTGCCAGGATTTAATGACATTTAGAAAAGTGCCTTCTTACCTATTGCTGAAGGCAGATTAGGTAGTGAAATATCAACCTAGTAGTCCAATGAGAGTAAAATAAAATACAAAACACTGAACTTAAAATTCTTAAAGCAGTTACAGGGAAATATGTGAAAGTTTATGAAAATACGATTAAGAAATAGTGACTCATTTTAATGAGTACCGAGTTATTTGATGAACATTAGAAAGATGCTTTAAAGGGAGTCTTAGACGTTACTATTCATGAAGATTTCTGAAAGACTGTTTAAATTAGCTCATACTTTATTTTCATTACTTAAGGTAGGCTTTTAGCTGAAGGGATCAGCAAGGCAAAACACTTTTTGAACTGAGCCTCTGGAGTGATGTGGCAGGTGAGCCAGTCTGGGCTTCTCTGTTCACCATTGCACATCCCTAGAACCTCATCTACACCAGACCTCACAATAGCTTCTGTTGGTCCAGATGAAAATGTAAGATGCCTTTTTGGTGATGGTAGAATAAAATGGAGCAACTGCCTGCAAAATACAGACCCTCCTTGAACAGGAAATGAAGCCCAATGGTTGGACCTAATCTCTATTAGTTGAAACAATTGACCCACAAAGGAGTCTCAGAGAGATGAGAAGTAGGATAAGGAACTTAGTTATTAAAAGAACAGTGATTTTAAAATGATGTATATCAAACTGGTAGAAGGAAAATAATATAAACACATTATAGTTTAATATTTATATTATAAACAGGACACTGTTGCATCTCTCTACAGTCTCTTATGGAATGGGTAGGAGGGGTTGGGGTGCAATTCTATGATAAAAGATTTGGGTAGCATGTACAAGGTTGCAAGTTCAATCCCAGTAGTGGGGTGGAGGCAGGGAGCTTGAGTCAGCAAGGATATTAGAATAAACAAGTTTGATTTTCTCCTTTGACCCAAATGAAAAAATAGGAGAGAAAAAGCAGCAATTAGAGGCAAAACAAAATAACAAAAAAAAAGTTTAAGAAAGATGTCAGAAGTTCAGCCAAGATCAATTCTAGCCTGGCTTCCTTTTTCTAATTTTGGAATTCTATTTGCCTCCAGAGACAGTGCCATGGACCTTATCCTGCTTCTGGAGCTCTGACTGACTAGAATTCCAACTCTGATCCTTTACCGAGGGAAAAGGGTATGTATGTGTATGTATATGTGTATGTATATGTGCATATGTACACACACAGATGCACACACACACACATACAAACACACACACAAAAAAAACAACAACAAAAACTCAGTGCTCCAAAGTCCCAGAATTAATTGCATCTTATAAGTATTCTGACTTGAGCTTGAGCTAAATCCAAACTGAGCCTTCTTTCTTACAAGATGAAAGCACGACATTCTACTTCATTCTAATAACCTAGATTCTCTGCACTACACTTTGGGTGAATCTCTTTGCTTGCTGTTCTGGACTATTGTGGATATGTCTTGCTGGAGTCTTATGGATTTCACATTTGATTTATAATTGAATTAGAGGTCTTGATGACTTCAACCTTGCAAACTCCAGTTACCTTGAATGCTCATATAACTTTGTAGCTGAAATTTAGTTTACCAAGACTGTCTATAGTGTGTCCATTATATCTTCCTTGTACAATACCGGGTCATACGTGAGGTCTCTATAATGGGCAAATGAATAAACATTAAGTTAATCGATGTGGTCATGCCAGCATCCTCCCAACACTCATGGCCGCTATCCAGGATATTTCTCTGAAGCACAAACATGCTCATTGATGGATTGTCAATTTCTGTTTAGAAACAAAAAGCACCTTAGCAACCATCAAATTTTTTTATGTCCCCATTCTTGTAAATTACAAGCTATCAAAATGGCACACATTTTGAAAGTTTATAATATGCAAATGAGCTGTCTTCTTGCCACCCTGTAACTTGAGATAATAAAGAACTTTGAAAATAAATTCTTTGGAAACTAAACCTGGTATCTGTGGGTGTCAGGGGCTATTTTGACTAAGCTCATTTCAAACTGTAATAGCAGCAAAAATTAAGCCATTTAAGTTACAAATAAAAGAGAATTGTTGGTTCAAAGAAGAACTAGGTCTAATTGGATACACATATGCCTGCCAGCCTGTATATCTTAAGTGTGTGGCTCATCAGTAGTTATTATTAAAGTTGCCAGAAATAATGGCTATAGTAAAATACATTTCTAGACTCATTTTCTGCAAATTTCTTTGGGGTTATCTTCCTAAATGAATGACAGAATAAAATCTAAGAAAAATATAAACACAGGGACTTAAAAATATATTTGTTCTTTTGCTATTACCTTCTTGTACTTGCTACCATGATGATACATGAATAAATGAGATGCATAAATGAAATGCATAAATGATCAATAACATGAACATTATCCATTTTCCATCTAAATTTTTAAAATCTGATGCTCTTCTGAATAAAAGTAAAATTTCAATATCACACCAGCCCTATAGAAGAACTTGGAAATATAAGAAGGTCAACATTGAGTTTGAATGCTAGTTGTTAATGCTAGTCATTTGTTAATTTTGAGGTACTAGGTTTTAGAGAAGATATATGCACATAAACACACATATAGACACATGAATACAAGCACACATGTAATCATACACAAACACACAAACCCAAACCCAAACACACATGTATATGTACATATACTATCTTCATAAGATATGTGTTTCTCATTTTTACATATTTATTTCAGTAATAAGAATCTATAGACAAAAGCATAAGATATAATTTAGTCATAACCTCAGACTCTAAGAACAAAAGTAAAAAAACTACTCAATTTTATCTGCTATATCAGCAAGTGATAGTACATATTCAGGTTCTAGAACATTCTAAGATAGGATGGGGATAATTCATCTAAAGGTGCTATTTCCAAGGCTGAGATCATGTCATGCTAATGTTCTTCAAAACACACCAAAATACCTGCAGAAACCAGCCAATGTAAGTTTAGCTTCCACACTCCACTAAAGAAGCCCTTTCGTGTGGCAGACAATGTGTACTCCAGAGATCCACCACTAATCAAAATGCAGAGTAATTGGCCAACTTTGACGTAATATACAACCACTGCACCAAAGGTTCGGGGAACTTTGAAGGAATAAGAATGGGTAGATTGTAAGACTCAGAAACCCAGGATGCCTGCTGCTAGATAGTGCCTTCCACATTTGACAGAAGCTACATCCATGACATCTCAACAATATGGTTGCCTAAATGAGAGCTGAATATTGACTATACCAGACAAGAAGGCCCCTGCTAGATAAAGCGTTATAGGCCTTGAATGTTTGCTGAGGAAGAGTGAATAACTTCCATGCAACATGGTGAGCCCTAAAAGGACACACATGTGAGCAGTATTAAATAATTGTATGCATTATATAAAATAGTAAATACAGAGCAGAAAGTCCTATAGGACCCTGGCGGTGTAAGATCAGGGACATAAAGGAGTGAAATAATGTACATATATTATAATCATGCATGAAACTCTAAAAAACAAATTCAACTAAAAATGAGTGTACCAATTGACATGCTAACATGGAAAGAAAGGGATGCTCAGAAGGTTTCAAGCCTCAATGAAGAACTATAAGGTAAGCTATACCGAGAGCAGGAGAAACAGTTCTCTCCAGAGAAGACCTCTGATTGGTTATCCAGTATCAACTGGTTAACCTTGAAATAATATACATACAAGTTGCATTATACAGACTACACAGGTTATATTTATATATTAAGAATTATGTATAGGAAAAGAGGCCATGAATTCAGTAGAGAAGGGATTAAGAGTTACATCGGTATAGTTGAAAAGAGAAGAGAGACGGGGTTAATAATGAAACTTTAAATAAAGAATCAATATATAAAACTGATAGAAGAAAAACATTGGGGAGATAAAAATTCTTTTACTCAAACATTTAAAAATATGCATATTTATGAATAATACTAAAATATGCATTTAAAATTATTTTTTATAAAGAAAATATCACCATTTTCATAGGAAACCACTATTTAGAATGTGATGTTGTACAAAGCTCATAAAATAAGTTATCAGTTGCTTGTTTTGTTAATAACTAGAGCTTCTCATGCTAACCATTTATTTTAAACATCTACAGGAAAAGAAACCAGTTCTCTGCGCTAAACATTGGTCACATGATTTACTAATTTTTTGGATGCACCAACAAAACTGAGCATGCATGGACTTGTAATGATAGAAACTATAGAACATGATGTTTCATTTTCTTGCCCAATATTGTATACTCATTATTCATGATTCAA
The DNA here is from genome assembly GCF_011762505.2 of Arvicanthis niloticus. Lineage (NCBI taxonomy): Eukaryota > Metazoa > Chordata > Mammalia > Rodentia > Muridae > Arvicanthis > Arvicanthis niloticus. The sequence goes on along the minus strand of NC_047677.1, from coordinate 29,980,807 downwards.
TACTACTGGGATGATATTAATTTTCCTATTTTACTTGTGCTGGGACTACTGTGTATGAAAGTTTTAAAAGGTCTTTAAAAAATAGCTGACTGGAAAGTGTCCATGTGACAATGATATTTCCATCTCATTATTCTGTAAAATTCTCATACTAAGCTTACCACAAGTTTACTGTTTCATATGAATAACTGAGTAGAAAATGCTCAGGTATTATGCCAGCAGCTTGCATCCTGACTCTAATCTTAGCATCCTGCCAGTTGAAGCAGAGGGAACCTGAATTTGAAGTCATCCTGGGCTACATTAGTGAGGCTGTGTTAGAATTTGGAGTCAGAGAAGCCCGCTAAATCTGCATATTTAGTACTTCTTCAGCCTTCTGTGGTGTTATTCTTGTGTACAGTTTTGAGTACTGCAAATTTTTGAAACTCAGAAGAAAACTGTAATAAAAATAATTTAGCTTCTGTTACACTTCTAATCTAAAAATTTCTCCCTTCAGTCCCAAACCCAGTCTTGCTTTAAACAACAAAATCCATGATTTCTGTGGAAGGAAGCAATGTTTCAACAGAATATCATCCATCAGTTCAAGGACCATGCACAGCTGAATGAGCTTAGAAGCAAACGCTTGTCCAGTCTAGCCTCAGGTGACTCGACAGCTCTGACAGGAGTTCATCCTTTTCTAAGATTCTGAGAAGACTTGGTTAAGTCATGCCTGACTTTTTGACCCATGAAACCACCAGATATTGTCATAAACTGACAATGTTAGCAGTTAGCAAAGGTCAGCAAGTATAGCTGGGAAGCAGAGGAGATCGGCAGTTAGTGGGACAGGAGGGAAAGAAAACATCCAAACAATCACAGACAACATAGCTCTTCGACCCTTTGGTAACAGTTACAACTGTAAGAGCCTGTGTTTGCAAAACGGTCCTTAAAGAGCACTGTTTTTTTTTTTTTTTTTTTTTTTTTTTGTTTGTTTTTTGTTTTTTGTTTTTTGTTTTTTTTTTTTTTTTTTTTTTTTGTGAGAAAAATACCTTTGGGGTTTAAGATGACAAGTGTCACTTATGCAGTAGTTTTTTTTCCCCCCTACAAAGTCTTTTAAAATACAGTAATTTCGTGGTCATAAGGAAATGACTGCAGTGAATTGGGAACAGCCAACTGAGAAGGCTATGAGAGGACAATTACAGACATTTTTCTGTTCCCCAAGGAGGCTATTTTCTTCACAGGAGCAACATGAGACATTAGCAGCAGGGACTGTGTTATTACTCAGTGGAATTATTCAATGGTTTTTATCATGAATAGACTAGTTCTAGGGAGGAAACACCTCATCATGGTTGAGAACATACTGTCCGAGCCACTGCTCTATCTTCCTCTTTTTGAAAAGCTTCTTTTGTGAAGTGCCTTAATTGTCTCTATTGTAAGTATTATGGGCTGCTATACTGAAAGGTCTAAAGGAAGAGACAGTGGACGCAAGGACTATGTGGGGAGACTTCAGAGCAGTAGGCAGGAAGGGAGCCGACAGCCTTCTGGCCTTTGTAACTACACGTATTAGAGAAACATTCTATAGCTATAAGGGACAGAGGTATTGTAATAGAACCGCGATGAAATAGAGCCTTAGTATACTAAAGAAGGCCACTTGCATAAACATAAAAATTAGGATGTTCTGGTAAGGATCTGAGAATAAAATTCTACCACTGTTGGTAGGAATGTAAGTTAATGCAGACATCATGTAAAAAAAAGCACTATGGATTCTACAGAGATTAGTATGTATCAACTGATGAATGGATGGATTTAAAAAAAGGTTCACATATAAATAAAGAGGGAGCTATTTATCTGTGAGGGAGAATGGCACTCTGCTTTGATGGAATTGGAAAATGTAATGTTGGGGGTGGGTACAGAAAGACAACGACCATATGATGTCACGCATGATGTAGAATCTCTAAAGGTTGATATGATAGAAGCTGAAGGTAGAAGAGGGGTTGTCAGAGGCTTTGGAAGGTAGAAAGGAGTGAAGGGGGACAGAGAAATCATACTCTAAGATTGTAGTGTCTAATGACTACAATTATATGTGTATAATCTAAAAATACCTTAAATGTCCTCATCTTAAGAAGAGGTAAGTTCTGAAAAGAGATATTTGTCTACCCCAATTTAAATATTATATAACATATACATATGAAAAATCACAGGGCACCACACTAACATATATCTTTTCGAGTTTTTTATATATATCTGTATAAAAGGAAGTTTTACCCAAAGGAAACAATTAAGGTATCTTGTTCATCAAAAATATTATATATATATATATATATATATGTGTATGAAATCATATATATATGCATGTGTGTATATATGATAAATATACATATATATGTATATATATATATACATATATATATATGAAAATATTTATCAGAGCAAATACAGGAGAAATATTTCTTGCCTCTGAGGTTAGCAAATGGAAAATAATTTCAAAAAGAGTTCTAGAAAAACACAAATTAATTATCACATTTTGTTGATAATAGATGAAAAACTAGAATTCATTATTTAATGAGAAAATTTCTGGGTATATTGCTGAAGGGACAATAGCAAGAGGTTTATATTATTCTCATTTCAGAGCAATGGGAGAGAAGACCAATACCAGCTAAAGGCTGGGAAGCTCCTGGATAGTTTATTTATATTAAGCACAATTGGTTTATAATTTTATACTATTCACATGCCTTCCTTTGGAGGATTCACTTTGTGTACTCTAGAAGAAAACACAATTATGCATATTCACAGAGGGATAACTGAAGATCCTTTGGGACAAACAAGGGACCTTCATTAAATGACAAGTAATCCTTAAATAAGAAGCTGCTGCTGACACAAGGGTAAACAGTCACTCTTTGGTGATTTCCTAATAAACATAAATAATAAACTATACCTGGAGCTTGGTAAATATCATTATTTTATTTGAAGCTAAGACAATGTAAACAAAAATAAACTCGTTCCCCAGGCTCATTTGCAATTTACAGAATAATTTGATGGTTTATGCACCTACACCCTGCTGCTAGGCACAGAGCTGAAAATCTCCCCTCCCAAAGAGTGTAAGATCATCATTCAAATGTCACGTCAGTTTTACAGAAAATATACTGAGTGCTCAGAGTTTTATTCTTCCATTCAACATCTAGAAGTTTCGTACAACCTAAGTGTTTTGTTCTTATTTCTTCTATTTTTTTATTTTTTATTTTATTATTTTTTAAAAATATGGTCATCTGACTAAAGTTAAAAAGCCCACTCAGGGCACAGGCAGGAAAAAGGGTTTTGACAAGAATTTAGACTCCTTAAAGACTTGTTTTACAAGAAAACTGTATCAAAACTGAAAACTGGCAAACATCATTTTATATCTATCCAAGAATATTTAACAATATGATTGCATAATGAAATTAATAACATCTCTTAAAACAGTGACATATTTATTGTTCCTAAGTTGGATATGCAACCATCACAAGTAGATGGCTCGAAGTCTAAATTCAGATCTGACTGAACCAAACAGCAGCATATGACAGAAACACCCATGTGAGGGATCTCACACAGGATGAAAAGGATGGAGGAAAGCAGGCAGTCCCAATCCTGGGTTGATATGTGTCCTTGAAGTCTCTCAAGGTTATGCAGCCCAACAGCTTGGCAAACTGTTGGCACTGAGGGTCCATATAATGAGCCGCTGTCATTCAATATGGCCAAGATTTCTTTCCTGAATTCCCCTCATTGATGGAGACTTTACCTTCTAGGGGTCCTGTTCACTTGTCTTAGCTAAGAGGTGAAATGTTATGGAATCAGAAAGTTGAGTAATATACTTAGATTAGGATCCATGCTTGAAATCTTTTCTTCTTCCTCCTCTTCTGCCTCCTCCTCTTCCTCCTCCTCTTTCTTATTTGGTTTTGAATTTTCTTTTTTATTTTATTTATCTTATTTTTTATTTGGTTTTTGAATTTTTCTTTTTTTTCTGAATATTTTATTTATTTACATTTCAGATGTCATCTCCTTTCGCCATTTTCCCTCCCTAGAAACCCCTTCCTCTTTTTTGCTTTTATACCACTAAATTAAGAAACCTCAACCCCTCCTCCTTTTTGCCTTTATACCATTTTAATTACATGCAAGTATTAAGGTCAGTTCTAGGTTGAGGAGCTAGCAATACAATAGATGAAAATAGTCAAGGAACATGCAAGACAATAAACACAAATAGTCAAAGAACAAGCAAGGCAATAAACAAAGTTCCATGAACACTCCAGAGATCACTGTTTCTAAGGGTTTATCAAGATGACCAAAATATCTGAGCCAACTTCTCTGTCCTAGCCCAAAGTCATATTCATGTCTAAATCCTACTTCCTTGTTCTAGCCTAAGATTTAGATTCCTATCTGAAATTACTTCTTTGTTCTAGCCTACTGTCAGATTCCTGCCTGAAGCCCACTTCCTTGTCCTTTGCCAATGTCACATTCCTGCCAAGCAGACCATTTCCTTGTCCTTGGCCCTTGTCAGATTCTTGCCAAGAAGCCCCAAAAGCTCTCCGCTTCTCTCCCTTTTTTATTTCATAAATAAGACTGAGCCTGTCTTAGGTGTTTCTGACAAGAATGCCTTCTTATCCATCTTGGAATATGCATTATCAAAAATAATGCACTTATGTCTTAGGTTGGTAAGGTTCTGTGCAGAATCTTACCCGTCCTTGGCTTGCCAGCCTATTAATTTGATAACTCTGTCGGGGGGGGGGTGTATTTTCAGTTTTAAGTCATGTATTTTGGCTGCCAACATGTGGATGTTGTTAAAGACAAGCTTTAACATGATGGGCAGGAATAAAAGTATATCCAGAACAAAAAGAGCTAGCATGATCAAGCTATATATGCCATTCTTGAAGCTTGACCAAAATAGAAATACTGACCTCAGGCCATGAGTAATTTTATCAGCAATGTCTGCCGCATCAGTGCTCAGCAGAGCAGCATTCTTTAGATTCAGAAGCTCACTATGCAAAGTTAAAACATCCAGAAAGGTGCTAGAATTATGCCAAATACATTCCAAGTGTCTTTAAACTTTTGCAGATGATATGATAGTATACTTACGTGACCCTAAAATGTCCACCAGAGAACTCCTAAACCTGATAAACAACTTCAGCAAAGTGGTTGGATATAAAATTAACTCAAACAAATAAGTAGCCTTCCTCTACTTAAAGGATAAACAGGCTAAGAAAGAAATTAGGGAAATGGCACCTAGTCACAAACAATATAAAATACCTTGATGTGAATCTACCCAAGCAAAGACAGATCTGTATGACAAGTACTTCAAGTCCCCGAAGAAATCAAAGATGATCTCAGAAGATGGAAAGATTTCCCATGTTCATGGATTGGCAGGATTAATATAATAAAACTGGCCATCCTGCCAAAAGCAATCTACAGATTGACCCTGACCTCAAACTGCTTCAAATCTTACAAATATGAACACTTAAAACATACCATGAAGGATTGTCTTCATATCTGCTGAAATCATTTAAAAAAGGAAGAGGAAATAAAAATAATACAATTCTGCTTATTAGTGGTTTACTTAGGAAGACAGAGGATGGTGAAGGAGGAGCCTGAGGTTGCAAAGGACAGAAAAATTTTTCAAGACTGGAGAAAAATCTTCTTTGCAAGTTGCTCACAAAAACATGGATGCTCACTTTGTTATCACTGTGTAATCTTTCTTACACATGACACACTTCACCAAAAGCACAAACACATTTTAAAAGCAGCCAGTTGTATTAAAAAAAACCCATTATCTAAGAATCTCAATTTTTGTGTCTTAGTACTACATTATGTTTCTCAATAAAACATTCTTAATATTTTGGAATATTCAGAATGGCATTAAGGTTTTCTCTAAAAACATGTGTTTTTGTCCCCCTGTTTTAATAGTTGAAAAAAATCTAGTGTGAGGCTTCGGGTATAGTTAGATACTTTTGAAATTGTTGTTGGTATCAAATGTCAGATTCTCATCTTAAACCAATGGCTAATTCAGAGCTCACTAGGGTTACAACTACATTTTAGTAAGTTCAAGGCCAACTTTTTAAAGACCTGGCTTCCACGCCTTTCATAGCCTTGTGGCTGCATATTGTAGAGAAAGGCAGACATTGGCATGCACAGAAGTAAAATATTGTTATCTGTCTTCTTTTTCATAAACAGAGAATCAGTTGTACTTTTTTGCCTGAGGGAAAATCTTAAGAAAGCAAGCTCTTGTCATGTATTCTTTTCCAAATTAAGAATTAAAATATGGAAGGTAAGCTATCCACACACATTAAAGCAGGCATCTGGTCAGAATCCCCTAGCTCATCCGATTAGGGAGGCAATCAAGCCAGAAGTAAGAGAGCTTGCATCTCCCCATTTCCCCACTCCACTTGGGAGTTCAGAGGGTGATATAGGAAAAAAAGGAGAGGAGAAGAGAGAGAGAGAGAGAGAGAGAGAGAGAGAGAGAGAGAGAGAGAGAGAGAAACAGAGAGACAGAGAGACAGAGAGACAGAGAGACAGAGAGACAGAGAGAAAATCAACCTACAAATCTAAACCAGTAGGGAGGAGGGGGAGAGATGAATCAATCTAGAGAGGTTTTACAACAGGGAAAAAGCCAAGCCAAGGTAAATCTCAGGAGATGAAACTGGTTTGCAAAGAATATTTGAAGAGGCCTTTTGTTTGGTTTTGCTATGCAATTGGGAAAAAGAATAAAAACAGAATAAGAGATAAAAGGACCAAAATGTAAAGAGCATGGAAAAATAATCATGTGGGAATATATAAGACATTAGTGAGACTTCTCTGAACATTACAGGGAGAAAAGGGGTTCCCATGGGACTGAGTGTCTGAGAGAGAAACTGGGCTAGTTCCGAAAGCAGAGCTCAGATAGCAAGCTCTGTTCCTGTCTCTCCTACGATGCTCTGCTCAGAGCCAACTGTAATTGGATACATAAGCATGTAACCATGGCACACATTTTCATTCAGTGCTGGAGTCGGTCATCTGAGTTTCAAGCATTTTCAGCATTACAGTTAGATGTAGGAGAGATGAGAGTCTATTTCAGAGAAAGTGGAGAAGTCAAAGTCCTCACACTTTCTCCAACATACTCACTTTGCAAACTCTCTCTGCTTCTGTATCTAGGTGTACACATCACGTGTCTGAGAAAACATTCTGGAGCTTATATCACTAAGATTTGATTACTGGGGTTGCAGCTGGCTCAGCAGTTAAGAATATATGCTTTGCCCCTACAGAGGATTTGAGTTCAATGTCTAGCGTCCATATCAAATTATGCACAATCAACTGCCTATAACTCCAGTTCTAGGATAATATAATGCCTCCAGCCTCTGCTGGCAGCTGCACTCAACTGCATGTGTGCATACACATGCTTATACACATGCACACACATGAATGTGCACATATATATGCACACACAAACACATGCATACCTATGCATCCACACATTTAAAAAAATCTTTAAAAAAAATGACTTGGATACCCATCCATCTGCCTAATCATCATAGGCTCCCTTCTCCCTAAATTGTATGAGTTTCTGACAAGCATGTCATTCTTGACGCATAATAAATAGCAGCACATGTACAACACTTAGGAGGACCTTGATAACTATGAAAATCACTAAAAGAAAATGGAATATTTAAAAGAATATGAATAATAGTGTCCTAGAATTGACCACAAAGGTTGGCTATTTGTAATATTCATGTTTTCTTTTCCCCATGTTCATGGTTTTATTTTTTTCAATAATAAAGTCGTCAAATGGTTTTTGGATTATGTCTACAGAGACATAATCAGAGTTCAGAGTCAAAGTTAATTTGTTTGAATATCATACACATTTCACAAAGAAATATAGCAACTAATTGTAAATGTCTCAGGGACTGTAACAGATAAACTCTCACTTGAAAGAATTCTGTATCCACTGTAGTTTCTGTCAATTGTGGAGGTTTGACAGTGTGTGTGTGTGTGTGTGTGTGTGTGTGTGTGTGTGTGTGTGTCTGTAAAATCACACTTTTGTAGATCCACATTTAATTAAGTCATACTTAATTAAGGAAAAATTACTCAACCTAAAACTATATTTTGTGTCTTTAAAGTGAGAAAAATTAGTATCATATAATATTAGGTTTAGGGTTGTTACCAGCATCAAATATTATAGTGAATACAGAGGGCCATTAAAATGTAATTTTTATTCTGTTTTACTATTTTAATTTTAGAATTAAATTAATAGAGGCAACTTGATCTGGCCTCACACTCGCTTGGTATTGTAGGACTTTAACTTCTGAACCCCCTGCCTCCCGTCTCCAGCTCCCGAGTACTGAGGTCACAGACATGTGCACCATGCTTGTTTTGCTTCATGCTGGGGCATGAACTCGGGACTTTGTGCCTGCTTGATAAGCATTCTACCAGCTGAACCACATCCAGAGCCTCATGAAGGACCTTTCAAACATTATAAAACTGCCTTTATACTTTAAACAGACCAACATATACAGATGGGTAGCTGGAATGTTTTCTCATCTTTGAGTTTTGAGACTTGTTAGTATAATATATACATATATAAATAAATTACATAAAATTATATATTATATTTAATTATTACATATTATATATAATATATACATATATAAATTATAGGTTAATATAAATATATATTACAATGTATAAGATCTAGCAGAATAAGATATGGAAATATTCTTTCCTACTGTATTCCATGTCTTTTTATTACCTTAACAGTTTTAATTGGAGTCTTGTCTTTGTTTTAACTTTAGATAAAATCAAAAATGTTTTTATTTCTTTCATAAGTTATATTTTCATGTTGCATGAAGGAATGTGCAGATCAGTCAACAAACAGCCCTATAGTCTCCTCTGGAGGATTTATATTTTCACGGTTGAGGTCATATCATATATGAGCTGAAGCATATGGTGGTCCTGTTATTGAATTTTCTTTTGTTAAGAGTTTGCAACTGGTGATCTTGTTTTTTTCTTCACCTCTCATAGCCAAGGTGATTCTAAAACATTTCAGTGTGCCTCTGAAGACTCACTTTATGTCTGGACCCACATTAGCCACTGATGACCTGTTTACAATGTTTAAGATATCACTGTCAGTTGCAAGTTGTGTTGCAAGGCTCACGAATTTCTAAATCTGTTTATTTGCTTCTTTGTTTTCTTAATAATTTTGGTTCTTCTCACTCTGTTTTGTAACCATAGAAAGTATAGAGTAGGTTTCTCTAAAACAAAACAAAACAAAGAAAAAGAAAAGAAAAAAGAAAAAGAAATTGTTAGTAGTTTGACAGAAATAATATTGCATTTATATAGCAACTTAGGAATAATTTACATGTAAACATACTAAATATTCTAATAATTGAACAGTATACATTATTTCATTTTGTTTATTTGGGCATTACTTAACTTGCATTGGCCTTTTGTAGTTTGTACTTTATGGAAGTAACTTTGTAAAACAATTATACCATAATATTCCATTCCTGGGAGCTACAAGGATTGATACTCTTTCATAGCTTTGTTTGTTTAGTTTGCTGGTACGCAGAAATACAGTTTGTATTTGCAACCCATAATCATGTCACCTGCAATTAAAAGTTTTACTTAGTCTTTTTTAGCCCATTAGCCTGTGACTTTTTCTCTTGTCTTATTGTGTGGGTGGAGTTTTTTCACTGTTAATAGGAACAGTAAGCGTGCTTTCTTGTCTTGCTCTGGTGTTAGGGAAAAAAAGCCTTCATTCTCTTAACTATTTGGTATGGTATTAACTGTAGGGATTGATTTTGTGTATTTTATTTGTTTGTTCATTTATTTATTTATTCCTGGTGTCTTTTTATAAATATCAAATCTGGGACCTGCACTTCTATACCTAATCTACAAAGAATTTTTTAAAAAAAATATGTATGGATAAAATGCATCCTTTGTTCAACCCATTTTCTTCTCTTTTTTGGGTATCTTTTTATCTTCTGCTACTCAGGGTTCACAGCATGAGTCATGAGTCATGAGTAAGTAATTTTAATACATTAAATTGTCCTCTTTTTTTTTTCCCATAAGAGAAGCTGTCCTTGGTGCTGAATTAGTAATGCTGCTGCTGCTGAGAGCATCCATGTACAAGTTTCTGCATGACATCTGCTTTCATTTTGCTAATGCAGAGGTGGAGCTGCTGAATCATGCGTTTCTTATGTGATACTATTGGAGAATTACCAGAATGTTCTCTAAAGTATCTGTGCTAATTTATGTTCCCACTAGCACAGCACAGAAATTTGAATTTCTCCACAATACTTAGCTAGGGTACACCTGCCACTCCAGTCACAGGCTTGTATTTCCTCTCATAGGGATCTAAGAGTTAAGCAGTTGCAGTCCATATACTACACGTGTCTATCCTTTGCCATAACATAGGGGATCTTCTTAGAGCTTTCCCGTCTAGGCTTTGGACAGAGTCTACCCAGGACTCCAAGCCAAGATGTACATGGAGAATTATAGTGATTTCTTCTACTGTATGTCAGTGATGGCTTTGCAGGGTAGCTCAGGACTTTCTGTATTATGTCCAAGTCTCTGGTTGTCATTAGTGGGGTAGTTGGGCAGTATGGTAGTTTATGTTGTTAATTTTACAGGATCTGGAATTACTTTGGAGACAAATTGTCGAAGAGATGGAATGAGGTGGGAAGACCCATCCTCGATGTGGGTGAAACCATTGCACTGAATGGATTCTCAGACAGACATATACAGACAGACAGACAGACACATATAGACATACACACAGAGATATACACATATGGATATGGACATCCAAACAGACACACATACACAGATGGAGAGACAGACAGACAGACAGACACACACACACACACACACACACACACACAGAGAGAGAGAGAGAGAGAGAGAGAAAGAGAGACAGAGAGAGACAGAGAGAGACAGAGAGAGACAGAGAGAGACAGAGAGAGAGAGAGACTGAATATAAGGATTCATCTCTCTCTGCTTCCTGACTGGATCTAATGTGAAAGCCAGTCTGTCTTAGTCAAGGTTTCTATTCCTGCACAAACATCATGAACAAGAAAAGGTTGGGGAGGAAAGAATTTATTCAGCTTACATTTCCTCATTGTTGTTCATCACTAAAGGAAGTCTGGACTGGGACTCAAGCAGGTCAGGAAGCAGGAGCTGATGCAGAGGCCATGGAGGGATGTTACTTACTGGCTCGCTTCCCCTGGCTTGCTCAGCTTGCTTTCTTATAGAACCCAAGACTACCAGCCCAGGGATGGCACCACCCACAATGGGCCCTCCTCCCTTGATCACTAATTGAGAAAATGCCTTACAGCTGGATCTCATGGAGACATTTCCTCAAGGGAGGCTCATTTCTTTGTAATAACTCTAGTTTGTGTCAAGTTGACACATAAAACCAGCCAGTACACAGTCTCCTTTTGCCACTAGCATGCCTTTTATGTCTGGTGCCATGTCTTTCTCATTATGTGGAACATAGCCCTTAGCTCTGGAATACAAGGGAAACATAAGGTTTTTCACTTCCTGAAGTTGCCCCTTCTCTGGTATTTGGTCATAGCAACACAGTGGTCACTAATACACAGAGTTACTCTACTTTCACCAAGGAAGCTGCCAATACTCCCTGGCTTTGGATATTATGTATCAGTAACTTAAAGCTCTTGACCTATCAGGGAATTCTACACACTCCGTACCTGTACCTAACTTTCCCACACAAACAGACTACTCTTTGGAATGCCTGATATATATTATAAGAACTAAAGTGTCTATTCAGTCATTAGAGTTTTAATTATACTCAGTGTACGTTTTTATTTTGTATGTATAAATGCAAAACGATTGTTTTTCATTCTTTCCCAAAGAAAGGACCTTCCTTTTGTTTCAGATTCTGTGTGTATGGGTATATCTGTGTGTACTATAAGTATGTAGTTCCTGAAAAGGCCAGAAGCCGATGCTGGACAGTCAGGTACTGGAGTTAACAGTTGTGAACTGCCATGTTGGTGTTAGGAATGAGACTGCATATATGGATCCCTCCGGGACAGGCCTCATGTTCAGAGTCGAATTTGACCAACACAGAATTCGATTGTATTTGTTTTATGTGTGCTTTGATTTAGTTACAGTTTGATGGCTTTATTTATTAATTTATTTATTTACTTATTTTTGGATATGTTATTACCTTGTTTTTTTTTTTGTTTTTGTATTTGAGGGTTTTTGTTGTTGTATAGAATTTTTGTTTACTTTTTTTGAGAAAGAACTTAAAATTGGGTGGGTAAGGAGTGGGAGAGGGTCTGGAAAGACTTGGGAGAAGGGAAGGCTGTGATTAAATTATACTTATATTTAAAAATTGTTTTAAATAATAAAAAATAAAAATAGTGAGAGAGAAAGAGGGAGAGAGAATGAGAAGAAAGCGAGACAGAGATGGAGAGAGGGAAAGAGGGAGAGAGCAAGAGAGTGATAGAAAGTGAGAAAGAATGAGAGCAAGAGAGCAAGAGAGACTGAGAGAGAAGGGGGGGTATGAAGCCTATGTCCTGTAGAAGAACAGCCAATGCTCCTAAATGCTGAATTAAATCTCTAGCCCAAACTATTTTAAGGCACTTTAATCAAAATAGTATCTAGACTCCATGTTTCGTCACTTTGGTGGCCAGTGGCAAGACCAAATTTGTATAATCTAAGTTCATCTTTCTCCAGGTTCATTTGCTCCTTGCTGTATTTCTATATACTGTCACAAAATGATGCTGCCTCTTAAGGTCTCCTCAAATGCATTAAAGCTTCAGGCACATCTGGACCATATCCTGCTCCTCAGCACCAAGGGGAAGCTGTGCTCACAGTCAGGAAACTCTAAGTGAGATGTGGCTGAAATGAAGGGGTAAAGCAAACTGAATCCTGAGCCATATTCTGACCCCAGAGCTACAAAGGGGACAACAATGTTGTGCTTGGAAATGTAGGGAGCTTTAGACAGGCTCTTGAGATAAATGTGACAGGCAGCAGGCAGCAGCAAGGAGCTCAGGCTGGCCTCCATTTTACTACTCACCCAGGATAACTTTGAAACTCTTATCTTTCTGCCCTCCCAAGTGTGTGCTGTGATCATGTATCCTTTAGAGTGAAATTTTTTTTTTAGCCTTTGTTATTGGACAGCATTTGAGTGGTAACATGAAGCATGAAACCTTCACACACATGTGCGTGTATACACATGCTCATGTACACACACACACACACACACACACACACACACACACCATCAAACAAAAACAAAAATACCCTAGAAGCCAGTGGTTTATTAGGTATTTTCAAAGAAGCATTACAATGATGCAAAAAAGGGAAGAAAGAAAAACATCAAAATAGGAAGTTTATTTGATAAAGCAGAAGAAGCAGAAGCTTCTATAAATACTTCAGCATAAATTTTCCTCTGAGAGATAGAGCAAATGCTTACATTTGGGGAAAATCAGCAAATTTAACACGCAAATTTCTCTTAAAATCTGTGCTTAAAATGACAGTAAACTAAGTATTCTGTTTTCCTCTGATTTCCCCCATGTGTTCCTATTTCTGAAAGTAGAATAGTTAAATGGATTATTTCAGTCCAGTGCCAATGTATAGTGTGTTGCTGTTTTCATCTATTCTTGGGGTGGGAAATTTAGTTTTTCCTATTATTGTATTTCCTAAACATGTGTAATAGTGATACATTTCAAAAATGGAACTAAGTGGCTAAAAGTCCAAAAGCATTTTTATATTTTGTGAAGCATATAATTTGAATTTTAAAAAATGTTTTCTCCTCCATAGTGGTGAATAGTTGATCCACTTTGAGCTTCTGGGCTGGTGATTACATTTTTTGCCACCCGCCCAGAGTTCTCTGGGTTCATGAATGAAAGACATACACACACAGACACACACAGACACACAGACACACACACACAGAGAGAGAGAGAGAGAGAGAGAGAGAGAGAGAGAGAGAGAGAGAGAGAGAGAGAGAGAGAGAGAAAGTTATTTTTAATATGCCTTCAATGGTTGGGCACTTCCTGAAACGCCCATCAGATAGTACACACTCCCCTCCGGTCTTCCTGAGCCAACACTTTCTAAATCTATATTATATGTTTGCTACCCTCCTTTCTTCTGTGCAGCCCTCCCACGGAGCCTCTTTCCCTTTGTATCTACAATTCAGCTGTCTCACCCTCTTCTTCATAGAATCGTCAGTCCTACACCCCTCTCATGGACTTTCCTCTCATAGCAGAATCCCTTCTCCTTCTCACCTGTGTTTTCTTGCCCGAGAATCCTAATTGTCCTGCCTCTTTCACCCTGCCCAGCCATTGGTAGTTCACTCTTTATTGATTAATCAAAAACCAATTGGGGACAGTGACCTTCAGTGTTTGGACATGAAGATTCCCTTGTGATTTGGGGAGCTGAGTTAAGACAAAGCCAATACCTCTCAAAATGATGGGGGCTGAATGGATTTGGTTTCAAAAATGCATATGTTTAAATTCTAGTCCATGAAATGTTCACAGTTGGAGACATGGCCTTTGTGTGGAGGGATCTCTCAGGGTGGAACTGGAGTTCTTATATGACACCTGAGGGAAAGCTTATAGCCCCCTTCATGCTCTCAGCCAGGGAAAAACACAGTAGCTTCCCCTCAGTGTGTACTTAAGAGAGAAGAGCCTGGGGCTCTAGACACTCAGATCAGCAATTAGGAACACTCGCTGCTCTTGCAGAGGACCTAGGTTTGATTTTAGTACCCACATCAGGCTGCTCAGAGCTGTCTATAATCCAGTACCAAAGGATCAAACACTTTTTTTTCTGACTTCTGTATGCACAAGTGGAGCACATATAGTCAAAGAGGTGCACACACATTCACATTAAATACAAGTATATTCAATATATACTGACACCTGGACCTTGGACTTTCAACATCTAGAGTGAAAAAGGCATTTTTTTTTTCCTGTTGGCTCTTGTTACAGCAATCTAATAGCAGTCTATGACATTTATGTGTTAGAGTGGCTAGAACTAAAATATTGAATCCTGAAAAACAAAAGTGAAAAGCAGTTCTGTGAGCTAAAACATGTTCAGAGATAAAGATGTCTCAGATCATGAACACAAATCTCAGGATGAATTTTTCTCCTTCTGTGACTGGCTTCTATGTGCCTCTCACTTGAATTTCTCTGCCACAGCCAGGCCAGTCACACATGAATCTGACCACCAGCACTTGTCAACTATATAACCATGGACTGATTCTTCAACAAAAGATAATTAGTAATAGTTACTTGTACAGCTATGCAGCCAAGATGTTAAGGGGAGTCTAAGAATCAATGGTCTATAGAAACCATTTCAAATGCACCAAGAGATACATTTTATTGCACTTGTTTCAAAGCTGGCACTGGTTAAATAAATTGCCTACAGTCAAATTCTAGACTTTCACCGGAGCTAAAATTCTACTTTCTCCTTTACCAGTAAGCTCCACAAGCATTCTTTGTTTCCTAAAACACAGAAAACTCAAACACTAATTCCTTATGGGTTTTTCATTGTTTTCAACAACTCCGAATCATTGCTACTATTTTTACTGTTTGAAAACAATTTATGACCTTTGAGCAGTAGCAACAATAACAAACATTTAAAATGTGCACAACACATCCAGTTCTCCAAGAAGAACAATGCTTATATTTGTCAGACTTTTAGAAGCATAAAAAAAAAAAAAAAAAAAAAAAAAAGCAATATATTCTTGTTCTGGTTTGGAGAGTTTCTTGTTTCACTGCAAAATACATACAAGTTTTTGAGATTCTGAACACAGCTAGATACCTGATCTTTTACCGCACAGTTTAGAATATGGACAAATGTTTCAGGTAAAAATGACTGCAAGAAAATCAAAGCAATGTCACCACAGGCATGAGAGAACTTCTCTTTCACTCCTCAGTTAGGACTTGAGAGCATGTGGAATTCATGCAAACTAAGAGACTTTTTACAATTCTCTAATAATGAACCCATGTCTAGACCTTTGGATCTCTTGATTCCCTATTTGATATTTTCCACATGACCATGGCACCAAACACAATATTGGGAGCAATGTGCAAACTAGTTCCTATGTCTCTGTGAGTACGAATGTGTCCGGTCTGAGTAACTCATAACACTAAGTAGACAGAAGTTCTTCTTCCTTATTATTCCATATGGCTACTCCATCAAGTTTATTAATGATCAGTGAGTGTTTTACTGTTTATCTATTTAATATATGGATATAACATGTCTGTGTCATGTCAAGTCTTTGACTCTACTTGCAATTTTAGATTTGCAAGTAGATTTAGATTTGCATTTAGATGGGTTAAGAGAGTCACTCACTCAGAAGCTATTGTCACCTTAGTAACATGGGACCACTGTGCTGAGTTGGGCTCATTCAGAAGATGTAGACAGCATATAAGATGGCCAATCTCTGTTGCTTGAGAGCCATGCTCTGCATAATGCCCTGTTCTAAGTAACCTAGTAACCTAACCCTTTCACCTTCGTGACTCATTTCTAAAATCTTGACTAACAAAGGTGGAAGTCTAATACTCCAGAAGTTTCCATCTTGGTCTTTTTCTTTGCCTCTCATTCTCTGTGGCATTTGAATGACTCATTCCAAGGATGTCAGAATGCCCAGCTCTGAGAATGCAGAGGGAGCACCTGGAGGTACCAAAATAACAAGAAGCTTTAAGTGCCCAGATGACATCCAGAATGGTGAGTTTAGAGATCTCCACACATCCTAGGTAAGGCTTGATTGACAGCTACAGTCAATAACATTCTAGCAAGCTCATGAGAGGCTCTCGATCATGAGTACCCAGCTACGTTCATTGTTCCCAGATTTGATTAATCAACATCAGAAATTACAAGAAAATGAATATTGATTATCCTAACTTCAATGATAATGAGTGACAATTAGCTTTGAGGGGTAGAAGGTGTTGAATTGTACACTGGTGAGAGAGAGATCAAAAAGGACTGGAAAATACTCATGAAGCGATTTGTTCATTCACTATTGAGGTAAACCCCTATAATTTGTAATGAAAATAAAAAAAACTAGCCACCAATGTATCAGAAGTTGAAAATCCCTCTAAAATACAATGCATTCCAGTGATTCTGAGTTTATAATATCTGTGTTCTGATTAGAATGTCTGAGTCAACTCAGTTCCACCTTTGAAATGGAATCACCAATGCAGTTGCATTAAAATAGGAGGCCCTTAAAAGTTAGAGCCCTTCTGAAAGGGATTAAGTAGCAGGGGGTCTGAGGGAGTCTGTTTGCCCTTTCCACCCTGGGAGAACACTAAAAAGATTAACATCTATGAAGAATAGGGCCTGAAGATTCTGAGAACCTACTGAGATTTTGACTAGAAATACCTAACTCCAGAACACTGATCTGAGGAGCTGTTGGCAACTGATTGGTGCCAGAAGGAGACTCAGTTTCAGTTAACTGTGTGGTACTTAATTCTCTGACCTTGCTCCCAGAGGGAGGCCACATCATCAATGGTATATGAGTAGTTGAAGTTACATGAATGAAAAACAGGAAAGAGGGTACAGAGATGAATGGGTGGACTAAGAGAGAAGTATCACTCTGAGTTTGTCTTATAGGTGAAATTTCTCTGAAATTTGTATACCCTTGCACTTGCATTTCTGGGTTTATTTTCTTTGCCAACTTAAATGTTGTTTTCAAAAAGGGACTAGACTAAGGTTGGAGACTGATCCACACTCAGTCTGTTTCACAAATCTTAAATCTATTGTGTTTTGTTTGTTTGTTTTGTTTTACTTATTACTTTTGAGACAGACTTTGGCGACATATCCCTGGCTATCCTGGAATCTATTATGTAGGCCAGGTTAGCTTCAGACTTACAGAGATCTACCTGTTTCTGTATCTCAAGTATTGAAATTCAAGATATGTACCACTAGGCATCAGCATTAGCCTTTTTAATAGAGAAAAAAACACAAAACCAAATTTTGTCTCTGGAGTCACATTTGCTTAACTGTAACTGTAAATAGAAGATAAACATTAAAATGATAAATGAAACATTTGTGTTTATAAGTAGCAGTAGCTGATAAAGGAAGAATGAATAGACCAGAAAGGCGAGATGGAAGGGATAGTGTAATATTTTAACTTCATGCTTTACACCAAAAAAAAAAAAAAATGAGTTTATTTTCAAAATTAATGCTCTTAATTCTTCTTCTGGCTACATAGAAATTTTGAGACAGGGGTAAAGAGATGTGCATAACCTTTCCTAAATCAGTAAAAACCAAGAATAAAACTGGACTTTAGAATAGCTGGACTCTTTAAAAAAAATACTGCCTGTAGTGTTTATAATAAATGGTACCTTTAAAAATCTCTGTATCTGCAGAGAAATTTTATAACATAAATTGTTCACTTAACTTTAACTGCTACAGATTTTGGCAGACAATAAAATTAAACGGTGGGTGATCACCAGAATGTACGACATCTTTCAATATACCACTGGGTTACTAATGCATTTTAAGAGAAGAAATCTCCTGCTATGTCCTTAGCCTGTCATTAGGACTATGAAGCTGTAATACTTTCTACCATAATTGCTGGGGGAAAAGGAAGTTATATTTTAGCATGAGCTAGAAAAATTACTTAAAGATTTATTTATTTTTATTCTATGTATATGGATGTTTTTCCTGAATGAATGTCTCTGTACCATGTGTGTGCACATCCCCGAGACCAGAAAATGGCATCAGAACACTCTGAATTGAAGGTACAGATGTTTGTTAGTTACCATATGGGTGATGAAAACTAAATCTAATTCTTTTTCTCCAAGACCAAAACAAAATTAGTTAAATAGCTAAGTCATCTGTCCAGTCTCCAAATTTAATTATTTTTAAAAGTTTATTTCTGTTGGTTTTAATCATATGTATATGAGTGTGCTGTGTGTGTATATGTGTATGTGTGTATATATGTATGTGTGTGTGTGTGTGTTTGTATATGTGTGTATTCACAGTGCCCTGAGAGGCCAGAAGAGGGAATTGGATCTCCTGGAACTTCAGTTCCAGGCAATTGTGAACCACCGTGTGAAAGCTGGGATCTGAACTCAGGTACTTTGAAAGTGCTCTTAACCTCTGAGCTACCTTTCTAGTCCAAAATGTTTGTTTTTGAAGTGAGAATGTATGTGAACAGATACTAGGATTGCATATGATAGAAATGGCTTTCTGGTTAAAAATCTCTTTGGTTTTCCTGGTTATCTCTATCTTCACCAGCTCAATTAACACTACCCCACCAATGTATGCTAGCTCCGCTCTTAGCGTCATGCTTCCTCCCAGAGGGCTACAATTATAGTATCTTGCCGTCTCCATTCAAACATCTTCCCAAGCTCTTCCTGACTTCTTGTGATATCAACTATGTTGACAGTTCTTGCCAAGATAAGTACATCATATTTAATTCGCCAACTCATGACTCTATTTATGGATTTTATTGAGTAAAAAGTTCTTACCTATTGACCTACCTCACAGATGTGCCGATGCCTCTGTACCTTAGCCTGCTGACATGCCCTTCTCTTCACAGTGATCCCCTCATATACCATGTGACTTCCCATCTATGAGTTCTTTCGGTGTAAATTCACCCTACCACACTTGGAAAAAAGCTACATGTGCTATTCACCTTTCCAATAAATGCCTATTCCTGGACACTGAGATAGTTCAGGAGCGGGGGTGGATACAAGTGCTTGCCAATAAATCTGATGATCTGTGTTTAAATACCAGGAAGTCACATAGGGAAAACAGAGAACCAAATTGTCCTTTGACCTCCACACATGTGCTAGGGCACATTTACAGTCCCCACCTTCGCTGAACACATATGCACAAATAAATGAATTTAATAAAATTGTTTCCTGTTTGAGTTTTCACTTACTAAATCACTCTTATCAGGAAACTTAGTGATATACTTTTGTTAGCTGTGAATCTTCCGGCCAGCCAGGATTGCATGTGGAAAGAGTAACAGGGGAGTTATTTGGGGGAGGAAGAGGCTAAGGTCATTGACAATTACTTTTTGGTTTTGATGGTACCCATTTACCAGCCAGAGAAAGACATTCTGACTTAAATACCAGACCCAAGTGATGGTCTCTCTGAAACCAAAGAAAGGATGAATCCAAGGGGCACACTCCCTTAGTCTATTTGCGAACCTGAGTGACCTTGAGCCTCAAATTCAGTTTTGCAGATGATCATATTAAAAGCTTTACAGCTCACATCAATAAGTATAGAAACGCAAGTTCATACATTATACAAAAAATATCACTTTAAAATGTAAAATTAATCGCCTTCTTAGCTAAAGGCTACAAAGATGTAAAATAGACTGCAAACAACAGAAGTGAATTACCCTATAACTTTCATGAATCTGATTTTCAAGATAAAATGATAACAAAAACTACTTCTGCTATATATTGCTCACATCATTAAAAACATACACAATATGCTAGTTCATGAAATATTTTACTATTGTTCTCTTATAAAAAATGTAATCGTTGGCTTTCTCAGTAAACAGCGGTCTAGCCCAGAGCCTCCCTCCAACTGTGATATGCCATAATGGTGTGTGTTATCAAGAGGGAGGTTGAAATATTGATCTCTTCAGTATTCCAGTTTACCAGGAAGAAGCTACAATGACTCCAACCCCCAGAACACTTGATTCCCACTGGCCTCTATGCTATTATACTTTTCTCAATAGCCAAGCAAGAACCATGCTTTTATTAGACATTAGTTTATACTATCATAGAATATATATTATTAGATTGGATATACCCTCAAAATCAGAGAATTTATGCCTGGTACATTAAACATGGTGAAAAATAATAAAACATGTCTAAGGAAGTATTTGGACCTAGAGGAAACTCAATACGCTAGCAAAGTTTACATAGCATCAAATTCTGTTCTTCTTTTTCTCCCTGGAGGCTGTCGGACATCAGCCTGAGGGGAGAAAGGGAGCAGAGGCAGAGAGCAGGGTTCAGACAGCCGTGAGTACGAACAGATTGACCTCTGCAGACAGCTGCAATGAGACAAGTTGACTTTATTGTTCCAGGAATAGGGTATATAGGGGCTTTTTTTTATGAGTATGGATGAAAACGGCTAATTGGTCATGGCATTAAGCAAGTAAGAAGGGCTGATTGGTTATGATACAGCACATAACTATCATGCAATAATTATCTGAGAAGCCGTAGAGGGATGTGTGTGCAGCCTTGAAGAAAGCTCTTTACAAGGTCAGTTTTCAGGCAAGGCCAGCCAAAGCCAGCCATACCCTCCAAACAAAGACAGAGACAGAGAGTCTGAGAAAAAGAGTCCCACATCTGGTCATGGGGGACTGCTACCTTAATGGAAAAGTTCCCTAATGTCAAACTGTCTTCTAAATATGATCACAGACAAATGGTACTGGATCATTATTAGAGAATCATTCTACTGAAACAGTAAATGCAGAGTCTCATGTATGTACAAAGTGCTGAGAATAAGATGATGATCTGTGCTCAGCAACACATTCACACCATCCCCTATGATGCTAACAAAACATTCACACCATCCCCTATGATGCTAACAACACATTCACACCATCCCCTATGAGGCTCAGGGAACATCACACAAGGAATGTTAAGAGCTGGAAGACAGGAAGAAGGGCTGAGAGATGTCATCACGAACAGTATAATCACGAACTCACAAGAGCTTACAGATACCTGCCCTGGATCTACATAATAACAGACCTATCTGTAATCAAGCATGGATGGACACATCTGGTCTCACTGACAAATGGATTGCTGGCTACTGACAGATTCAGGGAGTGGAGACATCATTGTCTCTAGTTGTGTGCTCACTGATGACCCAGTTCACTCTCATGAGTAATTAAAGCCAACGGTCACGCAGAGGGCCCTGGTTAAATACAAAGCAAAATAATCCAAACATAATGAACCTGGGAAAGACTAGTTAGGATCTATGGAGAGGCATATAGTGGTGGAAGGCAGATAGAGAGTGTTAGCAGGGAAGACTAATCAGAACCCGTAAGGCAGTATTCTGTATTGCTGATACATGGTTTAGAGGTCAGAGTGAAACCAGCCTCTCCTCAGTGGACACAATTACATATTTGTGTGCATGTCTGTGAGGAATTTTGAAAGAATAAAATTAATCAATAAAAAATACCCCATTAACTTACTCTCCCTTACCTAGCTGGATTTCAAAGAAAATGATGCATTCCAACATATGTGATTTTTATTGTTAATGTAATTAAGTAAAGGATTCACTGAAGTGCATCCTGCACTCCTTTGATTTTTCTTAGTTTTCATAGAAGACTCCCTCATTTTTTATTGGTTATCTTATTTACTTACATTCAAATGTTATTTCCCTTCCCAGTTTCCCTTCTGGAAACCCCCATCCCATCCCCCACCTGCTTAAATGAGGGTGCTCCCCCACCCACCTACCTACTCACTCCCACCTCCCTGCCCTGGTATTCCCCTACACTGGGGCTTCAAGCCTTCACAGGACCAAGGACCTCCCCTCCCATTGATGCCAGATCATGCCATCCTCTGCTCCATATGCAGCTGGAGCCATGGGTCTCTCCATGTGTACTCTTTGGTTGGTGGTTTAGTCCCTGGGAGTTCTGGGGGGTTTGGTTAGTTAACTATTATGTTCTTCCTATGGGGTTTCAAACCCCTTCAGCTCCTTCAGCCCTTCCCCTAACTCCTCCATTGGAGTCCCCATGCTCAGTCAGTTGGATAGCTGCAACCATCCACATCTGTATTAGTCAGGCTCTGCAGAGCCTCTCAGGAAACAGCTGTATCAGGCTCCCGTCAGCAAGCACTTCTTGGCATCAGCAATAGTGCCTGGGTTTGGTATCTGCATATGGGATGGATCCCCAGGTGGGGTAGTCTCTGGATGGCCTTCCCTTCAGTCTCTGCCCCACTCTTTGTCCCTGTATTTCCTTTAGACAGGAGCTATTCTGGATTAAAATTTTTGAGATGGTTGAGTGACCCCATCCCTCATCCAGGGGCTGGGCCTAACCTCTGAATATGGTCTCTACAGGTTCTATCTTTTTTGTTGTTGGATATTTCAGCTAATGTCATCCCCACTGCGTCCTGGGAGACTCTTGCTTTCCTGGCATCTGGGACTTTCTAGTGACTACTCCTAGTTCCCCATCCCTCGCTCCTACTTACTTCATGTTTTCTCAGAAGCAGCAAGAGAAATAATCCTTCATCATGCTCTCTTAGATGAACATATCTGCATCATATGTTGTAATAAGCATAACCATATCATATGTTATAAAATGTCCTCCTACAATCATGCCTTGGGTTTGTGTCACATGGTAGTGTCTATTAGTGTATCTATCAGGCATATGACATGCTTGTATGTTTCACTTGGAAATGTCATAATCAATCAGGAGGGACTGCGGCTGTAACTAGCTGGAGAGGGTCACGTTCTTAATAGGCCATGAGTAGAGGTTACTATTGTTTCTGTGACGGACAACTTGGTTGATAAACATCAAACTCTACTTTTCCTCCTCTGAGTCCTTTCTCTGGCTGGTGATCATCGTCTCCTGCTTCTCATTACCACCCTTTCCTTCCTTAATGGAGTTCCTTCCTGTGATGAGGCATCATCAGTAGGTATGATGTAGAACACCATCTTCACAGTGGTTTAAAGGCCAAGTAATCGCCTTCCCTGTGCTGAAAGCCAAGCCCTGGATGTATAAATTACATTCTGCTGCCTTAACGCTGAGAAAGTGGATGAAGAGCATATAGAGCATAACAGGTCCATTTTAGGATTTATCCTAAAAGTAGAAATATCTGGAAACTGGCAGTAACAACTATAGTATCCGTGAGGTTCCGTGTCACACGAGGATACTATCGATGTCATTACAAGTTCAGCATGGGCCAGAACTGAACCTTCACCAGAAGTGCAGGCTGACTTTGATGTGGACGCCACGTAGAGCATTTTGGGTGGTTTGAATATTTCTTCTCTTGTTTGGCAGCTTTCATTAAGAGTTTGCTGCATAATTTAGTCATCAGTGTTTTCTGTGGCTTTCAACTCAGAACCACAGTGTTTCTTGCTTAGAACATTTCAATATAAATTCTTATTAAATTTACTTGCACCCTATGAAAAGGATCGTAGGAAAAGCCCAACTCTATCCTTTTCTAACTAGACATTTATGAAAGTAGGGTAAGGACCAGAGATGTGGCCAACTTCTCTTTCTAGGTGGTGTCTTGTTTGCTTTGAGAAGATATTCTGACTTAGGCTAGAGTTGAAGAAGTTTAAAGACCTTAGAAGCATCCTCATGCTCACAGTGGTAAAGAACTGAAGAGCAGATTTCCATTTTCTCATTCTTCTCCTCCATCTCTCTTCCTTTTATCCCACGCCAATTCATCTCCTCTATCTTTAATTCTTTTTACTTTTGGCATTATCTTCAAAGACCTGCTTCACGTTTTCAACATCAGGAAATGTTTCAGTCTTTGCCTATGCTTTTCTGGAATCCACTCTCAAGCCTTTTATTATTATCTTTTTGACTGTCAAGTTTCTGCTAATGCATCGGAATCTGTCCATTTTCCTAATAAGATACTATTGACAAGGAAATTGTGTATCAGTCAATAAACTATAGCTAAAATGTCAGAAAGCTATTTTCCAGTGTACATTATATAGTGTATTTCAGTACTTGTGGAATTTTTCTTCATTTTAAAGTTGACACAACTGAGAATCACCTAGAAAGAGAGTTTCAGTAAGGAATTATTTATCGTATGTTGGCCTATGGTCATGCTTGTTAGACATTTTTTCATTGAATTAATTGATGTGAGAGGATCCATCTTGGATGTGGGCAGCTCCATTTCATGGGCTAGGCCCAGTCTGAATGGAAGGAGAGAGCAAGATAAGCACTCCCATGCATTGGTTCATTGCTGTCTTGACTGCTGGATTTGAGTCCTATCATAGTCCTCTTTTGCAGAGAAGATAGAATTATACTAAGTAGATATTTTATTTGTCAGCAACTTCTTCAAGTTGTTACCTACTGGTCCTAGCTCATGAAGGATAAAAGTTCTTCAAAGCCATGACTGACATGTAACTTCTTCGGAAATACTTGGATATCCAGGTTAAGCAAGTGATTCACAAGACACAAATCTCTCTCTAAGGCTCTCAGAGTACCTGTGGTCTAAGCTCTGAGATTCAGGCTAGAAGGAAAGGAAATCCTGTAATCTGCAAGCCTGTCTTAGGCTGTTACAAGGTAGAGAGGACTGACAATGAAGTTCTCTGAGTTTGAAATCCAGGTTGGTGTCACTCACAAGGATTTTCTGAAAGCATTATTGTAATCGGGTTCAATGGACTCTTTCAACAGATGTGCTTCATTGATGGCTCTTGTATGTAATTGAATACACAAAAGTCATGATCTCTTGTTCAAAAGCTCACTGAGGAACCTTTTAAAAGGCTGACCTGAGCTTTCTGGAAGTGGCTAATATCTGTCTCTGGACAGTAATGAATGACTTCCTTAATCTCTCCTCTGCCCTGCCCTTTGACAGAGCCTGCTGCTTTTGTATTGCTGAATTGAGGTGACATCTTATTGATTATATTATGCTACATTAACAATGTGATCTTATAAGAAATGTTAAATTTAAATGTTAAAAAAAGAGACTTGATAATCAACTATGAAGAGAATCCTCTAGGAACGGATACATAACTAAACTTCGGTGCCTGCCTTTAAGGATGAAGCATCCTAGCAGGGGAAACTTGTTTGTAAATGGCTGTTTATGATCACAGATAAAGGGAAACAAACACCCAGTAGAAGAAAAGCACATCCTAGGACAGACTAAATAACTGTCACTAAAAGGGAGTCTAGAGTCCCCTTGCAAGGGTAGTAACCTTAGAGTCAGGGTTCAACCATAAATACAAATGGCAGTAGACAAGGAAATGCATTCTAACCGCAAAGAACAGAGTTAACCAAATCATAGTAGCCAACAAGCCAATGGTGTCCTGTGACTAAATGGCCAGCATCTTAGAAATGTGAATTGGATTGTGAGTTCAAGGCCACTCTGGGTTAAACAAATCTTTTAAATTAATTAACTACTTTTAAAATTGGGGTTTCACCAAAAAAGTTGGGTTTTGTTCATAATTATTAATTTTTAGCTTAATAAAAGATGCACCGTGTTTCGAAGAGATAATGTGATGAAACAAATAGGGCTATCTTTAAGTCCTGCAGCTACAAGAGGAAAGTCATTTCAATAGAGGGTTTACAAAGAGGACATGGCTCTCTGAACTATGGTTACTTCAAGACCTACCTTTTAAAGACAGCATTACCTAGAACTGAAAGAAATTACTCTTGCTGGAAGAAAGAAAAGGATTCCTAGGAGTCAAGTCTACAACAGAGTTTCTTAAAAGATGAGGATTACTTGGCATGTTAAGGAGGAGGTAGAAATATTCCAAATGTGAGGCACAGCATGGGCCAGACCTAGAGATGGTAGTAGCCTTAGTGTGTGTGTCCACACGATTGGGAAGATGTCCACCGATATCACATAGGCTGTTTTTGGTAACTCACCATGGAAAACATGTTTAGTGAATTTGAGGAGAATGAATTAAATGAAGCAGATAGACTGTACGAGGAGATAGAAGTGATACTATGAAGATGGAGAGACAATGGTTCAGGTGCAGCAAAGGAGAAGACACTAATAAGCCCCAGCTAGTTCTGCAGGAAAAATTCTGTTGCCTCACTCTGCTGGGCAGAGAACATTTTTTTCAGTCCTACCTAGAATGTAGAATAGTAATTTTCAAATGCTGCAGAGAGCCAGGATCTCTGCATTTGGACCGAATCCTCTGGCATTTGTGTATAGATGCTTAGGGCAGAGATGAGATATACAGAGAGTAACCTGAGTCCAGCTTACTAACGCAATCCATTCTGTTAATTCAGAGGTCAGTTTAACCAATTCACTATTTAGTTGTTATAAAGAAAACACAACAGAAAATTTCACAAGTAGCCTCAGAATTCTTAAAGTGTCTCAGTTTCCTATAGGGATGTGTAAAACGGTTTAATCACCCAGGTTTCTAAGAAGGAAGGGCTCCTCGGAATGCATTTTTCTTGTCTTCCTTTATTTTTATTTTTAGTGAGGTCTCATTATTATGGGTTAGATGCCACTGTAGACAAGGCTAACGCTGATTATTTTCAAGCCTCCAGCTCCCAAGAGCTGAGATTATAGGTGGGCACCACCATGTCTTGTTCACATGGTGCCAGGACTGAACACAGAGATCTGTGCATGATAGGTACAGACTCTACCACAGGGCTATATCTGCAGTTTGGGATTCATCAGTCACTGGATGAATATACTATTATTTCCACGTAATACCATTTTTCAATAGCAAGGGCAATCAGAATGTCTTGTTCAGGGTCATTTATATGTCTGCTCTGTTTTCATCTTCTTTCTGGCTGGGAGTCAAACTACATAGTGTTGGATGGTCTGTAACAATAGACGTTTTTGACCTGCTGATTCCTGACTTTGATAGAGCCAATAACCAAAGGAAAGTATTGTCTATCAGTTCTTTCCTGTAGTAGATTTCCTTGTAATTTGTTTGTTTGTTTGTTTGTTTGGAAACAGGGTTTCTCTGTGTAGCCCTGGCTGTCCTGGAACTCACTCTGTAGACCAGGCTGGCCTCAAACTCTCAGAAATCCGCCTGCCTCTGCCTCCCAAGTGCTAGGATTAAAGGTGTGTGCCACCATTGCCCAGATTTTTATAATCTAAAGAAAGAAGCAGAGTTGTTGTTAATGGAGTAATGAACGGCCTCATGTTGCAGTTATCCAGGTCAGTTATTAAAAAAAAAAAAAAAAATATCCAAGCCAGGTGTGGTGGCGCTTACCTTTAATCTCAGCTCTTGCAAGATGGAGGCTGGAGGATCTCTGTCAAAACCAGCCTGGTCTATATAGCAGATTCTAGTGCAGCCAGGAGCACATGGAAAGATCCCATTTCAAACAACATCACAGTAATCCAATGCACCTCCAGAAGGGATTCCTAAGAGGTGGAGGAGCTCGGTGTTTGGACAATATATGGGAGTATAAAGGATTTCCTTTGATTATTAAAATGATTAAAAAAACCTAGCTTTCCAGATATTGATGTCTCACTTAAACCACCACTAACATGTAGGGAACAGTGTAAATGTCTGAATTAAAACAGGGGAACCTTGTGCTCTAATGTGAAGAAAACACTTAGAACACTGGTTCTGGTTCTCAACCTGTGAGTCATGACCCCTTTGGAGGTCAAATGACCCACAAGGGATGCCTAAGATCAACAGAAAATACAGATATTTACATTATAACCTACAACAGTGGCAAAATAACAGTAATAAAGTAGAAACGAGAATAAATTTGGGGTCGCGGGTCACCATCATGTGAGGAAGTGTATTAAAGGGTCATGACATTAGATAGGATGTGACCACTGACTTGGAAGGTCATAGACTCCTAAAAACCTGCAAATGAGTCCCAGATTCTGATTAAAAATCAAAGGCACCATGTTTCAAGACTCTGTTGGTGACTGAGATGAGAAAGTTTAGGCTTCCTCAGTCACAAAGATACTTAAGGCAAATTTTCTAAAGAGTAGTGTTCTGGGGAGGGTCTCAGGAATAAAGAAAATTCACAGGAGACCCCCACTAAGTTATCCTGAGGAAGCTGGGCTAAGCCTGAAGAAACAGCTAAAAAAAAAAAAATGAAACAAAGAGAAAACAGGACACATTAGTATTCTTTTGCTAAAATGTGAGCTCCCAAGGCTTCGGAACACAAAGCATGACATTTCCAATTATGTAATTTGATAATTATTTAAATGATAAGTCCAAGATATGACCCTGGGGTGAACAAAGATGTCAGTCAATGGTGGAGGACAGAAGAGTTGGAAGTATCTTTTTTTTCATAAACAATCTCTCCGCGGGAGAGAGAAAGCACACCGTCTTCAGCATTGGTTAAGATCAAACTGATCTAATTATGTTTTCCATTTAATTTATTGCACCGAATTCCCTTTTGTGAGGCCTGCTTTTGATAAATTTCAAGGAAAGCTGCTTTGGAAAAAGTTCAAATTAGACTTATTTTTTTCAAAGAGGAAAACAGAGGCATACTTCAAGGATACACCCAAAGCTTGTCTGAAGAAAAGACCAAAATGATTAACTAGGAATCTCAAAAAATGCTTTTTATTTAATAACAAGATCCATTTTGTGCAGAAGAGCCTGGAAATATTCTATACATTTCCTATTTGGGATGTAAGACATAATTTGAACGGGCTATCGAAATGAACGTTATCTTATAACTAAATAGAGGAAAAGGCTTGGGGTTTGTGTGCTCTTTGGGCTGTGAAGATTTTGTATTGGTGCTTAGCTATTCAGTACAGCCATTATTAATCACAGATGGATTAACGACAATGTATTTCTGCCTCTGAACAATTTTGCCTCACTCTTTCTAATGTAGAGTGACTGCCAACAGTTCTGAACACTGTAGGAATTCACTACCTCTTCTTCTCCTTGAGTATCTGGCAGATGTAGTCTCTGCCTATGGAGTACAAAACTGCAGAGCTGGCACCTCATATCGATGTTATGGCATAGAGCCTGCAGGGGAGACTTCCCTAATGCATTCACAAAACTGAGACACAAGCAAGGTGCAGCAGTCCTGGTCGATGTTGGCTATTCCACCCCAGAGGAAATTTCCATTTGGATAAAAACAAAAGCTACATACATTTTCTCTTATATTTAAGATGCCATTTTCAGAAGGTGAAGAATAGAATCCATTAACTTAGCAGATCCTAGTTCCCACCTACTCAAAGCAAAGAATGTCATCAGACAGTATATTAGGCCTATAGAAAAGCTTCCCTCATCTTTCTATAACTACCTTTTTTTTTCCCTGATGTGCCCAACAAGGTATTCTAAACTTACTGTGATTATGAATTTCTTTGTACTATAAAACGTCATGAAATTGCTACCACATTGGATCACGGGATTTGGGACAAGATAAATCTGTGTTCCTAAGGCTATGGTTACTCAAAATGCTTCCAGAACAAACCCTTATTACCTTAATAAAATGGATAACAAGTACTTGATTTGAATGAGTGAAGGACCACTACAATCTTGTGTAGTAGGAAAGAGACATTAAATGACTGTAACACAATCAACTTCCAAAGCAAGTATGTATATTTTCACACAATGACTTACATGTTCTCAATTGTTTTTGTTTGTTTTGAGACAGGGTCTCAAGCTACAGCACAGGCTGGTCTTCAATTTATTATAAGACTATGACTCAGGATCCATGTCCGTCTAGTCTGAGTGCTGGGCTTGCAATAATGTACCACCATAACTATATGCTTGTTTTGTTACATTAATAACTTTGAGGAGTGGATGTGGAAATAACAGTTTAATATCAAGAGCGATAGATGTGCCATTGCCACCTTTCTTCAGAATATTTCAGAGAGATGATAAGAAAGTTGATGGATTTATTATAAATAATTTCAAGAAAGAGCTTCAAGATGTAAAATGATACTAAATGTTTGATTGCCAATGTTTTGTTTGTTTGTTGGTTGGTTGGTTGGTTTTAAATATCACCCATTAGAGCTGCAGAGATGGCTCAACAGTTAGAGCACTAGCTACTCTTGCAGAGGATCTGGGTTCAATTTTTAGCAACCACATAGTGGATCATATCATATGTAATACCAGTTCCAGGGTATGCGATGCTCTCCTCTCTTCTCATAGGGCAGACATACATATGGTGCATAAACAAAACATCCAACCATGTAAAGTGATAAAATTAAAAAGTATTATGCATCCCTCCCTTTCACAAACAATATGAATTTTTTTCATAATTAACATGCCCTACATATCCTGTAAGGAATGATGATATAAATCTGGAAACTAAGTACTGCAGGAATCCCAGACACAACATCACACCTTTATCAAGAGGCAATATATAAGTGGCTTTCCAAATTCAGAGGAGTTTCACACTGACAGAGGGAACTCACAAGAAGGAGTTTCTGCCATGTTGATTTATAAAACATTGTTGACTGTCATCTTTGCTCGTGAATCTGTGTGAATCCTGACATTTCCATGGGTCCCTTGGAGAAATGTTAACAATAGTATTCGAAAAGAAAATATCATTATACTGAGAGATTCAAAGCATTCTCTGCCCAATTTTATAAAATAGTAACTTGAGTACTGCAACCAAAACAGTCCTGTATTATATATTTCTTAAACAATGAGAGAAAAATATGGGCAAGATTCAGAATGCTATTTTTCATAGAATTGCATGTTAAGAGTAGCCAGCATGTCTCTGCATACATAGAAAAAACTTGCTACGGTTAAATAATAAGAAACCCAGGGGTAGCAATAATATAGCCAAATGAAAGGCTGCCGACTACTGCATGTTTAACCCCATGCTGGCCTAATTATAGCTCCAAACATCTCCAACATTAATAAACACTCACAAGTGGCTAAGGCTTGGGAGTGTTGCATGCATTCGAAAAGACCTTGGGTTTTTTTTTTTTTTTTTCTCTCAATGAATATATTTATTTCACTGGGATGAGCTTCGCGTCACATAAATAGGATACCAAACACCAATTAGACGGCGCAGTGATGTGCTAGTGGTTAGTACACAATCAAGTGACACAGCCCGAGAGCTCTCGTTTTCCTATGTGTAGATCTTTGGTTGCTATGCAGATTCAGATCTGAGGAACAGTGTAGCTGTCACTGTGGACGGTGACTCACCAGTGCTTGTAAGAAAGTTGACATTTCTCATCACACCTTCGGTGTAAGCACCGGGTTCGTAACTATCCATTTCACCCACGACGATGTGAGCTACTCTTGCGGCCCGTCCTCTGATGGCACCTGCAGCTCGGTCTAAATTGTCAGCATCCTGATCCCTCAAGGCTATAATGCATTTGTTGACATCTTCTAGGATGTGGCTTTCTGGAAGGAAACAAACCAAGTTACTTGTCTGCATGTGTTTTGATTACACAGCTGTAACAATTGAAATAATATTAACTTTTTACTTCAGGCACACCATGTACTGGGGATGCTGAGAATTAATTATGAAGTAAAGTTATCTGATTTTTAAAAATTTCTTTACTTAGTAACAGTAACATCCATTAAATATAACACTTATTATTAACATTAATAACACTGAACATTAATGTTTCAGGTTTCAAGGAAATGGCCCGCCTGATAAAGTCCTGACGTATAAACAGGAAGATCTGAGTTTAGACCACCAAGACCCACTTACTATCTGGACACTATAGCTATATATGTAAGCAGAAGAACTATGTTTGGAGATAAAGACAGGGAGAACCCAGAGCATTTATAGAAAGTCAGTCTAGCAAAAGGACAGTGAGCGCCAAGCTCAGAGAGAGCCTCTGTCTGAAAATAATAAGGTGGCCAATGATAAGTATAGGTACCCAACACCACCTTCTGGCCTGTTCATGTTTGCAGATAGATGTGCACCCCCAACACTCCCCTCCCCAGAGAGAGAGAAAGAGAGAGAGAGAGAGAGAGAGAGACAGAGACAGAGACAGAGACAGAGACCTAGAGAGACAGAGACAAAGACCTAGAGAAACAGAGACAGAGGAGATAGAGACATATACATACACATACACACACACACACACACACACACACACACACACATATATATATATATCGAGAGAGATGCCTTGCTTGGCTTGGAGAAATACATCACTTCCAATCCCAGCACTTGAGAGGCATAGCCACAGCCACGAAGTATAGAAATTCAAGACCAGCTAGCGTTATATGGAGAGTTAAAAGCTGCATAGTAAAGTTATTTTGAGCCACCTAGGGGGATAAAAGACAGAAAACTGTCTATGTTATTTTAGGTGTTGGTTCCAGTAGAGTAAGTATGTTTTATATCTGAGGGGAAAGTACAAGTTGAAGGCATTTTTACATTAGAATAAAATACATTAATTATAGAATGTTTAGCTCTGAATAAAAGCAATTCTGTATAAGCATACAAACTTAAAACCACCATCTTTGACAAGTATATGGAAGAATAAAAATATGGAATTTCACTAAGCTAGCAGATAATAAAATATAAAAAGTTTAATATTTTAAAAATATTATTCATATGTATGAGGGTAGCTGAGTATGTGTGTGTGCATTTACATGCTGGCAGAGGCCAGAAAAGGGCACTGATCCTCTGGAGTTGGAGACTGGTGTAAGCCACCAGGTGTGGATGCAAGGAACTCTGAAAGTAAAGCGAGCATTTTGAAACATTGTGTCATCGCCACAATTCCCCAAACTAAAATCTTTTTCTTATAAAGCAACAATTTCTCAAGTCTGTGAACACACACACACACACACACACACACACACACACACACACACACACACCCATTTATTAAGTTGGTGCAAACAAATCCCTGAGAAAGTTGCCTACTCTTAAATAGAGCTGCAGAGACTTCCTCTTCCTCATTCATCCTTGGCAGGGTTAGAGTGTCAAGACTTTAGGGAGTTAATTCTCATGATCCAACAACAACTTTCTCTATAAAACTATTACTGTTCTCAAATAAAAGTAAGGTTATAATCTAATGTGTGTAATATCAACAAATATAAACAATGATTTTTTTTGTTTCTTGTTTTAAATTTTTCTTATTGTTTTTGCTGGATTTTTGTTTTTGAAATAGATTATCACGCTAGAGCCCTGGGTGGCCCTAAATTCTCTTTTGTCTCAGCTTCCCATGTGCTGGGATAACAACCATTCATCACCATACACACGATTTTTTTTTTAAGGAATTTCATAACAATTAGTGATTTAGCCTCAGGCTTTATCACATAAATCCCCACTCAAGATAATTAAAGTCTCTGTTATTTATCAATATACACAAAGATAGTTACAACAAAAGATCTTAGTATACCATAATATTTTATTAACCTTTCTTCCTCTCTTTCTTGTTTCTAGTGGATGAGTCTGTGCACATGTATTGACTGTGCCGGAGTAAGTTAATCACATCACTCATAATAAATAAATAAATAAATAAATAAATAAATAAATAAATAAATAAATAATAGAAATATATTATATAATATATGTATATATCTATTATCTATTATATATAATATATATATATATATATATATATATATATATATATATATATATATGAAAGCTATTTCCCTCAATGCTGTAACTTAAATGAACCCAGGCTATCTCTGGATGCATAGGACAAACCTGCTATGGCTGAAAAATAAGGATAAAAATATAATAGAATATTGTCAGTAAGCCCTATCATTCCATTGCTAACCCATATTTTTATCGTCTTTCTTGACTCTTCCCACATGCATCTGAAAACACTGACAGAACTTCAAACTTCACTGACCACTTCTGTGGGTTAGCATGATCACATTGTATAATTTTTAAAATTATTATTAGTTTTTACTTCTGAGACTGTAATATAATGCCAACCTCACTACTCCATTCCTTTTCCCCAATACTCTCATCTAACTAATCTTCTTTGCTCTCTTTAAAAATTTATGGCTTCTCCTTTCATTAATTGCTGTTGTATATGTATATGTATATGTATATAATATATATATCATATATATATTTGTATGACTATATATATGTATAATAGCAAAAATACATATATATTTTGAATATTATCTTTTCTGTCTATATAATGTTACTTGTATGGACATTTTAGGAATGAATATTTGCTATGGGTTAACCCACTGATGTGCTTTTCCTTGGGGAAGACTGTTTCTCCCACTCTCTGCATTCCTTAGTTGCCTGTAGCTGTTCAGTTAGCCTCTATCTATTGATTTGAAAACTTACTCCCCCCAAAAATTAAAGACTGAAAACCTTAAACTATACACCCACCGAGGCTTTAAACTAGTATGTAGCATTCCCTTATAGATATATCATAAGATATAAGCCCAGAGGTGGTTACCTTTCAACAGGAAACATGCTAACATTACCATCTTATCTCTCATGTAAAGAAATAAAAGTTTAAGTGAAGGGGGCACAGTAGTGATGCTTTTGAAAGTCGTCAAATACCAAAAAGCTATCATTCCCAGGTGTATTTATAAGCCTTTGAAAAGTATAACACATATGCATACGATGAGTGCTCCATCTCTTTTCTCGACTGGTTCTCAAGCTTAGACTGCATTGATAGTTTTGCTCAGTTCTATAGAGTATATTAATACATAACAACATACTCAGTCGCAGAAGATTCATTATCTAATAAACTCTGTAATTTCTGTTTAATTAAGATGAAATCCTACCTGCCACAAATTATTTTCCCTTAGTGAGCTTGGCCTGGAGTAAATAGACATATCTTACACAGGGACAATGAATTGGATGCTTACCTCTTCTATGAAATACTGGTGTGTGGCAGCCACTGTATGAGTTAAATCTGGGAATAAAAACGGTATGGATTGTCTCTTCTAGGTTTGGCCATACAGAGGGTTTCATGGCTCTTCTTTGTACTTTAATAATGCCATGGTGTTGTTATAGTGAAGAATTTTATATATATATATTTTATATATATATATAATTATATATATATTTATATATATAATGCATATATGTATAATGTATATATATATATAATAAGTCTCATATCACCATATGTAGTATTAAAATATAATAATAAAAAAACAAGAAGCATGCAACCAGAATTAATCCATCACTGCCATCACTAACATGTTGAATATAACTAAATGACCTTCAAAGTTACATGTAAATACAGCATGACATGTAAATACAGTGTAAGACATGCATTTTTAACTTTTCCATTATTTCTACCCCTTTCCATTACCTTGAAAGTTTCACAGAGAGGTAGCAATATTATTTGCATAAAATTCTAAATGTATAGTTAAAAAAGGAAAAGAAAATGCATGTGCCTTCTACATACATACAGTATCTAAATATTAAGCTGATTTAAAAAAACCCTATTATTGTATTATCAAAAAATTAAAATTCCTTGTAAATAACTATATAGCCTATAAAATCTACATCAAATATAATGCATTAAAGTCTCACTGATCTATTTATGAATACCTTTGTGATACAATAGTGATCTCAATAAAAACTGCAATACTGCTTAGAGTTCTGTCTCTTAGTTTTTTTTTCACCATTACAAATGCATCTGGTCTCAGGTATTAGATAATTTATAAATGCTATTTAAAGGAAACACAGCATATGGTTATAGAGGGAGAATATTTAGAATATTGTGCTTTGAAGAGCTGACACATTAAGGAAGCTTTGTCCAGGTCCCCAGAGTAGACACTTTTTATGTGAGGGTGGAGCATACTGATGTGAGCAACAGCGCATTGTTTTCTTTCTAAAGATTTATTTCTTTTATGTATATGAGTGCCCCATCTTCAGACACACCAGAAAAGGGCATCAGATCCCATTACACATGGTTCTGAGCCACCATATGGTTACTGGGATTTGAACTCAGGGTCTCTGGAAGAGCAGCCAGTGCTCTTAACCACTGAGCCATTTCTCTAGTTGCAACCAGTGCATTATTTTCAGAGGAGAGAACTACTGAATAACTGGCAATTCCCATTGAATGGTTACAGCCACCCTGGAATGCAGAGGGTGATTTCTGTTATACTAGAAATAAGCCAGACACAGGGCTACAGGGAATGGATCTGTCATGGAGAAGTACTTCATTCCCTGCCAGTTTCTTAGGCTAACCCTACCTTCCATCTCTGAAGTGAGCGAGCACAATGAGATTTCAAAAGACATTTACAGAAATGTCCATATTATTTTTTCTTACTTATTTAGTTTTCTCTAATAAAAGCCAGAACTTAAAGGTCAACTCCACTGCTTCAAGGAATATAGAGGGAAAAAAAGTACAATGAAAATAAGTTAGTTTGTCATTACTTGGCCTCCAAAAAAATGCAATCTTATAAATCAACAGTACATACAATAGATTGGAACCGTAAGCATATTTTTATTTGCAAATATCAGACTGTGCTGAGAGGTAAGTATTTTTTTTTTCTAATGACCCAGTCTGGACTTTTGATTGTATTAATGGTAAAGCCTGAGGGGAAAGAAACTTGTGCTGTAAAACCATCCACTGAGAAAGAAAAACAGCATCAACAGCGCCCCCACCTGATACCTGGGTCTGTGACAAAAAAAAAAAAAAAAGAAAGGTCAGGAAGAAACGGATACTGATCCATTTTTTGGTCTTTGTTTTCAAAAGCAAAATAAAATAACGTTATGAAATTGGCAGAATTAAGGTGAGCTTGGCTTACTTGGTATGCGTGAGTTTAGAAAGCAAGGCTGGGTTGAATTATAAGTAAATGGTCCTCATCTTTATATTCCTGGGTCTGCATCTGTTCATTTAAAACTCTTCAGAAAGACAGAGGAAAATTCCAGAAACAATAACCAAAAAACACAGCAAGCATTCCTTCCTTTTCACACACACACACACACACACACACACACACACACATACACACACACACAAATAAGTCATGAGATGCGAAATCAAACGAATGCAGCTGTATGTAAGATAATTGTTGTTTGTTTCTATTTAATGATAGGTAAAGTTTCTGTTTAGCAAAAATTTAATCACAATGATTAGTGGCTTTCAAAGACTTATGTAAGTCCTACTTTATAAGGACAACATGTGTATACAGGCAAGTCTTGTAGTCTCTAGTTTCCTTCCTGTTGCTATGATAGAACAAGCTTGGCAAAAGCAGTATCAGGGAAGAAAGTGTTTATTTTGCTTACACATCCAGGTCATAGCCACTGAAATATTGAGAAAAAAAAACAGGCTAAAAGAGGTTTCCAAGGCTCACATATCACTCAAGACTAGTATCCCAGGTCTATAAGTGGTTGTTTTTATGTGTTTGATGTATAGGGCTGTTTTGTGTATATGTATATAGTCACCATATTTATGCAGTTGACCACATAGGCCACAAAAATGTAAAGATCCCCTAGAACTGAAGTTTACAGTGCTTGTTCTCTGTTCTATGGGTGCTGGGAATGAAACCCTCATCCTCTGGAAGAGCAGCCAGTGCTCTTAACTTTTGAGCCATATCTATAACTCCCCAAATAATTCTTAAAACACAATAATAATCAAACAAAAAAATGAATGAATGATGAGCAATGGATCGAAACATGTATCTCATTGGAGATTATATCCAAGCTTCAAACAAGTAAATGCAAATATTCTCAAAATATTATCTCACCAAGTGATTGCAAAGGAGAATATTACAACGTATCTATTAAAGAACTGAAATGCATAACACAGGGAACACAAAATGCTGCCAAGGAAGTGTAGAAATAGGAACTTTGTCTTCACTCTCGAAAGAAATGCAGTTTGAGGCAACCACCTCAAAGAGAGTTTGGCAATGATTCATAAGACTCAATGTATTCTTACAGTACAATATAAAATTATACTTCTTGGTTGTTGTTTTTTTTTTTTTTTTTTTTTTTTTTTTTTTTTTGACAAGTAAGCTGTGAACCTAAATTCACATCTGCGGAGCTTTTCTATGGCAGTTGTATTATCATTGTCATGATGCTGAATGAATGAAAATGTCCTTCAGTCTGTGAATCACTAAGCCGTGAGACATTCAGACAATGGGATGGCACAATGAAATGTCGGCACAAACTTTGCATGGAAACGGAACGTGTTGCATGATGCTGACTGCATGGTACCCCAAAACAAGAATGATGTGCAGACATCGAAAGGACCAGTTGCTAATAATCACAGGTCGAATACATAATTCAATCACTGGAGAGTCCCAAAGCAGTAACACCATCTGTTTTATATCCCAATGGTGAACACATATCAATGCATAGTTGTCAGAAACCCATAGAATTTACGATATGGAGTAAACATTTATATAAAAAGTATAATTTCAGTATGTGACAAATATAGATTGCATCAATATTGTTTCACCAGTAAGAATGGGGCCAGTGAGACAGCTAGATGTATAAAGAGCATTGCCATGCAAGTCTGGTGACCTGGATTCAATTCCCAGAACCCACATAAAAGTGGAAGAAAAGAACCAACTCTACAGTCATACGGTTGTCTTCTGACCTCTACATGTTCGCCACAGCACCAATGTGTCTTCCTCAATATCAATCACACAATAATAATAAATGAGTAAATTTTAAGAAAAAGGTTTCATGTACATTCAATGCCATTTCCATGTTAGTCTTATAGTAAGCACTGCATTTTGTTTTGAAGGGCTTCAAGAAAATCAAATGTATTTATTCCGTTATATCTAATAGTGCATATTTCCTGAAAGCGTGTATAGTAAATAGTAATGGAGAAATGTGAACATCCTTCAACTTTCTGAAGACTATAAGAAAATGTTTGGTGTCATTTCCTTCCAACTTCAAATATATCTCTGTGGTATCTAGTGGGTTAATCGTTTTTGACATTTATCATTTTC
Source organism: Arvicanthis niloticus (assembly GCF_011762505.2). Classification (NCBI taxonomy): domain Eukaryota; kingdom Metazoa; phylum Chordata; class Mammalia; order Rodentia; family Muridae; genus Arvicanthis; species Arvicanthis niloticus. Next base: position 29,941,501 of record NC_047677.1, on the reverse strand, counting down.
CAGGCCTACTGGGTAATATGCCTATTATTCGTTTATGATTTGTGTAGCACAGGCTGACCTTGAACTCAGATTTTCCTGACATGGTGTCCTCAGTGATGAGACTATAGGCATGGCATGCTACGTCCTAAGCAATTTTTTATTTTACATATTATAATAATCATGAGATATAGGTCTGATATATTTAAGGTGTTAGGTAGAAAACCGGGTTTCAAACAAATACTTTTATAAACTTAATAAAGACATAGCACTGAATTTTAACCATATCATAAATGTTTTTAAAAGTCTTGTGAGATGGGCCAACATGGTAATCCTATATTCAGCTTGTTCAGGTATTCTGACCATATGGTGGGACAAGAGAATAGCAGGTTCAAACTATTTTTAAAATTTCGTTAAGAAAAATGCCAAAATAGTTATTATACTATTATGATGTGTAATTGTAGACAATGCAAGTTTTTAACACTATACAAATTAGGCATAAGATTATTGATACTTGTCTAGGAGGTTAATTTTAATTCTTCAAAACTCACAAGGACAGAATTCTCTTAACATTAACATGTTGGACCTATATGGAGGCATTACAATGGAGAAAACCTAAAGGCTTCATTCTAGAGACAACACCATAGACGAATTAGTCAACGAATGAAACTAACACTTCTATTGCTGAGCTTTTCTGTAGTAGGAGCCAAAGGCTGGGTTCCTGCACTTGATGTTACTCTTACCTTGACAACATAAACAGGGAGGGAGTGTCAAACAGACCTCAGGCTTTCTTGTTCGGTATGACTTTTATGTTAATTGCCTCCTCTCCTATAGACCCAGAAGCTCTTAACATCTAATAACAAAACACTGAGTCCAGGAACACATGACCAGTAGCTGTGAGGATTTTACCAGAACATCAGAACTGACAGCAGGAACAGACAGCAGTGAGCAGTGTTCTAGTGTATTTAAAACAAACAAACAAACAAACAAACAAACCAAAGCCATTTGGAACTTGTGACTGAATAAGGGTACAGAATGCTCCATTTCTTGGATACTCTTGGGTGAAACTATATTAATTTGGGTGCTATACCTAGTTTCAAGGTACAGAATGATTTCAGGGTCCTATTAAGAGATTTTTTTGCAGATATGTAAATTTGGGAATTATTTTAAAAAGTATCCTAGAATTTTGCGGCACAGAACAAACCCTAAGAAATGGTAAAAACCTGAAAGTGTGCTAATAAAATGAATAGAAACTGACCTGCCTAATACTGGTTTTATTTTTATTTTCCAACAGAATATTAAATAAACTGGCTGGTTTTATTGATTACATTCTGGAAAAGAATCAATATGAGAAAAAAAAGCTAGCATTTATAAATGGCAAGATTACTATGAGGTAGATTTTAGAGAATCTCACTTCCCCAGTAGCAGAATTTATACTAAAATTGAGTGTATAGCACATTCTTATTGAAATGTATGGGCCTGGCAGTGGTGGTGCATGCCTTTAATCCCAGCACTTTGGAGGCAGAGGCAGGCAGATTTCTGAGTTCGAGGCCAGCCTGGTCTACAGAGTAAGTTCCAGGGTAGCCAGGACTATATAGAGAAACCCTGTTTTGAAAAACAAGTAAGCAAGCAAGCAAGCAAACAAACAAAAGACCAATGAAATGTATGGATCTATATTTTTCTCTCATGTATCAGATGAATCTTTCCCACTGGACACTTCTTGTTCTATATATTATTTGTAATCATTGCAAAAAATCTAAAACTATATATCACATATGCACACACACACATATCTCATCCACACATATCACACACATAAACACACACACACACACAAATATGGAGAGAGAGAAGAGAGGGAGAAGACAGAGAGAGAGAGAGAGAGAGAGAGAGAGAGAGAGAGAGAGAGAGAGAGAGAGAGAGAGAGAGTTTCTTATCTCCAGATCAGTGTTATTCACAAAATATTCTATATCATTTGGGCTGTATTGTATTGAATAACATATAACTCTAACATCTACTAAAGTAGCAAATTCTAACTAATAAAATTCAGGGCAAGAGCAATTGCTTAAGATGCATAGATGCAATGTTTCTAATGGATTCAACATGGCTCATTGCAAGCCAGACCAAAAGAATCCAAGCATATAGTTTGCCTTTCTATGGAACTTTTCTTGACATAAAGCTCTGCTCAGAGCTGCCAATGGATCCACCATATGGCTTCACTTTACTACATCAATCAGAACCAGCATCTTGTGATTTCCTCTGAAGAGTTCTCTATTGCTAATACTGTATATTTTATATAATGTTAATTGGTTTTCTATTTTAAATTTGGAAGATCTACAAATTAAATATGTATATTTTAAAAGAATATTCTCTTTTTATTTTATGTTGAGCGTTTGTTTTCATGTACACATGTATACCCGCTGTGTGCCTGATGCCTGTGGAGACCAAAGAGAATGTTGGATGTCCTGGAACTGGAGTTGCAGATAGTTGTGAGTGTTGGAAACAAACTCACGTGATCTGTAAGAGCAGCAAGTGCCCTTGGGCACAGCTCTATTTTTTCTAATATAAAGTGTCTTCCTATACATATACGGCTTTATAGATTTATGTCATAGACATGACAATTTAATCAAAAGATTTGAAGCAAAACTTTGAATAGTACTATAATCAATACTATGTATTAATTAAATATCTGAATGCATACATAGTATTATAGTCAATACTATGATGACTTTGATTTCTGATGAGGAGTTACTTGTGTTGTGGGCAGGATAAAAATACTGGGCATATATATTTGATTTTCACTCTTAGCTTCAGAGGTCACAATCATTCTTTTGGGGAAGGTTGGGGCTTATAACATTCTGAGGAGGGAGGACAGTGGGACAGAGGGACAGAGGGACAGAAAGAGACAGAGAAAGAGAATTAGAGAGAGAGAGAGAGAGGAAGAGAGAGACAAGGAGACTAAAAGTTGGCTTTAATTATAAACCTAAACCAAGATACAATCATCTGAGAGGGCAGACCAGTTTCCTGGATCAACCTGCTCTGCTATGAGTGGTCTTGATCATTAAGAGATATAGGAATGCCCTGACTACAATAAGCTGTACCATTTCTGGTCAGGTGGTACAGAAGCATAAGCTTGCATGAGGCAGCCAGTAGCAACCCCATATTTTCTGCTGCACTCTCTTGTCTGTGAGTATGTTCTCAGGGTCCAAACAATGCTGTGTGGTACAGTAAGGAGGCTTGGCATAAAACTCCTGCCTTAGTCTCCTTTGGTGGACTGTGACTTGGAAGTGAAATCTAAATTAATCCTGAATTCCTTAGCTGCTTTTGTTCCAGTTTTACCATAGCAAGAAGAAGGAAACTGAATAGTATTAAAGGCATTTTCCTTTGTATAAGTGTGTGTGTGTGTGTGTGTGTGTGTGTGTGTGTGTGTGTGTGTGTGAATCCACCAGCATCTCCAAGCTTGGGATAGTACCATCCATATTCTAGGAGGGTTTTGACACTTAGTTTGCCTTCTCTATCAATACACTCACAGGGGTATTACGCAAATCACTTGGGTGTGTCTCAGTACAATCAAACTGAAAAATCTCTAGTGAACATATACAATATCACCATCTTACAGTATAGCATAAGCTTATAGCATAAGATGCAGATACTTACACCAAACCAATGGACTGAAGTTGGGGACCCCTGTGGTTGAATTAGGGAAAGACTGGAAGAAGCTGAGGAGGATGGCGAACCTGTAGAAGGACCAGCAGTCTCAACTAACCTGGATCCCCAAGATCTCTCAGACACATACACCAGCTGATATGAGGCTCCTAACACATGCACAGCAGAGGACTGCCTGGTTTGGCCTCAATAAGAGAAGATACACTTAATACTTGAGAGACTTGAGGCCCCAGGGACTGGGGAGGCCTGTTGGAGGTGGGAAGGGTAGGGGGTGAGGACATCCTCTTGGAGACAGGGAAGGAAAAATGGGATGAGAAACTGTTGGAGAAAGGACCAGGAGGGGGGACATTGATGAGACTGTAAAAAAAGATGAAAGGTAATTTAAAAAATTAAGAACCTATCAAGTAAAGTAAATTTAATTTAAATATATTAAATAATTTCAATTGAAAGGATATCTATTACAAGGCTATTATTTAGATAGCACATACGTATTTGTTTTTATTATTATCATCTTTCTTATTTTAATTGTTTTTGAGACAGACTCACGGTATGTAGCCCAGGCTAGCTCCAAACTTATGATCTCCCTACTGACTGCTTCTGAGTGCTTGGATTACAGATAATTGCAACCCTACATGGCCTCTCTACACATTCATCTTCAATGTATTATACAACTACAATCAATTTCAGTAAAAATATCTGACTACTTGGTGAGGATAAGGAGCTGAGTAATTGTGAGAGTCTCTTATAGAGGGGGATGGGTGTAAAAATTAAATACTTTGTAAAACTGGGAGTGTAGCTTAATGATAGAGCATTGGACTCACATGGCCAAGTCCCTCAATTCAATCTCCAGCACTGACAAAAATCAAGTTTCTATTTTTTTAAACAAACCCAGAATATTGTTATAATACAAATTTGTAAATGTTTATATATATATATATATAGTTTATTTATGGTTCTGTTCATTCATCTGTTTCTTTGCTGGTTTTAAGTATCTTTTTAAAAAATTTTTGTCAACACTTGCAAAATCTAGTTTATGGCATTATATACTAATATTTTAGTTTGATTTAGAGAAGATCTTTTTTTAAAAAAAAAAGAAGTATAAAATGTGTAAAATTTCCCCCTTTTAGTTCTAAAATGTTAATTAATTTTATTATTTCTGCATTCTATGCTTCTAGACACAGTTTTGTTTTTTATGTGTCAGACACAAGTATTGAGGAACACAGTACCACCTTCTACTAATGGCCCTATAACCAGCATTATAGCCCTGGAGTCTAGTAGAAGTATTCTAATGCAGCCAATTAATAAAACCAGGAATAAAAGCAACATGAGATCAAAACCTGCCTGTAGGAGCTGGGGGGATGGTTCAGTCATGAATAGTTGGTATTGCTTCTGCAGAGGACCAAGTTTGGTTCTTACTCCTACATGAGGACACTCAAAACTGTCTATAATCTAGCTCCCAGGGAACTGGTGCCTTCTTGCGGTCTCTGGGAAATTTATTCATGTGCGCATACCCACACACAGACGCACACACTCATTTCAAGACAAAGAAGCAAGCAAGCAAACAAACAAAATCTGCTGTTAGGAGAAGGCATGAGCAGTTAAATATTATTAAAATTGTAAAACAAAACATTGCGTGTGGGCTTTAGCGTGTGTATGTGTGTGTTTTCAGACCAAAAAAAAAAAAAAAAAAAAAGTGCTAAGGAATTTGGATCTTTATTCTAGATCTTTTCCATTTATTCCTTTTAAAATGCGAAGAGCACAGATAACCTATGCAGCTTGTTCTCCGTTCTACTGTCAGACCAGCTAGTCAAACCAACTTGAACAAATTCAGTGTTATTATCCCAGCAACCTTGCCTGGAAGGCCATTCCTCACACTGAAGCATCTCTGCATGAAAAACAGATTCACAACATCTGGTCTGGTTTCATTTGCCTTTAATTTTCATTTCGTTGCCTTCTCCATTTTATTTCCTGTTCCCAATCGTGTTTGCCCAACTGCAAATAGCAATTTTCACTGGCCTACGTGGTCTTTATTACACTGTCTGTGTTTAGGGTTAGTAGTCTACCCTGTTGCTTCAGGTTAGATACAAAATAGCAATTTATAGGACTGTAATTACCCTGGATATCTACACGCAATTGAGAATGTTAGCAAACACATTTTTTTCCCATTTGTATTAGTTCCACTAGTCAAACACCAGTTATAACTGTCTGACTGTTGCCTTGGTGTTACAGATCTGTGGGCCCTGATTTGTTTCCCTGTACCTGGGTGGCTCATGTCTTTCAGCTAGGTCAATTACCAATATGATTAGAGAGTAAGAGATCAGAAAGAACAGAGGCATTTTAATAGGAGCTGGGAAATACTATAAACTGGATGTAAAAACATCATTATAATAAGTTCTAGCACATGACTCTCCATTCATCCTAATTTTACATATTACATACATAAGAAAACAGGGTTGTTGCCAAACATATAATGATATGAGAATCTTTAATATTCACAAGAAACCTTACACATGAAATTATCAAAATGCCAGTTCTTATCAAGTGCTACAATGTGGAATTTCATTTTTTTAAAGTCTTACTATAACACGGATCTATGCTGTTATGTGAAGGAAACTGCTGTGTGGTTCCCAATGTCTGATACCACACTTTCAGTGAATATAGTGTATGCAGTGAAAATTAATTATACCTTAATGACACTGCTACTTGCACCCTCTCAGGAGAGTTATTCCATGGTTATTTTTCATCATTTACAATTTCAACCCAAAATATCTGAGAACAGATGGGGGTAATGTGGAGGACATTTTCTATATATATGTAAGTATGTATGTGTGCATATATATATATATATATATATATATATATATATATATATAAAATCATTTTTGCTGCTTATTTTATTTATTTACATTTCAAAAGTTATCCTCCTTCCCAGTTTCCCTTCTACAAACCCCCTATCCTCTTCCCCCTCCCCCTGCCTCTATGATGGTGCTCCCCCTCCCAACCACCCACTCCTGCCTCAGTGTTCTAGCATTCCCCTATCCTGGGTCATTGATCCTCTACAGGACCAAGGGGCTCCTCTCCCAGTGATGCTTGAGAAGGCTATCCTCTGCTATATGTATGCAGTAGAGGATGTTTTTCTAATGACATTTATTCTCCTAATTCCCAAAGAAGGCCCAGCCCTTACATTTGAAGAACGGCGTTGAGAACAGCGGAGACATAAACCTCCTGGCACAGTGGTGCAATGCAGGATGTTTACCCTCTCAATTCTCTTTGAAGCTCTCTGGTTCACCATCACAAAGAATGAAAATGGAGTAGAAAATATTATGGGATTTTATGTACACGGAGAGAATATTTCAAGTCCAGTATTTAGGCAATATATTTACTTCAAAGGCTATTCACCTGCCAGAACTTTCAATGCTGTAGGAGAATCTTCAAATATGTGTGAAATTTGAGTATTAAATATTTTAGTTTTATGCGTGAAATTCTATGGTGAAAAGCCTCTCACGTGGATGGTTGTAAGCTCATCTTGGTAACCTGAATGCTCAAAGCATTGTACACACTTTATTATGCCTCCAGTCTTCTGGGGAGCACAAAGAAACAACCACTATTATTACCCTTCTTATCAAAGAAACAGTCAGACAGTAACCAGATGTCCATTGCAAATTCAAATGCTAGCGTCCTAGAAATGACACAGCTGTGCATAGGGAGTCTGACTCAGCTGTGCACTAAGTATTCTTCGTATCGCCACAATATTATAAGTCTGTCGCTATGAACTACAAGACAGATACATTTCTCATGGCTACTCAGAAAAATAATCAGAGATGATTGTTTTAATGTTTCTTAAACTTCAAATTGGTTTCTGAGCAAATTTTCTCTTCTAAGAGCTCTACAGATCTAGAACTCATTAAATTGGCTTTGTCTTATTAAACAACTGTGAGTGTTCTCTCTTTAAAAGGCTCCGTTGATAGTAATAAATGTCTATCATCTGACTTTCTAAGAATATCAAACTCCACTGCATATATTTATGTAATAGTGGGAAGCACTCAATTACTTTCACAGAAGGCTTTATTTTAGGGACATGCATTCTAAGTATCCCGAGGACTGAAACAACTATTCTTAAAAGAACAAAAGCGGCAAGGGAAGATTGGAGTCGATACGTCATTTTTATTATGTACTCCAGACTTTACCCAAATTGCATTTAAACATCATATTTCAGTGACATTTATGGTGACTTTGCCACTCCACTTTATAGCAGCCCGTGCATTTATCAGGTGGATGGTCAGCTTCTGTGCAGTATCACCTGCTACTTTTCCTGGTGATTACAAGACAATGGAAGCCTGGCTTCCGACAGCGCTGCTTCACGCATTGCTCTGAACACTATTTCTCCCCTCCCCCACCCCTTTATTCAGCTACAGCTATAATGCCGACTCATATTAATCTTAAGCTATGAGATCACAATGCAATTCTCTGATAGTTATGTGTTTTTATACATTAGTCACACTGACGTTCACTAGAGCAATTTCAAATGGCTTTTGAAATCTTTCCTTGACACATTATTTTTCCCCCAATGGTAGCTTTTTTTCTCCCCCCAAATGTTCCATCCTGTTTGCTCCTTGATCAGACATGTGTCATGATCTCACCTCCATAGGATGGTTGATCATTGAGCAACATTGAGGTGTTCTTATTGCTATTCAGGATCTGGTATTCATTGCAAGTAGACAGATTACGTTAATCTACCCCACCTCCTCTTTGTAGAAATTACTTTTTAAAAAAAGATTTATTTATTTATTTATTTTATGCATATGAGTACACCATTGCTCTCCTCAGACATACTAGAAGAAGGCCTCAGATCTCATCACAGATGGTTGTGAGCCACCATGTGGTTGCTGGGAATGTGGTTGCTGCTGCTCTTAGAAGAGCAGTCAGTGCTCTTAACCACTGAGCCATCTCTCCAGCCCTTTATAGAACTTCCTAATGTTTGATCTTTCAACCTCCAAATTTCATTTTCACACAAGCTACCAAAATGATCCTACCCAGGGTCTGCCACAAAAACCTTTGTGATTTATGAATGCTCCCCTCTTCCCCCTTTAATTCTTCCAGTAATACTCATGCACATTAGTGAAAGTGGCCTTGCCAGTTCAACATTTGGGTTTAGGAAATGCATTGTAAAATGGCTGGAGAATTTATCTCACCTTAACTTTGCTTCATATTCTTGGTTCTGCCTGCACAGCTTCTAAATTTCTACCTCACTCCATCTCATCCTTTTTATATAAATTCTCCACATAGTTTCTTAGCCTTCACAGAGTTTATTAAAAACAGACTGGGAATGAACCCAGAGGTTTAGCCTCTTCAGCTATTGTGGGAAAACCAGGAAAGAAAATTAAACCACAAATTATATATATATGTGTGTGTGTGTGTGTGTGTGTGTGTGTGTGTATGTGTGTGTGTGTATGTGTGTGTGTGTGTGTGTGTGTGTGTGTGTGTGTAACCAAACCTTACTGATATAGTAGAGTAATGCAAAGTGGAACTTAAATTGACAGAAGTTTCGTAATCCCAGAAAGCACAGGAAAAGCTCTGCCAGCAGTTATGTTGTGAGCATCAGAGATTTTCATCCTCTGCCCTATTCACCAAAGAAATACCTAAGTAGGGGATGACGAAGTGAAACTGAAGATAGATGATTATCCATTTAAGGTAAGTATTTGAATACTATTTCCAGATGTACAAGGTCGAAATCTAAGAAACTGAACACAAACTTAGAACCTAGAGAATGTTCTTCACTCTTTTACCAAACAAAGCCCTGCGGAGTGCTCTCAGGCTGCCATCCCTGCCCTTGGGGGTCCCCATGCCCAGGAAACTCCAAGTGTTCTATTTCCTTCCACACTTTTAATATCTTTTATGCCACTTTTTCCTTTCTATGCTCCAGGATGTTTTCCAATCCTCTGCTTTATCTTTGCCTAAAACATTCAATAACAACAGCCATAACTGTGTCCATATTTAAAAAGACCATGAAACTTGAATGCTCTTATGATAAGCCTACTGCAATGCTACTGAAATTTTCTCAACAATTAGCATAGACAACTTTGGCCTTCAGTTGTACGGTCTTCACTCAGGAAATCTAACATACAAAGGTACACACACAATCCTCACTTGGTAAGTTTAACAGTCTAGTATCAAATCAAATGTAAAGTGTGTTACATCATCATACCGGTAAGTCAAGGAGGCTGAATGTCCTCATATCCCCCAGAATAAAGTCTGATCCTGATGTTCGGTCCTTAAGTTCAGGCCATTTTAAACACTGGAAGACCAACCTTCTACCCAGTCCCTCTGCCTTTCCATATTTTAGCTTCACTTTAGTTTCTTGTCAGTAGGGACTATACATCACAACAGTTAAACCTAGGCCTTGGCTACTATTTAGAAGGTATTTAGGCAGGTAGTTAGAAGAAACTATCAAATGATAAAATTATGAATGTAACCAAAGGAGTAATTTTGTAATAAATTGTGAAATCCAAGTTAAGATGGGCAATAGAGATAAGAAGTGGAAAACATTTTCTGGTGGTCCCATGTGATAAAAGGCCATTTGTCACAATGGGATCTGTAAGACACATTTAAAAACATAGAAAGTTGTGGGTGGAGAATGGAATCCTAAAGTTGAGGTCCTTGGCAGATGTGGCAAATGTGTTGGTCATGGCTCTGGGAGTGGGTAGCTCCAACAACATTGAAGAGAAAGGCCATCAGATATGAAAAGGTGCAGATAGAGACTCCAGCACACGAAGCCAACTGAACAAGAGTGAACTGCACATAAAGAGAGCCAAAAAATCAAGTAGAAATGAAATTAGGGTTCCAGTGTTAAGCTTCTTTAATATGAGCCCATTTGTTTTATTGTTCATGGAACCTTATTTTACAAAAGTTTAAAACAGGTTATTGGCAATCTATTTAGGAAATATACTGATGAAAATTGAAACATAGAAATCTACATTTTCTTAAATTAATCTATCAGTAAGAATTTTAAATATAATAAGACAGGTAAAACATTTATTTCCTGAGATATTTCATGACATACCAAGGTATGTGTTTTAAAATAGGGAAATAGACACAGGAATGAGATAATAATAATAATAATAATAATAATAATAATAATAATAATAATAATAACAACAACAACTACTACTACTACTATTAATAATGTCTGTGGTATGAAACCTTCACAGATAAGTACTGCTGTCTCTGCCATAGCTCATCTAAGGCTTTCTTCTAGGAAGCAGTACCACCCAAGAGAAAAACCAGTTGATCATATTGTTTTCCTAAATTTGTTGTACTGTTTCATTTATCACTGAACTAAAGAGATTATTAAAGTATTTTAATATGTAAGTTTAAAATAAATGACCTGTTCAAGGGGTTTGAGTGTAAAGTTTAAAAATTCATGTTTCATGTAAATATGATATGAATACGAAGAGAGATAAATTTTAAAATGTGGCATAAAAATGACCGTCTGGCTCCAGTTCTTTCTAGCAGTTAGTTGGGCATCAGTCTTATTTCTTTAAACAGAATTTCTACAGATTTTCTTTTGGAAAGCCCTGATTTTGGAAAGCACTATTTCATGTTAAAATTTTGCAATTGCTCTTTTGAGGCCAGCATTAAATGTGTTTATTCTGTATTTTATAGTTTTCGTAGTTCTTATGTAAGTAATGGCTCCTTTTTCTTCATTACCTAGTTTTATTTCTAAGGTAAGTCACAAACTTCCCAAAAGGACACTCATCAGAACACTTAACTCTAGTATCTGGGATGGGGAGTTAGAGGATTTCAAGTTCAAAGCCAGCTTGCACTACAGAGAGAAATGTCTCAAAAATCCAAAAGTGAAATAATGCAAACAAAATTACTTAAGGATAGTTACTAATATGATTTCCAATATCACATTAAATGAATACACATTTTTGGTATGTGTTTTTAAATTGATTTCTGTCATTTAATATGGTTTCCCCCTAAGATATCTTTAATTTTTCTATATCTTTCATAATAGTAGAGTATGCATGGGCTCACATTACAGTTCATTTCTAAGAAAATAGCATTAATACTCTTTATTTCATCTGGTATAAATTTATTTCATATATACTGTTGATACCTAATGGTTTTTGCCAGGTGCAAAAGTAACTTTTATTCACTTGACATAATAGTCATCTTGGAGGCTTACCAGTGAATAAGCTTACCCTTTCTAGCTCTTTCTGAACTCTGGCTGGCTGGCTCAACTTAACTCTTCTGGCTCTAACTCCTCTCCAAAATAACCAATTCAATTTGGCTTCTCTCAGCTTCTCACTGAATTGCTCTACTTGGCCTCAAACTAACTCTGGCAATCTGTTCTCATCTTCTGGCCCCTTCTTATTCTCTGGCTTCAACTGCCTCTTCTGATCTGCACTGAACTGCATGAACTCACAAATGACCTCAACTCCAATGTACAGCATTCTCTGCACTGACCCTGACTGACTCTTTCCCTATGCTGTTCTTTATAGTTTCTTTTTCCAGTGCTGTTCTTGTGAGATTTGTGCAATCCTATTTCCTATTCATTCTGTCAAGTCTTTCTGATTCATACTTTTACCTGCCTCTCAATTAGACATCATTGCTTGGAGTTAAAGGTGTATACTAAGGATGTAACCAGCCAGATCATGCAGACCTAGGTCTTTGGATGAGATCCCTTGCCAGAATAGTCATGTTGATGAATTAAAAGTCCTCTACAGCCAGGACCAGCATCTAAAGAGTTAATATTTGGTGGCTAAGAGGTTCAGTTCTTAGCCACTTGCTACCTACACAAGTTGGATATTCTGCTTGAATCTATTTCAAAGTATATATATATATATATATATATATATATATATATATATATATATATATATAAAATTTTTAAAACATTCATCTTTTGTACAGTACATTCTGACCAGTTTCCCTTCCTTCCACTTCTCCTAGTTTCCTCCTCATCTCCCCATCTAGATTCACTCTACCTCTATTTCTCTTCAGAAAAGAGCAGGTCTCTAAGAGACAGTAGCCAACCAAGATAAAACAGGATATGATAAGACAAGGCAAAAACCCTCATAATGAGATTAGACAAGGCAACTTATCAGGAGGAAAAGAGTATCAAGATCAGGCAAAAGAATCTGAGACCCTACTGTTAGGAGTCCCATAAAAACACCAAGATAACAGCCATAGCATACACAAAGAGGACATGGTGCAGAGCCAAGCAGACCACGTGCTTGCTGCTTTGCTCTCTGTGAACCCATATGAGCCCATGATATTTTATTTTGTGAAACTGTCTTATTTTATCTAAAGGCTCAAATGTACTAGAAGCCTCCTTAACATTTTATGATTCTAAATTACTTTCTGAGATCTTTACAATTCCAGAGATAAAAGCTTAGATGTTTTTCTTCTTCCTTCCTTTTAAGTAAACATATTAATAATATACTTTCCATGGATATTTCAGATTTAGGTACATTTTATCTGTTTTGATATGAATTCTCAGTGAATTCAACATGTATATATTCCTCACTGTTCAATGTCCTCTCAAGCCTGTCAGGTTTATACAAATAAATTGCTTTCCAAATTGTCTACCTTTTTATTACTGATATATAATATCATCATAATAAGGTAATGTAGCCTGTAGTAGATAGATTCTTTTAAGCTAAATGAGACTCCAGTTTTTATATAATAAGTGATCAAACTTCACATCAGTCCATGTGTACTTGTTTATCACAGGGATGAGATTTGGTTCCCAGAAGCTGATGAGATTGCCCTACCAATAGGACCTCTATAAACAACAATGGCTTGACTCTCCTCCACGTGTCTACTGGCATAAACATTGAACGTTGGCTAAAGAGATAGTTGATGTTAACAGAATAATACATATAATAATTTTTATTATAATAATAATTCAGTGGTTTGTCCATAATAACTGAGATATCAAGGGTGAAAAATCAAAGAGACAAAGGAAAATAAAATGGTGAATTGATACTCTTCTCTTAAATACTGTATAGTTACATTTCTAGTATGAATTTACATACTCTTTTTTTTTTTTTCAATTGGCTTTACCACCAATTTTCTCTGAGCTAGGCTGGACATACCTTCTTAATCTTTATATTGCTGACAAATAGAAACTGATAGAGTGAGTATTAAATACATATTTGTTAATTGGGTAAATGGATTTTATGGATATGTGTAATGTGCTTATATAATTCAGGGAAATATAACCACTTTTGTATTGATACAATGGAAGTTTGATAGAAAACACTTTTTTTCTATTACAAACACAAGAATAGTGATAATAAATCATTCCAGCAAATGTCTTAATATTTTTCCTGTGACTCACAATGAAGGCTCTATAATACTAATACCCTGAACTGTCTTGTATTATCTAAGTGGTTTTGACTAAGGTATGTATTACCACACACTGGAATTTAATGACCAGAAATGCATGTTGATTAAATCTTAACCTTAAATAATCCTAGCAATGTAAATCCTTAGTGTTATAAATCTTAACATAAATTAATCTATAGCAATATGGCAAGGATAAGAAAGAGAAGTCCTAAGCTTTACAAAGGAGTCTCATACAAGGAAAATCCTTTAAATCCCCTTTGGTTGATTGAAATTCTCTGTTAATGTATTCTTGGGTAAATAGTGAATGACACGAATAATTGTATTTCATTTAAATGTAAATTGTTATTTTTAAAAAGGACTTTTCCTCCTCCTGAGATAAAAATTTTATTATCCTAAGATCACATCTGTGGATTTAGGGAATAACAGGAGACCAATTTCAAAAATTACAAAATCAACTTCATCTACACATTTCCCCCTGTGTTATGCTATAAATTCTCGATGGTGTAGCTCAAGAAATCTCAGCAAGCAATACACTTCAGAACAATTCATTGGAATCACAGTTTCATTTGAGAAGGAGACCTTGTATGCAACACTGAAGCCATTATGCTCAGGATTACCATAAGTATCATTCACATTCAGACATGCATTACTTGAACACAAGAAAATGTTTCCCAAAAATGTCCTGACATCTATAAAGATTTGCTTGGCCACTCCATAGACATCTTAAAATAAATCGTTCAAAACAAACAATAGGAACAAATAAAGGCCATAAGCTTTGTTTTCCATAACAATTACATATTTTAAAAAGAATAGCTGATAGTAACTACTTCTGCACTTTGTATTTATTGAGAAGTTACTATACACTAAGAACTTCAATTATTAAGCATCACTCTTTCCACATAGTCCTGTCAAATTCCCTACTGGATAGGCAGGGCTCTTGTTTTCCTTCTCTAAATAGGAAAACTAAAATACAATAGGTGAGAAGAGTAATACTTGGTGAAGCCAGGGCTAATTCCCTCCAGGACATTCCCTGTGCAACCCACCTTTAATGCTTTGAGCAAAAAAAAAGAATAATTCCAATATGACCAATCAAAAGAAAATTCAGGCTACAGGATTCTATGACACAACACTCCCTTATTTATCAATTCAAAGTGTTAATAGAAATGGTTGACATATCTGAGTCTACATGAAAGTGTAAATTACAAAACTGCATATGGAGAGCCCAGGAAGTCCTACCTGTTATAATCAGCTAGAGAGTTTTAATTAGTCACAACTCCGGCAGTCAATACTTACTAGAATAAAAACCCTTAAGCTCTTTAAATCTTGCTATCCCCCATAAGAAACACAAGAATAATGGTCCTATCCCCAACTGTGATGGTTTGTATATGCTTGGGCCAGTGACTGGCACTATTAGGAGGTGTGGCCTTGGTGGAGTAAGTGTATCACTGTGGGTGTGGGCTTAATACCCTAGTCCTAGGTGCCTGTAAGTCATGTCTTCCACTAGCAGCCTTCAGATGAAGATATAGAGCTCTCAGCTCCTTCTCCAGCCACACATCTGTCTGGACGCTGCCATGTTCCTGCCTTGATGATAATGGACTGAACCTCTGAACCTGTAAGCCAGCCCCAATGAGAAATATTGTCCTTTATAAGAGTTGCCTTGGTCATGGTGTCTGTTCACAGCAGTAAAACCTTAACTAAGACGCCATCCTACTGTTCTGAAACTACATGAAAATAAAAAAAAGTTTTTAAATATTATAAAATTATATGTTGCACCACCAACAAAAGCAATTTAGGGAGGAATAGGTTTAGTTCACCTTAAGTTTCTCAGGTCTCACTTCACTATGGAGGGGCATTGAGGCACAAATGCCTCCGAAACCAGAAGGCCAGAACTGAAGCAGAGGCCATGGAAGAACGCTGCTTAATTACTTAATAGCCATGACTTTCTCGATCTGTTTTCTTACAGCATTCAGGATGACCTTCCCAGAGATGGGACCTCCTATATCAATCTGATCAAGGGAGTGGCCCACGGACTTGCTTACATGCCAGTGTGTTAGAGGCAATTCCTCAATTGTGATTCCTTTTCCCACAAGGTTGGGTCAAGTTGAACAAAAACAACCCAGAACACTTTTAATAAACATGATTATGTATAGATACTCATATGCTCCTAAAAATGAACACGAGAACATTAACTTGTATTAAAGGAGATAAATGAAACAGATTACTGGATTCCATCTTGACAATATTTCATATAAATCATGTCTGTGAAAGGCTGGTACCTTTTTACACAGTTTATTGACATTTTAGTTTCTTTCTTTAGACTTATAATAAAAATGAAATAATCAAGTTGATTACTATCCACATATTTAGGCTTAGCTCACGGATGTTTACGAGCCCAGTAATTGACAACAGGCTTATCAGCAGAACTGGATTGAGATACCTACCCTTTAAAACCACAAATCTCCATTCTACCTAGCTCTACTTTCTTAATTGGAACATTTAAAAAGATGATATTATGGGAAGATCACAGTGAAGCTCTATTGTTTTGAAGAATAGGAAAATTTATTTTGGGGATTAATACTGATTAGAACCCAAATTAATAAATTAATCCCTAGCTAGGTAAATATCTCATTGTAGAAATATTTTAAGCATATTAAATGTATATAACTAATCAATAGGTAATTTTTAAAAAAAAAGTATAGAATTGATGGGCATTTAAATATAAAATGTATCTAGGAATAGGGACATATCCCTATCTACCTGGGAGACTAATGTGAAAATAGACAAACAAACAAACAAACAAACAACTCTATAGTTCAGGTGTTTGAGGCCAGCCGGCAAAATATAGGGCTCAAAATAAAAAAAATTATATGACTCAAATTAATTAATTAACTAATTAATTAATTAATTGGTTTAATTAAAATTGAAGATAAAAAATACTTTTTTTTTACTGTGCTGTATGTGTTCATGTGTATGTATATATATGATGTTTGTGTGTGTATATTAGGGACCAAGCACCTATGCATAGGCATGAAGAGGCTGAAAAAAGGTAGCAGGCATCCTTCTCAACTCCTCTACATCTTATTTTTGAGAGAGGGCTACTCACTGAAGCTGAAGCTCACCATTTGATCCACGCAGTCTGATGAGCAAGCTTCTAGTATCTTACTATATCTCTAACACTGAGACCATGGTAGACTTTATATAAATGTTGGGGATTTGAACTTGGGTCATCTTGCTTTCACAGCAAGATTTTATATGCACTGAACTATTTCTTAGGCTCTATCTCTCTTGTTTTCTTTGACAAAATTATATATATATAATCTGCCTGTCTAAGTAAGAAGCAAGCAAAGTATTTTTTTTCAATTTTAATTAAATCAATTGATTAAACATTTCTTTGGACAGCATCCACCAGTATTTTGCAGGCTGGTCTCAAACTCCTGAACTGAAGAGATTTATATATATATATATATATATATATATATATATATATATATATATATTAGTATATGATATACTATTTAGAACATTTAAAGCTAGAGAATGTGACAACTATGCATTTAGTATAATATCAAATATCTGAGTTTGAAGAATTCAAAGATTGAAAACAATCAGAATGTAACTGCTGACTTAGGAAAGAAACATTTGAAACAAAATGAATGATATGTAGACATTGTTAAAGACTTTAGAGACAAAAATGGAAACATAGACACAAAAGAGGCTAGAAGACTCACTATAAATGTTAAAGTCAGTGAGTGGAGTGATAGTTAGTCTTATTAGCTATTTAATAATTGTAACAAAAGCAATAACTGAAGATTAGTGTTTTAATATATAAATCTTTAAAGAGTAATTTCAACCTTGTAATATCCAGTTGTAACAAGTATATAGAAAAACTATAAAGTGTGAAATTGTAAATGAGCCAAGGCTAAGAAAAGCCTATACCTTTTGGGTTAAGAAATGTATTTCTTAGAACCTATGAAAAGTCCTAAATATTAATAAATATTTTATTGAAGTAAAAAATAAAATAACTGGAGGGAACATAAAAGTTTGAACAACAGGGATATGCTAAGAAAAACAATTAATCTAGTTAACAGTGAACTACAAAACCTTCAAAGGAATAAAACTAAAGTGTAACATATAAAGGTATGTATTAATTGCAAGTATTTATATGCACCAAAAAATGCTAAATATCTTAGTATAATATATATTTACTGCTTGAATTTCATGAAGTAGTGAAAATACAATTAAAATATAACAAAATAGCACTGTTTGTGTTTAGGTAGTACAAATAGGGATAAATGTTTTCTACTTTATAATATAAAATTAAATGATAATATTTGTATTTTCTATCCTTAAAAATATTGTTGTGTGAAAAACAGGTATGAAATGACCGTTACTCTACCAAAATAAACAAGGAATTTGTGTGTAAGTGTGCATATGTGTATCTATGTGAGTGTGAAATGTGTATGCACATACGTGTGTATGTGTGTATGTATGTGTGTGCATATGTGTACTGTGTTTGTATGTGTGCATCCATGTATATGCATGCACATGTATGTGTACATGTGTGTATATATGTGTGTATATGTATGTAAATATGGGTGTGTATGCATGTGTGAGTGTTTGCATGTAGTGTGCCTGTATGTTTGTATCAGGATCAGCTGCTACTGCTGAAAATTAAACACAAAGCCTTGTGAATGTTGAATAAACAATCTAACCTTACCTTTTTAAGCCCCAAGTATTGAAAATCTTCATCAATATTAGGTAAAAAAGATTACCTACTGAATGCCTTACAAAATTCACAGTGGTTATAAAGATTTTATTTTTTAGATTCTTTGCCTCACAATGTCATGTGTTTCTTACAAAAATAAAATAATTAGCTTAGCTCATATTACACAAATGAAAAAGTAATAAAATATTTTGTATAGTGTATAGTGTGTGTGTTGAAAAATAGGTCTGAGTGAATGGGGTAGCACAAAAGATTGCCTAAATAATAAACTGACATTTTCAGATTATGAAAGATTTAAATTAGATAATCGGAGGAAATTAACAAATTCCAAAATAGAAGGTTACTATTTACCTCAACAATAAAAAAAATCAAGTCCCAAAGACTTTGCTATATGAATTGTTAAGACATATATTCAGCTTATTTGTAAACATCTATATGACAAAAACTTCAAGTCTCTCAAGAAAAAAATCAAAGGATACCTCAGAAAAATGGAGAGATCTCCTATGCTCATGGATTGGTAAGATTAGCATAGTAAAACTGGCCATCCTATCAAAAGCAATCTACAGATTCAATGCAATCCCCATCAAAATTTCAACACAATTCTCAAAGATATTGAAAGAACAATTCTTAATTTTACATTGAAAATCAAAAAACGTAGGAAAACGAAAACTCTTAACAATAAATGAACTTATGGAGGAATCACCATCCCTGATCCCAGGCTGTACTACATATCAATAGTGATAAAAATGGCATGGTATTGGTACAGAGACAGCCAGGTTGATCAATGGAATAGACTTGAAGGCCCTGAAATAAAACCACAGACCTATGGACCCTTGATCTTTGACAAAGAAGCCCAAAAGATACAATGGAAAAAAAGAAAATGTCTTCAGTTAATGGTGCTGATCTAACTGGCAGATGATGTGTAGAAAAATGAATATAGATCCACATTTGTCACCTTGCACAAAGCTCAAGTCTAAGTACATCAAGGACCTCAACCTGAAACCAGATATACTGAATATAACAGAAGAGAAAGTGAGAAAGAGCCTTAAACTATTGTGCACAGTGAGGGTGGGGGAGGATTTTCTAAACAGAACTCCAATGGCTCAGGCTCTAAGATCAAGAATTGGTAAATGGGACGTCCTGAAACTGAAAAGCTTCTGTAAGGCAAAGGATAAAGTCAATAGGACAAATTAGCACCCTACAGATTGGAAAAAAAATCTTCACTAACCCCACATCTGATAGAGGGTTAATATCTAAAATATATATGAAACGCAAGAAGCTAACCACCAAAAAGACCAAACAACCCACTCAAAAAAATGGGGTATAGAACTAAACAGAATTTACAACAAAGGAATCATGAATGGTCGAGTAGCACTTAAAGAAATGTTTATAGTTCTTAGTGATCAGGAAAATGCAAATCAAAACAACCCAGAGATTCTACCTTACACCAATTAAGATGGCTAAGATCAAAAGCTTAGGTGACAGCACATGTTGGCAAGGATGTGGAGAAAGAGGAACACTCCTCCATTGCTGGTGGGATTATAAACTGGTACAGCCACTCTGGAAGTCAATCTGGAGGTTTCCCAGAAAGTTGGGAATAGATCTACCTGAAGACCCAGCTATACCACTCTTGAGCATATACTCAAAAGATGTTCCACCATGCCACAGGGGCATGTGCTCTACTATGTTCATAGTGGTCTTATTTGTGATAGCCAGAAGCTGGAAACAACCCAGATGTCCCACAATGGAAGAACGGGTACAAAAAAGAGGTTCATTTACACAATGGAATACTATTCACCTATTAAGAATGATGACATCATGTGTTTTGCAGGTAAACGGATGGAATAGAAAATATCATCCTGAGTGAGGTAACTCAGACCCAAAAGGACAGGCGTGGTGTGTACTCACTTATAAGTGCATTAGCAAAAAAAAAAAAAAAAAAAAAAGAAAGAGAGAGAGAGAGAGAGAAAAGAAAAAAGAAAAGTAGAGAATACCCAGGACACAATCAATCCATAGAACTCAAGAAGGTTAACAAGCCAAAGGGACCAAACAAGGATGCTCCCCCTTGGGAGGGAGAAGAAAGCACAGGCAGAGGGAGGGAGGGAATTGGGTGAGAGTGGGGAGTGGGAGGGGCAGGGGAAAAGGAGAATGTGATCAGGTATTGGGGTGGAGGGTCCAGGAATAAAGCCCCAAGAGCCAGCAGAATGAATGGAAATATTCAACCTTGAGAGGTGGGAGGTGGGGGTGACCCTCTAGAATGTAGCAGAAATCTGGGAGGTGAGAGAATATCAAGACTCAAAGGGAGGTACCTTAGATAAAATGTCCAACAGTAAGGAGAGGGAACTTGTAGAATCTACCTCCAGTAGAAAGACAGGGCATCAAGTGGAGGGAGGGGGTTGCCATCCCACAGTCAAAAACTCTGACCTAGAATTGTTCCTGTCTAAAAGAACTACAGGGACAGAAATGGAGAAGAGACTGAAGGAAAGGAGGTCCAGTGACAGGCCCAAATTGGGACACATCTCAAGGGGAGGATCCAAGGCACGACACTATTATTGTTGCTGTGACGTACGTACAGACAGGATGCTAGCATGACTGCACTCCTAGAGGCCCAACAAGCAGCTAACTGAGGTAGAAGTAGATACTTACATCCATCCAATGGTTTGAAGACGGAGCCCCTGTGGTTGCATGAGGGAAAGCCTGGAAGAAGTTGAAGAGGAGGGCAACCCCATAGGAAGACCAGTAGTCTCAACAAACCTGGACCACCAAGATCTCTCAGACACTGAACCACCAACCAGGCAGCATACACTAGCTGGTCCAAGACCCTGACACATATACAGCAGAGGACTGTCTGGTCTGGCCTTAGTAAAAGAAAATCCACCTAACCCTTGAGATACTTGAGGCCCCAGGGAGTGGGGTTGCCTGGCGGGGTGTGTGGGTATGCAGATATACTATTGGAGACAAGGAAGGAGGAATGGGATGATGCTTTGTTGGAAGATGATCCATGAGGATGATAACTGTTCTGTATAAAAAGATTAAAAATAATAATAATAAAATTAATAAGGTAAATTACTATTTTATATATATACATATATGCATATGTACCAAATACACATACACACATGCACATATATACATATTCATACATACATACATATATGTGCACATGTACATACATATGTATATTCACATTTATATAATACATACAAGTGAATATTTATGTGTATATGCATACAGATTGTAAATATATGTACATATTTACATACATACCATATATACATTTATATGTAGATACATACATTCATACATAGATTTCTACATATATTTATGTATACATTTATACATATATTGATATCTACATATATTTATACATATCTACATATACTTACACATGTCTACATATATTTATACAAATATATATACATACATGCATGTATACACATGCATACCTATACACACATAAATATATACATATATATGCATACATTTGCATGCATGTATATGTATGCATATATACATATATACACATATACATACATACATACTCAGTCTCAACATAAAAAAGAACAAATATCCTTCAGGTACAACCAATCTGACATAACAAAAGTAGAATTAAGGCTGTGTATTTGACAAGTTATAAACCAGATCTCTGGTAGCTAAGGACCATCTTTTTTTCCAGTTCTGGGGTTTGAGCCCAGCATTTTACCCATTCTATGCAAGTGACCCACTACTACTTTAGTAGTAAATAAAATAAGTAATCAATAAATAAGCAAAGGAAGAGGCATGAAGCAACTTACACATAGGAAACAACATTCCTTAAGGCCTCTAACTACAGACACCAAATGTGACAGAATTTCTAAAACACAAATCAGCATTTTGTTTCTGGATATTTTAATTTTTGATATTTCAACAATTGAAAGTAAAAGTGATTTATTCTACATTACTGTTTTAACTTCATAAATAATGTTAAGTAAGTGATTTCAGAGCATGCCTTCAGAAAGCTTTTTCAATTCCGGGAAAGGCCATGAATTTTGGGGGGTTCATTTAAATTATAAACTTCAGCAAAAGGCAGTAACTACTGCATTACCAAAGGGCGGCCATCCAGAAAAATAAAGATTCCAATGAGCAACGTCGTCTCAGGACAATCATTTAATGGGTCTAAATCCAAAAGTCCATCTTCAACAAAGTAGCACACAAGCATATCTCTGTGGTAGCAGCAGGCTTTTTTTTTTAATTTCCATCCCAAGGAAAATGGACATCCAAGTAGGAAAATAAAAAGTCCTAAAAATACTAAAAATTCCACCTTCATGAGTTTCATTTGTGAATAGAACAAATAATTGGCTCTATAAGAAGATTTCATACTGAGAGACAAAGTTAAGTTCTTATATTTTCCACTATAGGTCAGAATTCACACTCTTATTTAAAAGTAATTGTGGTAATAAAGTTTCTCTTTTTTGATTACCATCAAAATGTGCTGAGCATCAAAATGTGAAGCCTTCTAATGAGTCACACCCATGCCACAGTGCAGCTAATGCAAGCAGCTGGGTGGCCTACTTAACTCAGGTAATATTGTAAGAGAAGCCAAGCGTATTAAAAAAGGAAAGCTGTTTTTTAGAGATCCATAAAGTGTGAGTTTCTTTTGTCACTTTTTATTTTGTACTAACATTTAATGTACATGCTAGAAAACTCCTGATGATTTTTTTCCCCAAGAAATAAAAACATTTTGTTAGGAGTGCTAACATAAACACAGTAGGAGAAAACAGCCTGTACAGTTGGAAGTAAATCTCACCTACACAATTGTTTGTACTGTTCCATAGTTAAAGTAGTTAAAGTGTACCCCCTTTTAATTTGTTACTGAGTCCAAACAACCTACATGACAAAATAGTAAGAATCCAGCATTTGGGTTTCTAAGGTGAAAGGAGGAAAACTATTCATTTCTTGGAGAATAAGAATAAAAGAAAATTATCAGGGAATAGCATGAAATGGAAAGAATATATTTACTTTATAACTGTTAAGTAATCATTATATATGTGTGTATACATATACATATATTTATATATAAAGCATAATATATAATAGAAGAATCTTCATATATATTATATATAATATATCATATATTATATATGTTACATATTATATTATACATGTGCTATATTATATATATAAAACATTATATATATAAAGAATCTTCTGCTATTATAACATCACAAAAAGAAGAAACAAAAATGGAAAGCATTTGTCAGACTCAAGGCTATATTAAAATAATATTGAAAATGCTTGCTCATTTTCTGACAAACTAGGAAGATTTATTTGCTCAAAATTAATCATCCCTTTCATTTGTAAGTGAATATTTCAGGAACAGATGCGTGAAGATTGCATATTAAGCCAATTAATTCAACCATGATGCTCTACCTCACCTCTAGCTCTGTTAAAGACAAAGGAACACAAATTAGAGATGTTTCTGCTTTTGTATTAACCAACAGTTGTGCAGATATTAACTCAAATTAAAGCATGACTTCCTGGAGGGAGGACTATAAGACTCAAAGCTAATGAAAGCTTGGAAACAGAGGGACCTGAGAAAGTGACAAGTCACATGGCTCTTTCTAGCCCATATATAAAAATATCTTTATAAAGCCAATTTTAAAATTAAACATTAAGGATCTCCCAAGTTGCTCTCGGAAACTGGGGCTCTCTGGGTGATGTAGCTTTCTTGGTTCGTTTCTGCACCCATAAGTAACCTATCACCCATATTCTCATAAGTAACTTCAATGAGATTTATTGGATCAACAATTTGGACTTTTGGTGTCTCTTTACTTTGGTCTGTGATTGTTTTCTTATCTCCTGCAAGTAGATCTTCCTTTGTTCATGTCTCTCAGAAATAGCATCACAAAACAACCAGTCATGCTTTAGGGACACATACCATTCCCCAGGGACCTGGAGACATAACAGAACTGATGACAGGTTCTTGTAAGAGGAAGTGGTCAGGGTCTCATTGAGCCCAGGATGGCCTAAAACTCATTATAGGAGAGTGAACTTGAACTGCTGACCCTCCTGTGCTGGGACAACAGGCATGCTTCATGATATCCAGCTTAAGACTGTGAGTAAATAAGACTCAAACATTCATTATGCATATGTCCAATAGAATCTCACATGGCGCACACTGCTTTAATACATTTGTTCCTATCTGTTATAAGTTGGCTAATCAAAGGCAAGAAGAGAAGGCTAATGATGACATTGATGCGTGATTAGGTCAATGTGCTCTGAAATCAGAATCTTTTGAGTAGAAGGGTAAAGCATTTTAGCTTTTGGCTATTCTTGCGAGATGTAGCAATGACCTCCTTACAGGACAAAATCTTTCATTTTGTAAATAGAGTGTTACATCATTTCATTCTACAGCACAAGAGTTTAAAAAGAGAAAAACGGGTTAAATTCATTTTGCATGCTATCTATAGGCAAGAAAAGATCCAAGGATGATAGGTTAATAAAATCTAATTAAGTACCATATAGTACAACTTTCTCTAATTATCAGTTTCTTATTTTGGGGGGCACAATTAACTTAGGACATCCTTACACATAAATTGCAACTATCACTTTATATTTCTGGTTTTAGATGTTTGTGCGTGCACATGCTGGGGCTGCATGTGTACATGTGCATACATTCCTATGTGGGCAGAGGTTATGTTCAAGTATCTTTCTCAATTGCTTTTCTAATTTAGAATATATATATATATATATATATATATATATATATATATATATGTGTGTGTGTGTGTGTGTGTGTGTGTGTGTGTGTGTGTATGTGTATATATATGTATATGTACATATACATATATATGTATATATATATTTGTGCCAATTCTTTTAGAATTTTTTATGTGCATATAATGCATTTTGATCATATCTACTCCCCATTTCTCCCAGGCCATTTCCCCACAATGTCCCCTTTCCTATTCCGTGATCTCTTCATTGAAATCACTCAGTTCAACTATGCATATATATATATATGCATGGATGTAGGACCATCCTACACCCTGAAACTTGGATGAACTAACAGGAGGAACATTCTTGTTGAAAACTGACTCTTCCTCTTGAGCAGGTATCAACTGCCAGTTGCTTCTTAGCTAGGTGTAATATTTATGAGACCTTGTCCCATCTCTCCTAGAATTTGGACTGGCTTGATCTTGTGCAGTTCTTGTTCATCGAGCTGTTGTGCATTGATGAGTTCAATGTCCTTATCGATTCCATAAACTACTCTCTCAGTGCATTCTGCCTACCCTGTGTCTCTCATAATCTTTCTTCTCTTTCTCTTGTGTTGTCTGAGCCCTTTGAAGGTGTGAAACATAGATATCAGAGTTTTAGAATTGAACACTTTTTTTATATGGGGTGTCACACTGTACCTGCAGTTTACCAACTGGCTAGATTACAAGTATACCAAACCTCAGTAACCTACCTAATCCTGCCTCTCTATGTGCCACCATACCTGGCTTTTTAAATGGGTGCTAAAAATACATGCACACACACACACACACACACATCCTTGTATGAGAAGAAGTTTGTTGACTGAGCTACCTCCCAAGCCCAGTATCATCGCTTTTATAAATCTTAATCTATATTTGCTGTCGGTTCCCATCCTGTAAGTACTGTAATAATAATAATATCATGATACCTTACCTTTATGCTTCTATTTTTATTTCCTGATGTTTATCATTTTCTTTTTTTTTAGGGGTAAACTTTTTTTTAAATTGGATATTTTATTTATTTAAGGTACAGATGTCATCCACTTTCT
Source organism: Arvicanthis niloticus (assembly GCF_011762505.2). Classification (NCBI taxonomy): domain Eukaryota; kingdom Metazoa; phylum Chordata; class Mammalia; order Rodentia; family Muridae; genus Arvicanthis; species Arvicanthis niloticus. Next base: position 29,914,997 of record NC_047677.1, on the reverse strand, counting down.
CCATTTCTCCTCCCTAGAGCATCCTATCTTATACTCCCCTTCCTTTATGCTTTTATACCATTTTGATTACATGCATGTAATAAGGTCAGTTCTAGGTTATGGGTCTAGCAATACAATAGATGCAAATAGTCAAGGAACAAGCAATACAATAAACACAAATAATCAAACAAAAAGCAAGGCATTAAACCCAGTTATGCGAACACTCCTGTGATCATTGTTTCTAAAGGCTTATCGGAATAACCCAAGTATCTAAGCCTACTTCCGTATCCTAGCCCATCTTCATGTCTGAAGCCTACTTTCTTGTTCTAGCCTAAAATTTAGAATCCTTTCTGAAATTACTTCTTTGTTCTGGCCTAATATTTAGATTCCTGCCTAAGATTACTTCTTTGTTGTAGCCTATGATATAGATTCCTACCTGAAATTACTTCTTTGTTCTAGTCTAATGTGAGACTCCTGCTTGAAGCCTACTTCCTTGTCCTTGGCCAATGTCATATTCCTGTCAAGCAGCTCATTTCCTTGTCCTTGGCCCATGTCAGCTTCTTGCCAAGCAGCCCCAAAGGCTCTTCACCTCTCCCCCTTTTTTATTTTGTTAACAAGACTGAGCCTGTCTTAGGTTGTTGTGACAAGAATGCCTTCCTTCCCCATCATGGAATATGCATTACCAAAGGCAATGCACTTCTGTCTTAGGTCGGTAAAGCTCTGTGCAGAATCTTACCCATCCTTGGCTTGCCAGCCTGTTAATTTAATAACTTTGTCTGGGGGTTCATTTTCAGGTTTAAGCCATGTACTTTGGCTGACAACATGTTTATGTTGTTAAAGTTAAGCTTTAATGTGATGGGCAGGAATAAAAATATTCCCAGGACAAGAAGGGCTAGCCTGATCAAGCTATATATGCCATTCATGAGGTTTGTCCAAAATGGAAATACTGAGCTCAGGCCATGGATAATTTTATCAGCATTATCTGCAGCATCAGAGGTCAACAGAGCAGCATTCTTTAAATTCATAATCTCATTATGCAAATTAACACACCCAGAGAGGTGTTAGGATTATGCCAAATATCCTACAGGTATCTTTAAACTTTTTTCTAATTATAATGACAACCATTGTGAATTTCAAAAGCAACACTACTCCAATAATATTTGTCATGACACTTGGGATGGCTCCTAACTCTTGAACCCTGACCCTCCTTCAGATAATTTGAATATGTTATAGAGCATCATTCGTTGTTCCAGATACCTATATAAATCCTTTTGTATACTCAATACATTAATAACATTTTTTGCTAGATGGTCAACAAAAATAGTTGTCTTAACTCCTTGTGTCAATGCTATTACAGCAGCAGAGGTACTAGCAATTAATGGAATTATAGCTGTTATATGAGCAATAATCAAGCCTGCTACCCTCTTGTTTCTCCTTAAAGCCTAACTCACTTCTTCCAGCACTTTCAAGCTTTTTTTCAGAGAATCAAGGTTTTCTAATACTCAGGGAACTGAGACAAAAGCTGGTTGATAGACCCCCATAACAGACATGCCAGGTTTCAACACACTAACATAATTGGAAATTATAGAGTCAATGCAACTTACAATAAATGCTGTACAAGAGACAAAACCAATTTTAGCTTGAGAATTAAAAGAGCCTTAAAACATGCACTAACTCTTGTTTGAAATTCAGATTCTGTCCCAACATTATCTCTTGCTATCCTAACATCATAGTGAGCTACAGCTAGCTTCCAAATATGTTCCTGACAAAGTCCAGATCCAGGCTTCTAAAAGTAGACTGTTATTTTCCATATTGGATTGATTTTTAGACCAGTACATGATTGAGTCCTAATAGCTGGGCACCTTTAAGAAGAATACAAGAGACATAGTTTCTCTTTTCGATTCTCTATCCCACAAGGTCTTAAAACTTGAGGCAAGGCAGTTTGCCCCATTTGAGATATAGTCAAGCAAAGGTGGGTCAGGAACATATGTCCAATACAGCTCTCCAGTCATCCTTGTCAGGGCACTCAGCAAGCTCACAGGTAGTAGGCATTATTTTTTGTCTCAGCAACAGTATGTCTCATCAATCTTTTTAAAGTTCCATGGGCCTCTTCCATAATACCTTGTCTTTGAGGATTACACGAAATTCCCATAATAAATTGTTGACAAAAAGTCTCGACTACTCAACTACAATTGCCAGACCCATTATGTGTTTCTTCTTAAATTGGATATTTTATTTATTTACCTTTCAATGTTATCTCCTGTCTCACTCCCTCCCCCCCCCCAAAAAAAAAAACTTTGGATGCTGCTGTCTCCTTACCTAAGATACTGCCCGGGTTAGAGCTCCTGGGAGGCCCGATTACTCTGGTTTCTGTGAGATTGGGGGCAGAGCTGCCGCTCAGGATCTGCTCTGTGCCTGGGCCCAGACTGGAAGGAACCAGTGCTCTGGGCTAGGAGTGGGTCCTAGTGGGTCCCAGTTACTCCTTATTTGGGGTAGGTGTTGCTAACTCCTTACCTAAGGTACTGCCCAGGTTAGAGCTCCTGGGAGGCTGGCTTCCTCTGGGTTCTGTGAGATTTCTATCATTTTCTAATATTTTATTGCACCTTTTTTTCTCCTCTCTATTTTGCCATGGGCATAGGAATATCAGTAATAAATTATCAAGTATAAATATTTAATAAGTATTGACACTAAATATAATGATACTTATCTTGTGTTGAGAAATTTACTACTACATACCACTGCTTATATAATGGTACAATGTTGCTTATATTGTGTTACAATCTTTTCTTAAATACTTTGATCATACTCATACTCCTCCAACATTACTCAAATCATCCACATCTAGCTACCCAGACACCTTCCATCTCCCCTCCTTCACCCTCCCCTCCTCCTCCTCTTCCTTCTCTCTCTTCAACACAACACAGTCCAGTTTGTTGTAGCCTACTTTTCCTGGGTATTAGCCCTGCCATAAAGTCTAGTTGATATATCACATGTCACTCCATTGAAGAGAACTCACATTTCCTCATCCAGCAGCCAATTCTATGGCAATAACTAAGCACTGTTTGATTTTATTCAAGGCCCACTCCATGAGATAGAACCCATACATAACACTGACAATGAGGCCAAGAACCTGAGAATAGATGGATCCTGGACTGTATAGCAAATCCCACTACTACTATTGAACTAAAGAAATATAGTCACAAAAAGACTTAAAATGAAATGGTGTGCTCACAGACAGGAGCCTAGCATGGCTGCCCTCTGAGAGGCCCAACAAACAGCTGACTGAGACAGATGCATATACTTACACCCAACCAATGGACAGAAGCCAGGGGCCCCTGTAGTTGAATTAGGGAAAGCCTGGAAGAAGTTGAGGAGGAGGGCAATCTCATAAGAAGACCAGTAATCTCAACTAACTTGGACCCCTGAGATCTCTCAGACACTGAACAATCAACCAGGCAGCATACACCAGCTGGTCCTAGGTCCCCAACACATATACACAGAGGACCGCCTTGTTTGGCCTCAGTGAAAAAAGAAGTACCTAATCCTCAAAACACTTGAGGGCCCGAAGGAGTGGGAAGGCCTGGCAGGGTGGGGTTGGGATGGGAAGATTCTCTTGAAGATGGGAGAGGAGGAATGGAGGAATGAGATGAGAAATTGTCAGAGGGTGGACCAAGAGTAAGATAATGACTGGAATGTAAAAAAATATTAAAGATAATTTTAAAAAATGATGACCAATGAATTACTGCTATACCCATATATGAGTGTATTGATCACCCCTCATCAGAGAAGCTTTTCTCTTTGCCTTAGATGGAAATCAACACAGAAATTCTCAGTTGGTCAATATACAAAGAACAGACACTTTATCTTGCTATCTTACATATCTTTCACTTATTAGGAAAAGGTTGTGATGATAAATGGTTTAAGAGTTCTATCAAAGTTTTAAAAAACTTCTGAATCTTGAATTAGTACCATTAGAAATTGAAATAAATTATTTTTATTCATAAACATTATTCATGGCCTATAGAAATTTTTGTTTTCCAAACTTTTTTCAAAGTGTGATTTTATAAACTTTAAGCTCAAAATAAATAAAGCATTCAATGCATTTGCATTATGAGAAGCAGAATGAGTACATTACAGTTCTGTTTATCACAATTGTTTTTCTTAATATTCTTGCTTCTGTGACATATGTTGTCTTAGATTGCTGATGCGTATAAATGATACACTCGAAGAGTTCTTTACAATTAAAAAGCTTTCTAAATGGAACAGTCTATGAGTAGAAGATAATAAAGAAAAACATTCAAAACATTATAAAATTTACCAAGTAACTACCACTAATATGAGAGTTAATTCCTCAGTTATAAATGTTCTGATATTTATTTATACCCATGCCCAGTAAAGCAGGACAGAAACATAGCAAGCTCCTACAGTGAGAGGAGGAAGTTCAGAGAATGAGGCACCCCTTCCTTGAACAGCCCATGATGGAGAGAAAGGATCTAATTTAGCTTTTAGTAAGTTTACTGTTATAAATTTAAATAACAAAGAAAACCAAAGAAGACATGTGTTCTGTGCCATGGGGCAGCCATCTCCCAATTGTGCCATAAATCAGCAGAAGAAATGTGTTTCAAGGTTGGGAGGAAGAATGGAAGTTAGTAGCTGGGATAGAGGGAACCATGTTTCATTTGAAATGTGAATACTTAGCATGTAAATGAAATTTATTTAATATTGTTATTACATGTCCTTCTTAATATTTCCATTTAAATGTCAATATGATTTACAAGAAAAATATATAATAGTTAGGCAAAAGTTTTTGAAGAAAAATCCCTGGGGAATTCTAACCTTTGTCTCAGCTTTCCAGTGTATATTGTCTATTTGATTATGGGATATTATAGGATGAAGAAAAAGCAAATATCATTTCCAAGAAATTCATGATAATAGAACTAATTTTCCCTCTAAAGCATGTAAATTTTTTTTTTTTTTTTTTTTATTCAGAAATGACCCTGCTTCCTATACGATTTGGTTATTTCAATGTAACCTTTTGATTTTCTTTCTCTCAAATTAGAACATATGAAGTGATATCTTGATGGAGCAAAGTTTGTATCTGAAAGGCTGTGTGCAATGTTTCATAACCAGATGAGAAAGCCAGTAGTTGCCTATCCCCACCATTTCCTAATGGTCAGAGTCTTTGTATTTCTCTACCTGATTTTTCAGCAAATCCATGAGCTAATGTAATTGAAAGTTATAGCTATGCTACTGCATTACAGAGTAAAGCCTCTGGGTACCTGCTGTCCTAACATCTCTATCACACCTGCCTTCTCTTCTCAACCTCTAGACATGACTATTATACCCTTACTTTCAGGTCATGTTATCTTCCATATAGAGTAGATTCTGCTATTTGTTTTCAGTACCTAGATTATTGCATTTAACATAAAGTCCTCTAGCGCCATCTTTTTTTTTTTTTTTTTTTTTTTTTAATGACAGATTTTCACTTTTTTATGGCTATGAGTAACAGTCCCTTCTTGGCATATACCAATTTTTCTTACCTACTCATCTCTTAATGGATGTCTCAGTTGACTTCAATTTCTGTCAGTTGAAAATAGCATTGCAACAGGCACTGGCATATATGAATTTCTTTTATACTGATGATTTTATATTTACTTTGAATATACAACTAAAAGTAGAACACTAAATAAGTTAGGAAATCTAATAATAGCTTTTGGCAATGTATAAATATATTGAAAATTCTCATCATATGCTGTAAATATATCCAATTTATATTTGTCCAGTATACGTCAATACAACTTGAAAAATAGCAAGGAATATTTATTATTTGAGCCCTAACACACTTAATGTTTTCAACATTTTCTTCTAATTTTATAAACATATTCTACATTGAAGTTACAAATTCACTGTAGTTTAACATTTCCATATTTGATGCATAAATAATTTATTATAAATAATATTAAAAATGAGCATCCTTCAGTTTAAAGGAAGCATACACAGATGGACATGAATGAAAAGTAAGCCAATGAAAACCTACACACAAATCAAGCTATCAGCATCCACTCATGCAAATATATGTTAATTAAAGCACACACTAAAAACTGTCCTTTTACGACTTGTATATCAGAGGAGGAAAAAAAATTAAAAATAATATATGTTTATATACTGTGAATTGAACTTACTGGAAACTGAAAACATAGGTCTGGTTAACTTCAATTAGCATGGAAAGGTTTGGAAAGACTGAAATCTCAAAGATTAATAGAAGTTTGAAGGAAGCTGGAGAGGTTATGGTTTAGCAACAAAGCAGAAGCTGAAGAGGTTTGAAACCCCACAGGAAGAACAATATCAATCAACCAGATCACCCAGAGCTCCCAGGGACTAAACTACCAACCAAAGAGTACACATGGAGGGACCCATGGCTCCAGCAGCCTATGTAGCAGAGGATGGCCTTGTCAAGAATCAATGGGAGGAGAGGCCCTTGGTCCTGTGAAGGCTCCATTGTAGGGGAGTGTGAGGGTGGGGAGGCAAGAGTGGGTGGGAGGGAGGGGGAACATCCTCATAGAAGCAGGGGAAGGGGGCATGGGAGAGGGGGGGTTCCAGAGGTGAAACTGGGAAAGAGGATAACATTTAAAATGTAAATACATAAAATATCTAATAAAAAAAGAAACAAAGTAGAAAATGGATAAATGTGAGGTAGGAAAAATCATGGAATAATGTACAAGTAAGTAGAATTATTTCATGGAACCCAGAGGATGACACTTTGGGGGTCAGACTATAAAATGAAGAAAAAATAAATGACAAATGAGGTCCCCTTTAATACAATGCTAAATTTGTGTTATTTCTCCTAAAACCGTTAAGTAAGATAGTAAATGATATTAGACATAGAGTTCAAGAAACAGAGGTGTAAGACTGAGGATGTATAGGAAAAGGTCAAATTTTCATTTTGCTCAAAACACTCCATATTGTGGACAATGACTTGCAGGCAATGGTGGATGTCACTCCAACAGCCAGGGCTGACACTAAGATTTATGTGCTGTAAAATAATGGTTTACCAATGACAATGATGAGAAGAGAAAGAACCACCATGTAGATCTTTGAGAACTAGATTCATTGAAGTTCTGATGAGTATGAAGTACTGTGGATATGGCATAAATGACAGGTGGTGTGGCTTCTAGAGAGAGATAATGGGTTTGAGTTTTTACATACTGATTTGAAAGTGCTCAGAAATAGCCAAGCAACGGTATCTAAAACTTTCCTTTAATTAGTGATCAAATTCATAAACATGAATAAGCCTGACAATGAAAGAATTTAAAGAATGGAGATGTAATGGAACATACAGGTTATCTGTAGACTGTGGGAGAAAGAGGTAACAGCAATAATGGCTTATCAAAGAAAATGCTGTTCATAGAGAGGAAGGCAAGCAATGAGAGATACAGAAGCCAGGGGCAGGAGATGTGTTCTGAGAAGGAAGGGAAGGCAGAGACAGGGAGAAATCACATGCATCCACTGCTTCTAGGAGTATTTTAATCACTAGTTGCTTTCAATACTGCTGTCTCTATGAAGTAATAAAGGCAGAACCAAATTGAATTGAAAATAGATGATAGATAGATAGATTTAGATAATGATAGATAAGCTATAAAAATAATCAATAAGAAATAGATAACAGATAGATAGATAGATAGATAGATAATGTATTAAAAACTAGAAATGTCAGCATATTTTTTCAGAGACATTAGACTATATACTAATAATGGAGGAAGAGGTGAGGTTTCTCATAGCTAATGAAAGTTTTCATTTAAATGAAAAAAGATGTGTGCATGTTTAAAATATTTTGAGGGACATCTATTTAAGCAGCAAACACACGTGGGAAATAAAAATGTAATGAATAAGGATTGCTGAGATGGTAAGATGGGGCAGACTGTAATCAGTTGGAGATATTAGCTTAGAATAAGTAGAAAACCATTTCCTCTTTGGGACCTGGAAAGATCCAGAATTCATCACAAGAGACACCACTGTTTCTGCTTGATTTTAATCAGAGGGGCAGGAGGCAAGGTCACCTGGCAATCATAATTGAAGTGTGCAACTTTAAACATTGTGAAGAAGAATGGTAAACAAAAAACATTCCTCCCCTACTTCATTGGCTTACAGTCAAACTTCTTTCAAGAAACATGGAGATACGAATGTTTCTGCTTTTCCTTCTCCTGTTTCCTCAATGCAACCTGATTTGGGCCTCCATTGTTTTATGCCTTTCTAGCTCTAACTCCACTCAGTTCCCTTTTTTTTTCTGTTTGCTTGAAAATTATTGTTAGAAAAAAAAAAAGGTCTTTTGCAAGTAGAAAAGTAAAGGCATTTGCAGATGTTTCCAGTGCTTCTGTGATTTCTTTCTGTTTTCGCTAAATATCTGAGTCTTGTTCATTGAGAGCTAAGAAAAGTATAGCTAGTTAGACATCCTTCAACACCACATAGAAGCTACTACTTGCCCCTTATTTGGATTGAGCTTTTCTTTACCAGATTAAGATTTTAGGTTTCTAGTTCCATCCATTTGCCTAAGAATTTCATGAATCCATTGTTTTTTAATAGCTGAGTAGTACTCCATTGTGTAAATGTACGACTGAACACTGGGTCCCCAATGGAGAAGTTAGAGAAAGGACTGAAGGAGCTGAAGGGGTTGGCAACACCATAGGAAGAAAAACATCAACCAACCAGAACCCCTAGAGCTCCAAGGGACTAAATCACCAACCAAGGAGTACAAGTGGAGAGACCCATAGCTTCAGCCATATATGTAGCAGAGGATGGCTTTGTTGGCATCAATGGGAGAAGAGGCCATTGGTCCTATGAAGGCTTGATGCCCCAGTGTAGGGGAGTGAGAGGGCAGGGAGGTGGGAGTGGGTGGGTAGGGAAACACCCTCATAAATGTAGTGGGAGGGGGGATAGGATAGAAGGTTTCTGGGAGGAGGGAATCCGGGAAAAGAGATAACATTAGAATGTAAATAAAGAAAATATCCAATAAAAAAAGATTTTAGGTTTCTTTTTAATCATGGTAAAAATGGTATAAGCCTCCTTGAAGATGATTTTCTACTAATTTCCTGCATGAATACGAAACCTTTTTGGCTTTGTTTTGCATCAAATTTCACATCAGGTCCAGCAGGCTTTCCATTTCATTGCTGAATATTGTTCAGCTGTCTTCAGCTGATCAGGAAGAATATATTAGCATAATATATGTTTTAATTAATAACATATGCTTGCGCAGTGGCAGCATGTATAAATGTCTGTCCTGCTGTGTTGTGGGAGAAATCTCCACTTTTAAAACACGCTCAGAAGAAATTTTTAGTGCCGGTTAGCTTCTTTGCTTGAATATTCATTGAATTCTAGAAAGTAACTTCTATGTCTTTCCATGCCTTATTAATAACAATTTACTTGATTTAAATACCAAATAAAGCAACTGTGTTTGTGTGTATGTATTTTATATGCTAGGCAGGTCCATTCCTTCACTCGGAATAAATTCCATTTCATTTATAGGCTGGACTTCACTTGCTCAATTGCACACTAACATATGCCAAAGCATTGTAAGCATTTGGTGCTTTGTGTGTTAAAGTGCAGATTGTTTTATATCTAAAAGCATCTATGTGCTTTTTCACTCACAACTCAGTCATGTGAGAAGCTGAAGAAAGATTAAGATTCCAGCTATAATGCACATTTCGGTAGCTTGAATTTGGCAAAATAGCTTTAACCAAAAAAAAAAAAAAAAAAAAAAAAAGTGGTTTTATTCTCATTGAAAACTAAATGAGGTGAGCTTAATTTTATTTTTAAAGAAAGAGCCACATGTGGTTTACAAGGAGAGAGTAATTGAGCTTATGGTTATTGAGATTAGGACAATGAATTCCACACCAGAGATGTCTCCCCTGTAGACTGCAGAAAACTCTGTGTTGCATTATAATATGACAGATGACCAACCATATGGCAAATGGGGAGAGAATCTGGGGGAAAGGTGACAGTCTTCAATAGCAGTAGGGTTGGGAATGGGAAAGCAAAGATTTAACTCAGATGACAAGGCTGATACTTTTTTCATTGAATGTTGAGTTTGTACAATTTTCTAACAGTACTTCTTGGGATATATGATTTATATCTTAACAGTCATATTTATATACATTTTTTCTTATAAAACAAGTCCTCTAAGCAATAGCACAATGGAAATGCAGCCAGAGTTCCTTAAAATTTATATGTTCATAAGTAGTCTAGTTCTTTAAGACATTAAAAATATTTGGAACTGTTTGAATGAAGTAGGTTAATTCAGCAAATATATCATTTCTTGTAAGATATGTAGTTTTACATTATCTTAGTGGTCTGCACTAATTCCTTTACAACACACAAGGATATGGCTGATATTTATTTACTTTTATCTCAGCTGCTTAAAGACAAAGCAATTAATCAGTATCTCACTTAAAACATAGCATGGTTATTCACTCATATGGCATAAAAGAATTAGCATGCTGTAGCATGGGGAGGACAGTGGGGGAGAGATCAAATACTTCCTCCCACTTTACAATCCACTTATCCATTTATTTTTTTTCAAAAACCAAAAGAAGAAGCACACAGCAGGTATACAGTATATTTCCCCTACTCAGAGAAAAGACATATAGTAAGAATACTTTTTGTGTGAAAATAGTTTATGTAGGGCTTAAAGTTTTTAAAACCTACTTTAATAAGGGTTCTTAAAGGGTTCAACCTCCCTTCAAGTCCACCACCCAACAGAGGTAGTGGAAAAGGAAGTTAATGGGGAACAACGGGGGTTGTGGACCTGTTTAGAAAAAGCACCTTTGGAGCTATTCTAAAGCAGTTTACAGCAGTCTAATCCACTCAGCAATCACCACTCAAGAATCAGCAATGGCAGATCAATACAGAAGAAACTGCCAGACTCCACCAACAGGCCCAAGTCTGAGGAAGCAGCAAGAAGCCGCCTGAATAATCACAAGAAATTCTATGGTGAGTTACTCTCTACAAAGTCATGATAAGCAAAGACCAGCAACACCATGCAAGGCTGCAAGGTGAAGCAATGCCAGAGCGTCATTAGCAAAAACTAGTGAGGCAGAGCAAGCCAAACCAATGCTGAAGCCTCCTTCCACTGTCTGCATGGTCATATTTGTATTCTTTCTAAACATCACTTGTCCTCCTGTGTGTCTGCTTCAGCAAAACATCCTCTCACCTATCTGCCTCAGCAAAACATCATATGACGTAACTGAGTTTCCAGAGAAACCAGAAATTTCCACTTTGCAATTATGTGATTTTTATTACTGACAAATTTCTAAGTAATAACCACCTGTCATTTATTACCTTTGATGCATTTGGACAGTCTACATGTGATGTTTAGAACACGCCATGCCATAAAAACAAGTGGCTTTTGTTTTTCCAGTGTGGTCCTCAAATGATGGGTTTCACTGAAACCAAGATTGTGATCCAGAACTGAGCTAAACGCTGCCAGCCACACACTGTTAAAATGTCTTCACCAAAATATCCACTTAAGCTTTGTCTCCATTTATCCTTGCATGATACTTTGGTGTGCTTACTGCATGATGTACAATGATGATAGTGATTATGAGGATATTTAAATGACGGAGATAAACAAGAGAGAGCAGACAATAGAAAAGTATGTGGATGTATGCAAATATCAACATGTCTTTCACTAATGAGAACATTTTACTGAAAATTATCTACAAAAGATGAACAGATCACAGATAAGTATTCAGATTATTTTCATAATGTGAATCTGTCTGTTTAAATATTACCAAGACCATGAAATAATACATTTCTACAATTCTGTGCTTCTTCGGCTTCCCTTCCTGGGGATACCATGCCTCCTAAAGGATAACCATCAGGTTAGCTGCAGCCAATACTCATTTTTACCTCATATGAATGTAAGTTAAGCCTGACCTTTTAGCGATGGATTTCTTCTACACCGTCCTATAGTTTTATCCCATAGCACTGCAAGTATCAGCCATGTGTTCATTTCTATGAGTTGGACATCATTTCATGGTGTCTATATATCATGACTTTATCAAGTCTCTACTTCATAGATTCTTGGGCATTATTTTGTGGCAATGAATAATGTTGCCATTGCCATTCCTGTATATATCCTACAAGCACGTCAAAACACTTTGAATTTGAATTCTGTATCCTGGAAGACAAATCTGCTTCTACATTTTTTCCTATTTACTAAAAGCAGTCAATATCTGTCACTTTTTCTTACTCTTCTATTCGCAAACCTTGGCAACTGATAAAGCTCAGGGTCTCTTTCCTTTGAAATTAGTGGTAAATTAAAATCATGTAAGCATCCAGAGTTACTCCAAATTACTATCAATTCCTTTCTACTCAACACAGATATGGATCTGAATAAGCCATGTCCTCCATACTCTAGAAGTTTATACTTTGTAAGTAATAAAAGTCTTTAGATATCCTCTTATTGTGGGCATGTATGTATATTGTATGTATTAACATATGTGTGTATGTGATATAACCATTCATGACATGTAGAAAAAAAGATTTTCGTGTATAGTTGTTCATTTTGGTATCTGTGCAGTGGCCATATTTTTATATTAAAGAACTTGTGATTTATTAGAATTGGATGGTACCAGAAGCATTCTAAGGAGGCCATTAGTGATCTACACTCTAGCTAGATTTTTCCTTTACCAGAACTTATCCAAGTCTTTATTTAAGTCAATATTTCCACTGATTTATCTGCCTTCTAAAATCTTAATTTGAAATTATTTACTGTAGATAGATGTTCTTTGTGTGCATTTATTTCTATGTGGAAATAGCCACTAGCATTTAGTTGATAGGTTGTTGGGTTTTTTTGTTGTTTGTTTGTTTTGTTTTTTTGTTTTTTTGTTTTTTGAGACAGGGTTTCTCTGTGTAGCCCTGGCTGTCCTGGAACTCACTCTGTAGACCAGGCTAGCCTCGAACTCAGAAATCCACCTGCTTCTGCCTCCCAAGTGCTGGGATTAAAGGCGTGTGCCACCACTGCCCAACAAACTTTTTTTTCCCATGAGTCACTCAGAAAAAGGGAGAGACAGCGGGATTCGAACTCGGGAAGAAGGGCACAGTTGCCCTGTGGAGGCAGCTGCCCAAGGCGTGCGCCACCGTTGGCTTGCTTAGATTGTTGTTTATAAGTTGCCATCAAATTCTTCAGAGATCAAGGCTCCTTCATATCAGAGTTAATGATGCATGTGATAGCAATGGTTACCTGTTGATAAACGGAAGCTCCAACAAGACACAGAAACACACCCTAGCCAATTTACATTGCATTCTGTATTTATTCCAGGAATGCCCAACACTTTGCAAGATCTGTTAGCAGACACCTGCCTCTGCAGACTAAGTAGGTGCTACAAATTCAGACAATATTCTCTCCATCAAAGCAGGGCAAGAATCATTTCTTCCTAAAGTCCCAGGTGGCAGTAATGATAAAACATATGGAATAATGAAAATATTTACTCTTCTATTCTTTTCTTTAGACAGTTCTTTATCAACCCCTCTCTCCACTCAAGCCTCAGACATCTTGTGGAAGAGGAGGCAGAAAGAGGTTGTGGATAACTCCAACGAAACTGTTTTCCAGACATAAAAGGACTATTGCACATATGAATTTACAGAGACCGTGGCAGTACACATTAGTCCTACACAGGTTTACTATTATGAAGTCCTAGAACAGAAATGGCAAGTAGATACAGGAGCCCACTCCTAACCAAGCAGCTCTTTGCAATTTATATTTCCTAGCGAAAGGAAAATCAGTTTGCTCCAATGAAGTGACACTGGGTGTGTTTGCCAAACTTCAGGGTTGGCTCTATGCCAGGGAAGAGTTGGCCAACACAAAAGCACAACTGTGTGTGGGTTTGTGCTTGGGTTCTTGTTGTTGTTTTCTTTCTTTCTTTTATTTGTGTGGGATTTTTGGTTCTTTTATTTTTGGCTTTATTTTTTTTTTTTTTTGCCTCATTTGTCTTTTGCCTTTTTGATTGGATTTTTGTTTCTGTATTTTGTTTGTTTGCTTTCTGAAAAAAATAATAAAGAGAATATAAAGTCAAAGTATTTAGAGAGGTAGAGAAAATCTGGGAGGAGGTGAGGAAGGAAAAAATATATGATCAATAAATATTATACAAAAATCATAATAAAGGATTATTGACATGCTCCACGCATGTCAATAAAACAGATGGCACTTGATCTGAATGTTATTTGGGTACCTTCTACACTGAAGTCAAGTATAACCTTAAGTACTCACAACAAAGGACTTTCCAACTTTGCCTTGCCCTCCAATGCAAAGCACTATGGTTCTAATTTCCTGTCACCAATATTTCTCATTGCATCTCAAAACATTCAGTGTGTGCATGTTTGTGTTTTTAGCTTTGGTCCTAGGCTACCCTTCCAATGCTCAACTTCTCAGCAATTTTAAAGTTTAGAAAATAAAAAAGCATTCTGTGTTGTGAGGGCCTTCTCACTGGTGCCATAATAAAACTTCCCCAATAATGCCTACTCTATTTGAAATATTGAAATTAACATTTATTGTATGGTTTGAAAACAGCAAAAGTTTACCAGCATGTATTCTCTTTTAAGTGACAACATTATATACTAAGCTTGAAAATGTCCCATTTTGAGAAGGCTGTCCGGCAGAGGTTATTATGTCCATGTAACAGATCAGAAAACCAGAGTTATTCACTGTAGTATGGTGGGCCATTTGAGGGTACAGCAGAAGGAAAGCAATTTTCTTCAATGGTTTAGTTTCTCCATCATCGAGTAGGCAACTTCCTTTTTTATTTAGGCAGGCTATAATTAAGAACAGTGAGAGAACAAAAGGAAGGGATGGAGAGAGGAGCGGAAAGATGTTAAGAGAGAGTTGAAAATAGAAGGGTCTTCTTACAAAGAAGCATTTCATCAGTAGAGAAAGGGGGATGAAAGAGAGTGTATGAAAATGATCAAAATTCCATGACACATTTTATCAAAATTCTGCGAGTTGGAAGGTTAAGATCCATGTAATGTCAAGGTCTACCTCTTTGGCCTTGCCCCTTTGACTTGAAGACACCTGCTTCTAGATGCAGCATCATTAACGTTTTTCCTGTGGGTGAATAATGCTGGTGTCTCCTTTTCATCTTGCAAGCACACACCGAAGATTTGATTAGAGCCCCACCCTATAACTTTGCTGATACCTCATCACATGGGCTTCAACACATTAATTTGAGAAACACACCATTCATTTTACAGTGTGGTTTGAATTTACTGTTGAAGCAATAGTATCATATCTTAAAATGGCATGTACACATTGGCTGTTTCATTTATCTAACTCAGTCGTTGGCTTGGCAAAAGGAAACTTGGTTGTGAAACTACCTGTTAGCATGCTAACAATGTAGTCATTGTATTTCAGAGTTACAGGTTGAGAACCTACTATCTTATTTTCCTTCCTTAGGATTCCCAAAGGGTGAAAAATTCAACCCCACGAAGTGGCTCAAGACACTTCCTGAAATATTCTAATCCCTTTACTTGCAAACAAGTACAGTCTTGTATTTAAGCAAGTAGGGAGAAATAAACCTGTGATCATCTGAACTGATACAGAGTTAAGAGAGCTGACCTGGCAGGACTGCTATGTAGATTGTACACATTGATGAGTGTGTTTATGTATGTATAGATGTATATAGATGTAAAAATATGAAAGGTAAACATCTATTAATATACAAGTAAAAATTAAATATAATCTATTATTTAACAACTAATAATATATCATATATTAATATAGTAACATAATATATAACATATATAACACATATGACATGTAATATATAATATAGAACAATATATAATATGTAATATTAATGTGTAATATATAATGTGTAACATGTAACATATAATATGTAATAGTATATAATATGTAATATAATATATAATACATAATATATAGATAGTATATAATTTGTAATATAATACATATTTTATAATATGTATATAGTATGTGGTATATTATATATGGTATATAGTACATACTTTATATACATAGTATGTAGTATATAGTATAATATATGATACACAATACATGATATATGATGTATAACACATGATACATATGGTACATGACATATGACACAAAACATATAGCATATAATATATGCAAATATATTTATATATAACATATATTTTATATATATATAATATATTATAAAATCTTTTACTTTTCTCCACATCATGGAATTCATCCCTACTGGCTTGCTTTCCTAGTGCTAGAAGATACTATACATGACACCAAAAGAAAGAAGTCAGTAACTGTCATACCCAGCTGTAAGCCCTATAAGTTAGTGACATCTGACAAGATGTACCCAGTGCTGTGATCATGGTATAGATGTTAGAATCTATGCTTGACACTGTTAACTGGACCCAAATCCCATGGCTGGCTAGGTCACAGGCCTAGATGATTACCTCTTTTGTTAAATAGACATAGTAATAAACTGCCAACCGAATTATCGTCCTTATATCCATTGGTTATCATACTTTTAACCTTCATAACACAAGTTCTCCTAATAGTAGATGGGGATTGACAGATATCTAGAACCAGTCAACATGCAGGAGATAGGGGTTGTGGAGTGTTCAGCTCTACCATAGCCCCTCCCTTTAAGACTTAGGGATCATAATGGACAAGGAAACATAAAGACTGTAAAAGTTTTTAGGAAAACGGGGTATGCAACAGAAGAGCACAATTCATGTATGAACTTAGGACTGTTGGGACTATGTCACAGGACATGTGCAAGATTACACCACAGAAGGGCTTCAGGAATTCCAGCTTCTATTTGAGGAGCTACTGGCAATTAATGGTAACTAGAGGAGGGAGAAATGGCTTTCTTCAGGGTTGTAGACCCACAAATACTAGTAATCCTTTTGTTGTTGATGGTTTGGCAATCATGTACATATGGGTAACATTCAATGGACTCAGTTGGCATTTAAAAAATATAAGTGCATGAGCTAGAATGTGAAGGGCAGTGATCTAGATAAGGGAGGAATCAGAGAGGGTGGATAAAGGATAGATGTCTGGATATTAAAGAATTTAAAAGATAATTTTCCCTTGCAAAAATTTAAACTTGCAATATTGAATGTGTGTTAAGAACACATGTACAATTTTGAGAAAACTAGCTCTCCATCATTTGGGCGAGTCAACATTCCCCATGAATCTTGAAATTTTGATCATGCAGGGTTAAATAAATTGTTCATGCTTGTTTACAAGAGTTTTCAAAGATAAGTACCCTAGAAGGCCATTTGTAGAGACTGCTTTTGTCCTTAAGCAACATATTGTAAGATTGTCCAAGCATATGTGGACTCTTTAAACTAATATTCAACTCTATAATTGTTATGATTCTGCACTTACTGTCTGATCACATTTCCTTTTACAACAATGAACTTGAAATTTTAAGGGGAAAAAAAAAGCATAAAGAGATCAAGAAAAATAACAAGTACATGCTAATTATTTTGAAAGCCTTTTCAGGGATTATGCATTTCTAAACTAATGGACTCAAGTACACAAAACTGTTCCTTCGGGAAAATTCACATACAGGAGAATGCCTTGATTTTTGTTTTAAAGTCAATTAATCTCAAGTTGAGGAAATTCTAAACCCATTTTAGCTAATTAAGATAATTTAAATTTGCCATTGCCTGTATTACTTTGATTTCAGCATAACATTTCTAAGCCAGGATTTGAAAATAAACATTGCACATGTAAATCTATATTTTACTTTCTAAAACAAGCATAATACTCACAAATATCAGAGGAAACATCAAAGAAACACTAGGACTTTCATATTCTCCATGTCATTTGTTAGTCACTGCTTCTACTGAGATTTTATCTCTAGTCATGTTTATTCCAGGATGAAGAACAACAAAATATTTGGAAAGTAAATACAAGAATTCTTTGAATTACTGCCAAACTTCACAGCTTGAGGAGAGGTTCTCAGGCTACATGTGATACGCCCCTCTGTAAAAGTATTTGATATCAAATTCAGAAAATACTTCTCAAAACATGACCCATGACACCAGGCATCACTTGAGCTGGTTAAAGAGACAAGCTATCAGCGTAGCCCAGCTCTGGGGTGGTTAGCACTGAATGGTTTTTAAGTCTGCCCTTCTATTGTTCCCAATAATTTGGGAGCATGATACGGTTTAACAAATACCTTTACAGTGAATTTCATTATATTAGGGTCATTTCAAGCTCTCTTGGTGTTAATAATTTTAAATATGGGGCCAGTGAGATGGTTCGATGAGTGAAGGCACGTGTTGATAAGCCTGATGATCAGAGACCGAAGTGAGAGACCAATTTTTGAAAACATTCCTATTACTTCTACCCCTACACTATCACACACACACACATACACACACACACACACACACACACACACACACACACACACACACATAGTGAGAGAGAACCAAAGGTCAAAAGATTGTTTAATAGTTGGTAAAGACATAATTCTATGTATATTAACTGCTCATGTCTCTAATTGTACACATAAACGTCTTGACAGATGGTATGTCTTTGTATCTTTGGGCAGTTGAGCAGCTGGGCTTATCCTTTCAAACAAACAGATATTTAAAAGCACTTTAAGACTTTTAATAATGAAGACTTTAAGTTTTATTTTTTAACATCATCTAAGATTTTTTTAATTTTTTTACCCATCTCTGGCTATCTTTTACGAGAGAAACAGGAAACAACAGAAAATTAATTTTTGGAAATACTATGTAAGATTACAAGAATAATTATCAGACAAAATTATTAATATAATCTATTAATATATTATGATTCAGAACAAAATGAAGAGACTGTTAAGGTTAAAGTTTGTTAAACTTAACTATAATCACCTGTCAGTATTATTGACCACTACAAGTTACTCATCATATCGAATTGTATTTCTTTACTCAGTAACCCAACTCTTAAATCTGCCTGACTTTTTTAGACACCTCTATGTCTATTCTGTTATCCAATCCATGAGACAAGTTTATCTTCTATGTGACTGAAACCATACAGCATTAAGTACCTTTTATTCTCTAACACGTTAGATATTTTACTGTTGGTTTATGTCATTAATCCTTGTGTAATTGGGTTTGTGTAGATTTTGAGATCTGCATGTAATTACATTAAAGATTTTCCATAGTTCTTTAAATCATGAAATGTTGAGAACTGCTTGCAGACAGCTTTGTCAATATTGGAACCTGCACTGCCAAAAGCCTTGGGGACTAAACTGTTACTGCCCCAAGCTGCTCTGGTTCGAGGGTTAGGGTTCAGCAAGAGAGAGAGTGAGGACGGACTCGAAGAATGGAGACCAGAGTGTAATTCAATCCCATTTATTCTTCAGTTTCTCTTCTTCTCTCCAAGTCCCTTGTTCCTAGTCTAAGTCCCACGTCTCAAGTTTCTAGTCCCTAGTTCCTAGTTCCTAGTGCCTCCAAGTTCCAAGTTCCAAGTCTCAAGTCTTAAGTACTTCTCCTAGTTCTAAGTGTCTAGTTCCTAGTTCCAAGTTCTTCCAGCTCCAAGTCTCAAGTCTCAAGTACCAAGTGTCTAATAATTTCTTCTTTTATATGTCTCACTTCTAAGCCCCACCTTTAAGTCATACTTTAAGTCACACCTTTAAGTCTTATCTCTAAATCACACCTTTAAGTCTCACACACCCAAGGGAAGATTCTGGGTATCTAAAACAAGATGTTATCAGAGTGTGATCAGCTGTTGTAGGCTGTTGTAAACAAGTCTCTTGTCAGGGTATATGGTTCAAGATGGCTGCAAGGATGATAGCTGCCTTCTGTCGGCTCCCCACAATGAAATCTATCCCTTACCTTACCTATCCCCCTAAAGAGGCACTCCTTTTGATCTGCTAACTGTCAACTATCAGGTCTGTCATTGTCTCTTGATTTTCTTCAATGGCTTATATTCACATATAAGTATATATGTAATATATAATTAAATATAAGAAAAATCCAGTGTTTATAGAATTTTCTGCCTAGTGTGTCACTTCCTTAAATATCAAACCTTATTCTGCTGCTAGGATGAGTCTGTCCTACTTGCTTTCAAGAGTGTTTTGGTTATACTTCATTCTGCATGATCTCCTATGAGAGTTTAGAAAAGGTCTACTGCCTTCCATGAACAGAGCCAAATTTTATTTTAATATTACCCGGAAATGTTTTAAATTGATACTTTTTAAAAATAAACTTGACTCCATCCTAATCTTAACTATATCAGTAACTGAAAATGGTTAATGAATTCACTTGTTTTTACTTTGTTTAATATTTCTGCTGGCACTTTTAAGTAACAAATTGTCAAACTAAGTTCAGAAACACCATCATTGTGAAGCATAAATTCTTTGACGTTGAACAAAATTTAATAAATATGTCAGGCTTGTACAATATTTTAAGTTTGTATAACCACACACACACACACACACACACACATGAGACATCAGGGAAGGACCTGCTTACTGTGACACTATTATTTAACTGTTTTTAAAATTTTTTTTAATTTGATGCACTAAACTTTTGGCACAGGATTTCATGTATCCCAGGATCCCCTCAAATGTGCTGTGTGGCTGAGGATAACCTTGATCAGAAAGAGATCCCCATACCTCCACCACACCCAAGCTTTCATACTATTTTCAAACTATTTGGTTGACATTTTATCTGTATTATATTTAATGTGCTCTGGGAAACAGTCCAATACAGCATCTATTCTGTACAATCTAAACCAAAAGTTATCAAGAAAAATATTCTAGCACATGATGAGAATGTTAAAAACCATCAACGCATGCACATAGCCACACAAATTTATACTCCAGAAGGAATTTAGCAAAAATTATGCAAATTAAAGTGAATGAACTGAAATCTAATAATTTGGAAGTGACAGGCTAACCCTGGGTCCTGCGTTTGAAAATAATCCCACCAGGAAATAAGAGATCTGTTTAGAGGCAGTTTTAATTTCCAAAGCTATTTACTCCTTGTTTGAGTAAATAGAACCCCAGAAATTCAATTTCAAAAAGTCATCTAGTTCTGTCTCACAATTCTGGACAATTTCAAATCAAAATTCTAAACCTGGTGATGAAGCCACTCCTAACTATGATTTACTTATTTCAAATGTGAGATTTATAATCTTTTTGAAATTGTAAAAAGAAGTGAAGTTACATATTTGCTAACTCTGATGTGCTTAGCTGCTCTGACTAATCACGTTTTTCCATGCCGTGTGTCACAATAGCTTCCTTCCTCTTGCTTATTAGGTGTTTCATCCTGTCTTGTCCAGAGTTCTACCGCTGTGAAGAGACACCATGACCACAGCAACTCTTATTTTAAAAAAGAATATTTAATTGGGCTTGCCTAGAGTTTCAGAGATTTTAGACCATTCTCACCATGGTTACATGGAGTGTGGTTACATGCAGGCAGATGTGTTGAAAAAGTAGCTTGAAGTTCTATATGTAGATCAATATGAAGCAGAAAAAGGAGCCTGGGACTGACTTGGACATTTTCCTTTATTTATTTATTTATTTATTTATTTATTTTATTCATTCATTCATTTTCTATCCAGGATGGTGCCCTCTGCCCACTTCCTCTTCTCCTCTGAGAGGGTGGAGAGTCCCCTGGGTAATGCCTTCATCCCTGGAACATCAAATCACTGCAGGACCAGGTGCATCCTCTACCACTGAGGCCACACAAAGCAGCCCAGCCAGGGAAACTGATTCTACAGACAGGCAACAGCTTTAGGGACAACTCCTGATCTATCTTCTGGGGATCTCACATGACGACAGAGCTATACATCTGCTAAACACCCATGTCCAGTGACAAACCTTTCAACAAAGCCGAACCTCTTCCAACTAGGCCATACCTCCTAATCTCTTTCAAATAGAATCACGTTGACAAACAAGCATTGAAATGTGTGGCCATAAGGATGCTATTCTTGTTCAAACCACCACAGGTTCAATAGTGAACAATCATTTATTTTTTTAACAAATAGAAAGGATATTAAAATCAATCTAAGGTAGAAACTCAGCCTCTGCTCAGGCATTTCACAATTACTATGTGTAATCATCCTGTCTGTAAAACACCTCAAATATTTTCCAAGTGTATTCAAGGGTTTCAGCAGCAAGTCAGAAACTCTTTAATCTGATACTAATTCAAAATCAAACTTCTAGCAATTTATAAAAACAAGATTACTTTTAAATCATACATAAAACATGACAGCATAAAATGAAAATTTAAAAAGAATCATCAAATTCATAACATTCATGTGTATATGTATGTGTATATATATATACATATGTATATACATTGCTATATGTACATATATAGTAACTATATAGATATACACACATATATACATACACTTACATATATACATAAATACATACATATACATGTATAATATGTATGTATATGTGCATACTTATTTATATGCATATACAACACATATGTATGTGTATATATAAATATATATACATATGTATGTATGTATGTAAATGTAAGTACTTATGTGTTTGTGAAAGAAATCAATTATTCAGTATAAATCCAGCATTAATTCTTTTAAAAACCTATGGTGTAAATAATTATTTATACATAAAAAAAGAACTTTTAAAGCATCAACTGCCTCACACAACTTGATGCCTTTTATACCTCAAAAATTTATTAACCATGCATTAATTTGTTAAATATGTTAAGTAACAATTATATTCCATTTCTTAGCTTTATATATTGTGTATTCTGATACAAAATGAAAACCTTACTCTTCTGTTTCTTGTTTTAGGTTTCAAAGGCTAAATAATTAGCAATGTTAGTTACAAACTACTGTATCTTGGGAACGATATTTATTGATATCCATGAGAGTTTTCATTTCAGTTTATCGTCACATTATCATTATAACAAATACTGATATCTCCATGTCAGAATGACAAATACAAATAAAAAGTGAAAAATAAATTATCATATTCAAAGATAACTATTGAGTGTGTGCAAGTGTGTGTATATGAGTGTGTGTGTGCCTGTAAGAGTGTGTGTATGAGCATGTGAATATGTATGAATGTTTGTTTGCATGTAACTATATGTATGTGTGCCTGTATGTGTGAGTGTGAGGGTATTTGTATATGCTAGTATGTGTATGTATGTGTGTGTGCTACTGTGTATATGTATGATGTATGTGTATGTGAGTATGAGTGTGTGTGAATGTGTTTGAATGTTTGTGTGAATGTGACTGTGTAAGTATATGGATATGAGTGCATATATGTGAGTATGTGTGAGTGTGTGTGAGTGTATGCATGGTGGGGGAGAGAGGAAATTTGTTACCTAAAAGCTTATTTGCAGATAATACTTATAAAACTTTTAAAACAGAAAAGTACTAACATAAACTCACTATATATCTTTATCCCACAAGTCACACCTTAGTTATAATCAAGACTTTGCCAAGTATATAATATGTTACTAGGGCTTTAAATAACATGATATCATGCCTCCACAGGTTTTACAGACTGATATGAAACCAAAGCCTGGGCTTTTTTATAGTATAATTAATAGGAATGCTATGCTTTTACTAGGATTTTATAGCTTTCTTTCTTTTGACTGAATGTGTATTAACCAATTCATGAATCAAAATATTACTCCATTTTTGGAAATGTACATAAGTGCTCAGGTCTGAGTATTTCTGGATATGAAATAAATGTGAAACTTCAGCAAATGTATGCTGATTAAGCAAATGTAGGCCTAATTGTATTTTCAGTCAGTTAAAGAAGAGGTCAAAAAAAGCATACTTGGATTCAATATGAAAACATAGCTCGGTTGGAAAGGATAAAGGCATTTAAACTCACTACAGAAGCATGTTTGTCTGTCTCCTTTGAACAACATGCAAAAAATGGAGGGCATAGTGCCTTAAGGGATGAAGTACTGACATAGTCTATTCTAGGACTATCCATCCTAGGATGGTAAGGGGGCAAGTGGAGCCACAGTCTTGTGATGGTTAGCAGCTACAAATAAAGAAAGAATTTTCATGAGTAAACACAGTAGTAGCATCAGTAAGATTTGCAGTAAGTTTAGGAAAACTTGATAGTCTAATAAGCATTTTCCTGACTTGATTCAGGAACTTACATGCAAAAATGTCTTCTCCTGCAGTTGCTATTGTATATATTGGGGTAAATTAATATTTTAAAGAATAGTTTTCCCCAACACAACATTGTTTTGAAAATAAGGATTTTGGGAATAGAGCGAAAATTAAAAAGTGTGTATCACACAGCACATTATCATGGCATCTGACAAAAAGGAAGAACCTGAGGAACTTAGTTATTACTCTATTATGTATATAAACATTGATATATTATAATATAGACATAAACACTTATGAAATTATTTTTGATGTCAACTGAAATCTTTACTGGATCAAATTGTGCTCAAAGAAAAAACATAGACCCTCTTCTATTTAAGCAGGGCTTGTTACTTATAATGACCTATAACCTTAAAAATACACATTTTATTTGTTTTATTTGTTGTATTTACTGTTCCTTTCTGTTCATCTTTTACAATTAAATAAAAGTAACCCCCAGGATGTTAGAGAATGGTGGGTTAATGGGATTCCTATTGCTTGTTCTCTGTTCTCCTATTTCTCAGTTTCACATTTCCTGGTCACCATTTTAAGATCAAGAATAGATTAAATACAAGCTAAAATGGCATATATGCTTTAAAAGATTCAAAGGATTCAACCACTCTAAAGTATCCCCCACCCCAGAAAGTAGCTTCAGTTCCAAGTGAAAAGATGAAAATAGCTACAATGAATAAATGAACACTTGAGGGAGAAACATTAAAGCCCTCTTAAATGAAGAGATTTGAAATCTGCACCATTCGAGGTATAAAATGTAACTATATAAAATGGGTTTGATATAATCCCATCTTCTAGTAGGCAATATAATAACATGAAAGGTTTAAAATGAAGAAAGATGTGCAAACAGGGAGTGAAATGGGGGTGAACCCTTCATGAAAATCCAAAGCAGTTGTGTATGAATAGGTCAAACCATATCTCTGGTGACTATATTATTAGCTTCATTTTTACCTAAAATAATGAATGACTGCCCACCCCCAGTAAGAGAAACTCAGAGCCCAGAATCTGGTGGCCTCATAAATTAGTGCCATAGTGTTTAAGGAAACAACAACAATACTTTTCATCTTATTTAAAAAACAAAATGGAGACAAAATTTTTTCTTGAGCCACCAGGTGATTCTGCAGGCAAAGATGGCTGCTGTGTGTGCCTGGTGACCAGAGTGTGATGCCTGGAATCCATCTAATGTGGGGAAAAATGAATCAAGTCCAAACAGTTGTCTGCTGTTCTCTCTATGCTCACTATGGCATGTGTGCATGCAATATACATATGCACATTCATACACACAGAGAGAAAAACAGAGACAGGTGAAAGGGAAGAGAAAAAAAAGTCAAACTCTAAATCCATTTAACAAATACAACATGATTCAAACCCAGATGACTGTACTATGAAAGGAGAAAGTACAGGGTAATGTCTCTTATGAACACACATGTCAATATCCTCAACACAACCCAGCATATTAGGTTGAACTACGCACATAAGGGAACATGCATCATCCCCCACTAAGATTTGCCTCTGTAATGCACATTGTAATGCTTTTACCACATTGGCAGAATACACTAAAACTGAATGACCATCTCAATGTGTGCATCAGATCACTAGACAAAACCCAACATCCTTTTCTTTCTGTAATGCACATTGTAATGCTTTTACCACATTGGCAGAATACACTAAAACTGAATGACCATCTCAATGTGTGCATCAGATCACTAGACAAAACCCAACATCCTTTTCTTTATTTAAAAGAAAAACTGTAGAAATTGATTATAGAAGGAATGCACTTCAACATACTAATAGCCGCAGATACAAGCCTACAAATAACATCGTTTCAATGGGAAACCTGAAAGCTTTCCACAAGATCAAAAAGTCAACTGTCAATTCCATGAACGTGATTCTAGGAGATCAGGTCAGACTAAGAAAAACAAGATAATAAAAAGAACCAAGTAAGTAAATAAAATGCTAATTTTTCTGAAAATAATATCTTTTTTCCATTAATTATTTTATTTATTCATTCTACATCCCAATTGCAGCCTCCCTGCCTCCTCTCCTCCCAGTTCCACCCTCCTATCTCTTTCTCTCTTCCCTCAATCGTCAGAGGAGGGGAGCCATTCCCAAGTACCAACGCACCCTGGTACATCTTAAAT
The DNA here is from genome assembly GCF_011762505.2 of Arvicanthis niloticus. Lineage (NCBI taxonomy): Eukaryota > Metazoa > Chordata > Mammalia > Rodentia > Muridae > Arvicanthis > Arvicanthis niloticus. Next base: position 29,888,765 of record NC_047677.1, on the reverse strand, counting down.
AGAGAATTTTTAAGTTTTTACAACTTTTCCCCAAAAGTTAGAATTTATGAACACATTTGACAAAAATTAGGATTTAAAAGAAAAATGCCCAAATCAATTCATTTTCAAAATAATAAGAAATTAAGAAAAATCTTATTCACAATAGGTATCAAAATAAATGATTTGCTCATTAAAAAGTTAACTAAGGAGAAAGAAGAAGACTATGGAAGACTATGAAACGTCAGTCCAAATATCTTAAGAGAATACAAACATATTCGAAATTGACAGCTTGGAAAATAGATGTAAAAATGCTTATTGCACAAATTGATGTATGTATGTTGTGAAATTCTTATCATAATCCCTATAAAATACCACTTACACACACACACACACACACACACCTCAGCTATCATGAGTAGAGTATGTAAGTCCTTCAAAAATTGAAAATAGAATCCTATATAATATACATAATCTGTGGGATGTAAGACCAGGTAAGGTAGAGCAGGTAGAGACCCAGAGATGCGAAAGACACACATCTGAGGCTTAAGTGACTCCCAGCTCTCTGCCAGACTCCTGACTTGAAATACATGCCATGCTTCTCACATAAAAGAGATGTGACCTGTGGTCACATAGACCCAAAGCAGAGTTCTTCATGCTAATGAGGTACCTGGAGGCATGGAGGGCTTAGCCATTAAGCCTTCCTTCCTAGACATTCCTCCTTGCAAAAGGTATTTAATCTTAGGCATATCCTTAGAAGTGGGATATGGTTTTATGCATCCACTTTCTACCATGACAGTATACTGTTTTGAACCACGAACTGTCTCTTTTCATCAAAATCTGCCATGGGGAGCCATGAAGAAAGCCTTTGCCTACAGAGCCACAGCCTAATCTCCTGTAGAAAGCCGCTCTGCGCTCAACCATCACCAAGCGTGTGGTACCCGTGGTCAAACTCCCCGCATTCCACCTCCTTAAGCAGCAGTACCGTGATGCGGGCCTATAACCCTACAGCATTCCAACGTCTGAGTAATATAAACAAAAACATTGACGACAAGATCTCAATAGCAGCTTGGTATGTGAATGTGTATCATAGCGTTGTTCATGGAGGTAGGTAGAGAACAAAAGGCAAGTGATTAACAGTTTATGAAACTCTTGCCATTTACGGCAACACAGATAAACATGCAGATCGTCATATTAAGTGAAACCACCCAGGTGCGGAGTGTGGTCATTTATTTGGGGCATTTGAAATAGTCAAACTGAGAGAAGCAAAGATCAGAATCATGATTGGCGAGGATCTATTTAGGGGAAGATGATAAACGTTGGTCAGATGGCACAAGCTTTCGGTTATGAGGCAGGTGACACAGTGTAAAGTACTGAAAGTATAACATAATGACAGTGAAGATGTAAGTCATTTAATGTGCTTGAAATTCACTGAGAACAGGTTGTTTTTATTATTTAATGAAATTTGTTATCATTAGGTATAATGGTAAAATATATATTTTTTCAGTCCCTAGTTCCCTTTCAAATTCATGTCCTCTTATTCACTCTTACTGCTGTATCTATACATAAATAAACATACATATGCAACCTGTTGAGTCCATTTAGGTTTCCTAGGTGCACATAACACCTAGCAAACATGAACATATAATGTGACTACAGAAATGAGCATGTACCATATGTGCTTTGTATATTTCAGCATGCTCAAATTCTTATTTGCCTGTTAATTGTTTAAAAACAAAACCTTTAAACCCAATGCCAGTGGCTTTATAACTCCAAGTATCCTTCTCTAGCATGTTAAAATTTAGAAAATGAAAGCCTAAGTTTAAATTTGGAACATCTTGAAGAATATCAGAGAAGAATCATAAGTGAATACTTTTTTTCAAGAATTTTTAAAAAATTAATTCTTGTATTTTTGAAATTATAATTATATAATCATGCCTTTTGCCTTTCCTTTTCCAAACCATCTTATATAAATGAACTTTTCTGCATTTTGATATGATAATTACATTTCTCCCTTCCCTTTCCTCCCTCCATGCTGTTCCATATATCCCTTCTCTCCCCCCTCTCTCTTTTTCTTTCTCTTTCTTCCAATCTCTTGGTATATGTCTGTCTGTCTCTCTGTGCCTCTGCATCTCTGTCTGTGTGTGTGTTTCTGTTTTTCTGTGTCTCTGCAATTCTATGTCTCTGTCTCTCTCAGTGTGAGTATGTCTCGCTGTGTCTATTGCTCTGTGTCTCTGTTTCTCTTAGTGTGTGCCTATCTTTCTATCTCTCTTATGTCTCTGCATCTCTGTGTCCATTTGTCTATCTCTCTCTCACTGTGTGTGTGTATCTTTGTATCTTTATGTCTTTGTGTCTCTGTCTCTCTCTCACAAACACACACATACAGAGAGAAAGAGAGAGAGAGAGAGAGAGAGAGAGAGAGAGAGAGAGAGAGAGAGAGACCTAAATTCCTAAATTTAACCTGGTCAGAATGTATAATGTTTCTCATAAAATCTATGTTTTCAGAGCAGACCATTTGGTGTTATATAATCAATTGGTGTTTGTTCCCTGGAGAAGACTATTTCCTCCCCTTTCAACATTCCTTAGTTGCCTGTTGTTGTTTGTGTCGGGTTGAGCCCTTATAGGCTTTCCCTGTCCACTCTTGGTGTCATCCTTCATCAGTTCAACTGAAGTTCCATAACTGCACCCATGAAGACCCACTTGCAAATATCCAACATTTCAGCAGCCATCAGCAAGACTTGCCCAGTGTAGCCACTAAGGTCAGTGGTTAGCTAAGCCCGGCCACTATAATGAGTCAGGGTATTTCCTCCTATAAACATCAAATTGGCTACTAAAAAAATTCCCCTATGAATTTGGTGACTCCTCCAGTCCTTACTAAGAACTATCTACTAGCAAGCGTTCACAAGCTATCATTATGCAAATCCTGTAAGTTGACAAATACACAGCTCTTTCCCACCTTGTATGAAAATTACCAGAAACAACTACAATGATATTCCAGAAGAATGGTCCTTCTTCTTTTGTGACTAGCGATAAGAATCTAGGAATTCTATACTCTTGGAAACAAAATCATTTAGGGATCAATATTAGATAAACATTACAAGTGAGCAAAAATGACTTTCAGAATATCCTAGCTATTCCACACACAATTAATACTATAATATTTAAACACCATTACCCTTTTATAAAATTAATATAATCATCTTCAAAACTGAGAACTGAACCAATGCAAAATATCTCCTGTATTTTGTTAATAGTTTGGTGTTGATGAAATATAATAATATAGAATTGCCATGAGCAGTTTTGCTGTAGTGAAAGTTTTCTGATTGGAATACCAGTGGAATTCATGATTAAGCAAAATATTTGTCTCTACAGCATAGCATAACCCTTCCAGACTTATACATCACAATGCTGAAATTTAGCTATTCGATATTAAGTAGTAGACATCATGGAAATAATTTTTTTTCTTTACAAAGCTTCTTAATAAATTGTGTAGAAGTGACTGACACATACACAAAGGTCATACAGGCTACAGCAGGGAGTGTGTTTGTTAGTAGATTCTGCTGCTATTGGCATGTGGGAAACACAAAAGCTTGGAGGAAGATAGTAGAAAAAAATTCATAATTCTAAAGGAAGCTTAACATTATGGGATGTGAATATATGATCTATAAAATAATGGTGCTAAGTACGCCAAGGGAAGAAAGGGAGACAGACAACAACGGATGGTGACTCATACAGACTAAACAAAAATGTCATTCAATGATGACAAAGAGGAAGTTCTCATTTATTTGCACTTATATAGGGACAATTTGATTTGACCTTTGGAACAGATAGGATAAAACTATTGAATCGGAGTTCCTTCCTCTGTAGGTGTTTTTGACTGCACTGATGAGCCAAGGAGACTGATCACACATTGGAGGCTACTCAATGGTTTGGCAAAAGCCAAGGGCTTCTCAAAACTATTAATGCAACTTTATGCATAATGATAAATCACAAAGGCAATGCTACTACCTCCCACAGACAACTCATAATATAGTCATGTACTTTTCAAAATAGTCATTGCAAGAAAATATATTTAGAACTGATGTATGAAAAAAAAACATAGCCAAGGTGTTCTGCAGGTTTCTAGACTATGAATGATGAACATAGATGTGATGAAAGAGGACCTTCTTTTTTTTAATCCATAAGTCATTTTTTAATTTAAAATAAAAATAGAGATGGGAAAGAGGAAGGGAGATTGTTTCCAATCCATACTACAGCTTTCATCCAGGAATTTCAAAGCACAGTTTCTTGAAGGTTTCCTGAGACAACAAATAATACTTTGTACTATGCTGTGACATTTCTGGGGTCTTCTTTCAGACCTCTGTTTTTTGGCACACATTTTTTATTGGATATTATATTTATATTTCAGATTTTATCCCCTTATCCCCATTCCCCCACCACCCAGGAACCTCCTATCCCATCCCCCCTCCTCATGCTTCTATGAGGATGTGCCCCACCTACCCCCCCACTCCCACCTCCCCACCCTCGAATTCTCCCCCACTCGGTGTTTGGCCTTCATGGGACCAAGGATTTCCTCTCCCACCTAAGCCCGACAAGGCCATCCTCCCCTACATGTACAGCTGGAGTCGTGGGTCCCTCCTATGTGCTCCAACAATACCAACCAACCAGATCTAAACCACCTGTCCAAGCTGGTGGTTTAGACCCTGGGGAGCTCTGGTTGGTTGATATTGTTGCTCTCTAATTGGGAGGATGAAGGTATAAAGGGTCAAAAAATCTCTTATGCTATTTCTCTTCATAACGGCCTTTATTTTACATGTTTATACATATGTACAAGCATGTATACACAAAACTGCTCTTCTTTCTCTTTCTCATCCTCTCCTTTTCTTCTTTCCCCATCTCTAAAACACACAGAGCTGCAACTGCGATCACTGCAGCTTTATTATATTTTTATATTTTCATAATAGCCAGAAACTGGAAAAAAAAACAAACCTCAGATGTCCTTCAACCGAAGAATGGCTAAAGAAGACATGGGACATCTACATAATGGATTATTACTCGGCTGTTTAAAAAAAATGACATTGAGAAATTTGCAGGCAAATGGGTGGAACTCGAAAAAATTATTCTGAGTTAACCCAGACTGCCACACAAAGACAAATATGGCATATATTCACTTATATGTGTGTATTTCCTATTAAGTGAATGATAATCAAGCTATAGTCTATAGTCCCAGCAGTAAGGCAAACATGAGGGCTCTAAGGAAAAACAAGGACCTTTCTGGGAATAGAAAAATAGGATAAATTTTCAGGTGGACTGAGGATGGGGTAGCTGGGGGATGGGAGTATGAAGGGTTAGGTTATGGGTGGTGGAGGGAGAGTATGAAGAAAGACAGCTGAAATTGAGGGAGCATTGTAAATGTTTGAGAAACGTAGTGCAGTAGAATCATCCTCAAGTCTTGAGTGTGACCCTAGTGATGCCTCCTAGCAATAGAAAATATGAAGCCTGTACTCACCATCTTTTGCAACTAGACGAGGCTTCCAGTAGTTTGAGTGGGTTGCATTTGGTTGAGCTGTTGGCTGATAAAGTATCATGCAGATCCCATAACTACCCAGGCTGATGCTAGAACAGGAGGTCAGAGCCCTCCACCTATAATCTGCAAATGTGCTGGGGCAATGATGGCACAGAACTTGGGGGAGTGGTCAATCAATGTCTAATTTAATAATGTCCAGCCCATTCAACGAGAGGGAGCCCATGCCTAGCATTACCTGGATGGACAGAAACAGGAGACTAAAGGGCAGACCCAAACACAACTGGAAAAGGAACAATAAAATGATTTTTAATGGTATTATGCTATACTCAGTGCCTTGTCCAGTCAACCATTGGAGAGACTTCCCCTGGCAGCACAAAAACAAAACATAAAAGAACATACAAAAACCCACAGTCAGATGTTGTACAGTCTAAATTGGATTATCTCCATCAGGTCTTAGACTGGGGAACCCTGTGGAAGATGGACAAGAAAGATTTTAGGAGTTGGGATGGAGGATGCCAGGAGAACATGTCCCTCCAAACCAACTAAGCACAGCTCATATGGACTCACAGAGACTGAAAGAGCAAGCAGTGGGCTTCCATGACTCGGCACCAGATTCTCTAAATATACCTTATCGCTGTTAGCTTGGTGTATTTGGGGGACTCCTAACAGTGGGAGCGGGAGTATCTCTGACTCTTGAATGCTCTCAAGATTCTTTTCATTGTATTGAGTAGCCTTGTCCTGTTTTGATATGAGATTGCCTTGTCTTATCATATCTTGTTTTGTCCTGTTTGGTTGTCATCAATTGGAGGATTGTTCCTTTCTGAGTGTTAGGGATATTTGGAAGATGTGGAAGGTTGGGGAGATTGTAGTATAAAACCATTTTTAACAAAAAAGAAAACCTACAGAGCTAAGATATGTCACACATAAAGACCCCATTCTGTTCTCTTTCATAAGATTAAATACATCCTTATGGAGAGCTTTGCTATGACATATTATCATGCATGTCTATTTTAGGAAGGAGTGACAGCTTTGATCCCATGGAACCTTGTTCAAAGTCTAACAGCTATAATATCCTGGAGCAAGAGATTTTGTAAGTCAGGTGTAGAAAACCATTAATTCTTGGTGCTACCTCAACTAAAGATTGGCAAGCCTGATCTAAAAATAGCACACTCTTGAGTTCCTACCGTATTCTGAAGACACAGGGAATGATAATTTCCGACATTTGAATCAACAGTCTTTATGATGCAATTTCACATTCAGCACACATTTACTTTCATGGTTAATATCAAGTAGGAATTAGAAAAATGGATGATCCTGATTCTCAATGTATTTAAACTAGTTAATGTAAATATTCCAGTTCTGGCTTACTTTTGGGGTCTTACTATGTAAAGTCTCTCGTATTATTTTGGAGATAACCCTAACTTCTGAAACAAATATGACTTAATTTCTTATTTTTATATTCTTATATAATTTTGTAAATTTCTAATATTTCCCATATTATGATTTATATAATCCCTAAAATATTTCACAGCAAAAATATTTGCTTGCTATGTATTTTTAGTTTGTAATATAAAAGTTTTAAAAGGAGTGTTAAATGTTAAAAATCAAAAGGAGACAAGAACATACTTATTTAAAATACATCCTTTGCACTAAGATAGTTTTTCAAGCATAAAAGGAAGATTATTTCAACATAATGTAATAAACATACATAAGTAGGTCAAGACTATCAATGTATTAATAAAAAACTTATGTAAATTCATAAACCATGTGTGGTTTAATATTGAAAAAGAGTAATGTTCATACGAGACCTATAATATGATTAGGGAAATTCTTTTTTGTTTGTTTGTTTTTTGTTTTGTTTTTTGTTTTTTTTGGTTTTTCAAGACAGGGTTTCTCTGTGTAGCCCTGGCTGTCCTGGACTCACTCTGTAGACCAGGCTGGCCTCGAACTCAGAAATCTGCCTGCCTCTGCCTCCTAAGTGCTGGGATTAAAGGTGTGTGCCACCACTGCCCAGAAAATCAAAATAAAATTCATCAGAAACATGTGTGTGGTGCCTGTGTTCTCTTTTTGTAGGCTCTATATGAAGAAATACTCCTGGATAGGACATCTAGGTAGACCTCTAGGCTCCTACTATCTGCTTACACTCCTTGGTGATCCAGATTGAATATAAAATATAGTGAGAAAAAAAATCTTTTTCATTTTAAACTGCTGGAGTGTTTAATTGTCTATTCTTAAATTTCTGTCTAGTTCAAGGGTACCTAGTAGTTATACACAAGTCTTAATGTTGCAAGTACATAAGCAAAAACATTTACAAAATCAAAAAAAGACATAATCATGATTAAGTAGCTATGGAAAGACACTTTTCGTAAAGAACCAGCAATATCTATTCCAATGCATGAATATGTACATTCACACAGTAATGTTCCAATGCATGTGTTCATACACACACACACACACACACACACACCCCCACACACACACACACATTCATGTGTGCATACACACACATGCAAGCACACACTCATATATACACACCACTGTGTTTAATCCATCACCCTGCAGAAAACTCATGCCATACAAAAGTGTACTGAACACTTCAGTAAGATAATATGCTATTCATTCTTTGGTGTTTGGAAAAAAAACCTACATAAATATAGGTCACAAATTCTTGTGGTAAATACAAGCAAAATGTCCCATTGTATGAGTGCTTCTCCAATTCATACAGTTCACAGGTAATAGTTTATAAAATGTCGAAATCCTCTCCAGATACATGTGGACATTACTGAAGACTTACAGTGAACATATTTATTTATACTCAGGAGACATTTAGTTTTTAATTGCTCAACAATAGACAAAAAACATATGTAAGAAGCACATACGTGATATAGATAGAGTCTATTCTCTTTGTTGTGAATGTTCCTTTTGTTTCCCATTTCAGTGGTGCATTTATGATTGTTCTATGAGACGGTGGCTTGATGTCCAGTCTATGTGGGCCTGGTACCTTCTATGTTGCCCAATATGCTATCAAGATCACAGGAATCCTCAAACCTAAGATTTGAGTGCTGATTCTTCAGTAGTGAACTATTTTAATCTTTAGAGTGACTTCTACCTATAAAGGTCCTAACTAATCTATCAGAGATCACCATTACTATTTCTCTGCTCACATGTCTTTAGTACAATATACTAACCTGTTAATGGTCCACTAGTTGTTTCAAGCATATTACATTTTCTTCCCCAAACAGAAACAGATTTGTTAGTCAGCACTGTTTTTCTTCCTGTGGTGGTTTGAATATGCTTGGCCCAAGGAGTGGTACTATTTGGAGGTGTAGCCTTCTTGGAGTAGGTGTGACCTTGTTGGTGGAACTGTGTCACTCTGAGTATGGGCTTTAAGATCCTTAACCTAGCTCCCTGGAAGCCAGCCTTCTCCTTTCTGCATCTACCCCTACATCTGCTTAGTTTTTGCCGTGCTCCCACCTTGATGATAAAGCTTTGAACCTGTAATCTAGCCCCAATTAAATGTTGTCCCTTATAAGAGTTGTCTTGGTCACAGTGTCTGTTCACAGCACTGGAAATCCTAACTAAGACACTATTCTTCTCCTGTTTCCCACAAGGAAATAAGGACTATATGAAATGTATTGGGAATTCCCACCTATCATTCTTTTATGCAAATTCTTTCATCTGTTACTCTAGTAGAAAATCCAAGCAAAGAAGCTTACCATAGGAAGGTTGCTTGCAGGGAATCCATAATAGTCCTTGTTGCATGTGGTCACCTTTTTCTAAATATCTGTTCTGGAAGTCTTCTGAAGTTCTACAACTGGCATTAACACCAACTTATATCCCTCCAAATATTTTTTGATACCTGAAACAATTTCCAAGCAATTTCCACAACTATGGTTGTTCCCCATGGCTCCACAAAAATAAGTGGAAGTCGTGCTCCATCAACAATGACCACTCTCTTAGAATTCTGGGATGTGATTTGGCTAGCCAGAGGCTTGAAGTCAGAACAGTCAGACATGGGGCCACCAATTGGGCTTGCATTTCAGTAACCATAGTTGATTTTACCCCATCCAGTTTAAAGTTCATCCTTTTTGATAGAAAAAAGGCAGAAACAACATAGGAGTTGAATGGTTCTGTGATTCTTTGCTCTGTCATCTGATTTCCCAACACCTGGCCTGAGCTGTTGGGTTCAATCCTCCCTCTATTCTTTCTTGATACCAAAAGAGGCTTGCATGAATTGTCTTTCAAAGGGAATTGAAAACTGTTGTGCATATGGAAAATGGAACTGAGAAGCACAGATTGTATCTATTGAAATGGGAAGTGTAGTGAGAATATTACTAATTGCCAGATCAACTTTACAAAGAATCAAGAGGCAAGGATGGGGCAACCAGAAAAAAATATATTCATGTGGAAATAATTAGAAGATCAGTGTCAGAACAGTTATGACATGGGAAACTAATGTTTTCACCGAGCATGATTTCGCCTCCAATTAATAATTGGTGGCATATACCATAGAAAAGAACATTATAATGTCATTTTAACTTCTATTATAAAACCACCATGAAAGACAAACCAAAGAGCTACAAAGGAAAACTAATCCCAGAGCAGAAAATGGCTGTCCAGACCTACAGGGCTGAAATGATTTTCCCAAATCTGCATCCACCTGTTCTCCCCAGTGCTTGCATGCCACAGGTGAAGGAAGTAATAGTTTCCACATCTCTGTCCACTTAGCTTCTTTGTATTGAAACTCAGAATGTTACAATACAAACATTCTGTATTGAATGTTCACTTGGTTTTAAAATCTGGTAGATATATGCCTAAAATCTTCCAATGCTAAGAATACAAGTCCTGTGAGGAAGAGGAAGCCACAATTTTCATAAATGACATTTTAACTGTTAAATAAAATGAAAAGTTTTTCAATTACTAAAAATTGATCATAACTACCAACTGAACAACAAGAAGCATAATATTGATACTGCATGTTACATTACTGCATGCATATATATATATATATATATATATATATATATATATATATGAAAGAAGTCTATATGGAAGAAATATATAAAATATATGATATATGATTGATTGGTATATGATATATGATATATGACATATGACACATGATATATACCATATATTATATCATATATAGCACTTATTATACACTATTTCAGATACTTTAAAAAGACAGCATTTATAATATTATGATCACCTTATAAAACTTAATGCCCATAGCTCTTCTAAAATCATATATTAGGTTATGTCTAACATTTGCAGTTCACATCAATGAAGAACTCAGGTACTAGTTAATGGTATACTTAGAATAACAGATCAACATTTTGTTTTATAAGACCAACAGAAGAGGAATAAGAGATGAAAAAATGGAAATACTTGAGAACTTAGAGAGAACCAAATTAAAAACAATGATTATGTAAAATGGAAGAAGGTTGAAAATGCATTTGCTAAGAATTTTGATCTATTACTGACAGACTGAGTGGTATAATTCCTTTGCTATGCACCTCCTTAAACATTACCTTTTAAATTTTTACAAATTATGCATGGCATCATGTACCTGTAATTCCAACACTCAGGAGGCTTAGGCTATATAATCACTAGTCCAAAGTTGGTGTGGTCTAAACAGCAGGATTTTGTCTCAAGTACTATCTTCTCATGGATAAATTACTAGTCTTAGTTTTTCAAATAATTGATCAAAAGATGCTGAGCAACCTTTTCAAGGCTGATAAGTGACAGGTGGCATGTAAAAATTAGCAATTTCAATTGTGAGATTCCTGAGTAAACTGCTCATCATTCTATTTTAATATCTATAGCAAAGGAGAAGAGATGAATTGTCCCCGTACACTGTGCTTTGTCAGCATTCCTCCAATATGGATCAATCACCTGCCCCTAAACAGCTTCCAATTAAATATATACTTGTATATTAATACATTGCTATTTTCACTAGAGTATCATGCCTTAGCTATAAACTTCCATGGGTCAGGATGATTAAAGGATCCCTTTCATCATAATTATTAAGCCACACCACTAATTCTCAATGTTCTTTATCCAGCCCATCAATTTAGTATTTATATTCTAGAAATAACTTCTTCCAGGATAGAAAAGCAAACAAATAACCTTTATTTAAACATATCAAATTAATGAATATGGATAAAGTTAATGTTTGTATATATATTAAATATTATATGGATATGGCTGTACCAGAATACAAACATAAACTTGGTATTATCAAGGGTACAATGATATCAAGGGACTGTGTTTAATGAGACATAATTCATACCTTGTTTATTACATTAGTAGCTAGGGCTATAGATATCAATGTACTATTAATCGACAGCATAGTTCTGAGTATTTGCATAGCCCTCATTGTTACAAGACCACAAGAATATCTGTGTAACTGGGAAATTCAGCTAGGCTTTAGTGTAGAGAAAAGGATCACTATATTGAAATTTTATCATATAGAAACTTAGCTCACTTCTAGAAACTCTTTCCATCACAAATGACAGCAATCTAAGACAATTTCCTAGCAACTTCACAGGACAGAGAAGTGGATAAAAAGATCGTATTTTTTACATTATTTTTTATATCATTTTCACATCCTTCTTCAGTTAATTAGACACTTAGCTAAATAATATACACCGTAGAGTACATGATGGAAACCACTTATGAAAGTCCCAAGGAAACAATAGTTAGTATTACCATTTCTATACTGAAATCATGGCAACAGCAAAAAATGAGATAAGTTTCAAAATTTCATAGAACATTCTGATAGCATGGTAGATTTCATCAGGAAATAATGATATTATGTTCAAAATAAACGAAAAAAAGTCCCACTCAAGTGGTTGTAGGATAATGGAATTTTGCTGAATAGAATGAGGGGAATTAAGGGGCATACTGCACAGAGCATTATTTTATTTAAGTTATGAACAAACTGTACCTGACTGGCATGTCTTATTACACATTTAAGATGGCAAGGGCCATCTGAATGTGAAGTCACAGGTACAATAGAGAACTATATAGTCTTCAGTTTTCTGTGGGAAACATATCACAGGCCAATAACAGGACAGACTAAACAATTCTCCATCTCACAACACATAATTTTCTCAAGAGACATATTTCAAAAGGAAGAGAACAGAGACCAAGTTGGAATTACACCAATCATAAAGCAAAGAAAGGCACAGATAGTAAAAGCCTGATAACAATTGGATTAGGCTTGCAGATAAACTGTTTATCAGAAGGCCATACCTACACCTCTTTCCTCTGAGGACCAACTCCCAAATTGATATGATACAGAAATGTTTTAAATTTGGTCTGGAATACACGATCATAGTCTGAGTAAAAAAAAAAAAAAAAAAGAAAAGAAAAGTAGAAATATGATACTTATTAGCACTGGGTATAGCCTAAATTCAGCTACCAAATATATTAATCCTAGTTCTATTGAACAAGTAACATTAATAATAATAGTTTTTATTGTTTTTATTTTTAATTAACATAACAAATTTGGAAAATCATGCACCACAGAAATACTTTATTTATTTATTTATTTATTTATTTATTTATTTATTTTAAGGAGGGCCAAATGCAGAGACATGAGGAAATCAGCACGAACAGAAGCTTCCTGATGAGATATTATTGCCTGTCTCTGGCCAACAAAAAAAAAAAAAGGAATTTTTACTTACTACTTGAAGTTGACAGTTTGGTAGTACTCAGCCAGCACACATTGAAAGTGTGGCAAAAGGGCAATATTTTCATTTAATTTCCTCTATTCATTCTTAAGAGAACTCAAGTCCCCCTCTCTGCTGTCATGAAAACCACGTAGGTTCGTGTCATAAATTGTTTGACAGACATAAATCACACATTGCATTACTTGTTAGTGCCTAATTAAGCAGAAAAATTAAGTTCAGCGAATTACAAAATCAAATTTAAAACGCATCAGATTTTACATTAGGAAATAAAGATCTGGGCACGAAAACCTTTAGCAATTAGGAAATGAGTTTCATATTCTGCATTGGTGAAAGGCACAGAGTGATTATTCCATGCAATTATAGAGCTGGAGGAGACCTTGATTTGGAAGCAATACTATACCAACAAGAAAATCACTTTGCATAGCTAGACGGAAATTTTGTAACCTGTCTAGAATACTTATGTTAAAAAAGCTTTCTGCTTTTGCTGGGCGGCTGGAGTGAACTCTAAGTGGAGTCTGTCCTAGATCACTATTGGAAGCTTTGCTATAGGTATGAGTTTACATAAAATGGACTCAATTAAACATTTGCAAATCATATGCAGAATTGATGTTTACTGACCCACAATGTAGTGGGATATGATAACCTGTGCTGGGCCACAGCAGCCTGTGGCTTCTTCACCTGACTTCATTCTTTGTTGATCTGGCGTGTTAGGGCGTCCCAACACCATCACCCTTTCAATGAACTGTTGTTCCAGAATCTTAGTAAATGCTTGTTGGGGACATCTCATTTTCCCACACAAACCATTGTTCAATCTATGTCAGAAGATGCTCTTTCTGCCTTATCCTAATCACACTAATCTAGTTATATGTATATGTAACAGCAAACATTCATATAGAAAATGACTAGGACATTTTGTTAATTATTTGAATCAACATGTGAAAGGGCAACAGGTTGAAAGAATTACCAGTCTAAACTCTGTCTAGTAGTAGTAACACCGCTATTTGCTATAATGAAGATGTTAGTCCATTGAGGGATTTCTTTGTGCCTAGATACTTAAGCAGGATCACACATATTCGAACTACCCTAGATGTAGCATGAAATGAGGCAGTACCTATGAAACTATTAAATGTTTCCAAATTGATGATATGAACTAAACTAGTGGTTATAATTCTTAAGAAAAACAGAATTTCAAAAAAAAAAAAAAAAACAAAGTCAAAGCATACTAAAAATATACACAGAGATGAGGACTTTCTGTTAGAATCATGAACACTGATGATAAGTTAATAAATCTAGTAATAGAATAAATTTATAACATATATACATAGTGGATATTTAATTAATAAAGCCATTGAATATAGTCTTCATAAAACTGTAAAACTGTAATTGGCTTGATATTTTAGATAACTTTTAACCATTCCATCTATAATGTGCTTTTTGAAAAAAAGTGAATATGATGTTAGGTTATAAATCAGTGGTCAAGAAAAGACTTATAGAATACATAAGAACTGTGCCCTTCCCCCAGGCCTGAGCAGGCCTGCGAGCCTTTTTACCACAATAGACCAAGCAATAGTAGGACCTGAGATGCATTGCATTACCAGCCTTGGAGCCTCCTACCTGAGCTAAGAAGAATGGACTGCCTGCTGAGCTAGCCTTGACACCTTCTGGAGGACTGCTATCTCCTTGCCCAGCCCCTAGGCTGAACCGAGAAGAGACTCTGGGGGGTGGGGTTTCCCCTTTATATGTGAAAGCAAATTATTAAACTTTGGGCCTTGAACAGAATACTTTGTCTTGGCCCCAATTTCTCTCACCCTCCATTCCCGTTAATTCCCAGGTTTCCTCTCAGGAGAACCTGGTACCTGTGGTTGCAGGCAACTACAAAGAACTATTATATATGGCTAAGTTTAAGAAGAGTCAAGTCAAAGATTATATCTGTCTCAATGATTTTGCCATCAATTTACTTGCAAGGTTTTTATATACAATTGGATAAAGCACATAGAATGACTGTCATGCAGGTAATGCAAATTTGAATAAGATATTGATTGCACAGAAATTTAAAATAGCTAGTATAGAATATGGAGCAATATGATATTTGAAAGCAGGTATGATTTTATTATTCCTTCTATAACTTTCCACATACTGCATTGGATTCTGTCTCCAAAACTAAATTCTACTTAGATCTTCAAATTTAATAAACTGCTTAGAAGAGTATAGAAAATTGTTTACCAGTTTCCCTGATGGTCACTGAATATTTTAAAACCATTGACTACAATTTAATGCAAGATATTTGAAGGCATCGAGCGCATTGATATTTTTACTTAAAGATTTAGGAAATATCCTACAATTATGATTGGACAGTCCACTGTCTGTATTGGGAAAGGCCTATACCTCAAATCATATGATTCCCTTCCAGAAATCTTGAGTAGGTAAGCTGCATGCTGCCCCTTGACCTCCATCTTGTGGCCCAAGGCTCTCCCTGCTTTCCCTAGGAGGCCTACAAAAGGAGGGAAAGCAGGGACATTCAGCTTAGTTCTCTTCCCCCACCAATTCTCTGCCAGTCAGGGATACCTGAGACATAGCCAGCAGAAGGGAGCAGCACACTATCCCCTGACCTCCATTTTCTAGTCCACAGGTTTCCCTGCTTTCTCAAAGAGTCTTGTGGGGGCCCCATGAGAATTCAGCTTAAACCCCTCCCTAGCTAATCCCCTGCCTGCCAGGTCCACCTGGCAAGGCCAGCAGAGGTGTGCAGTGTACTGTTCCCTGAGATCAATTGTCAGGTTCACAGCTCTGCTTGCCTCCCAGAGGAGTCCTGCTTGCATCAGGAACATCCAGCTAACACAAGGGACAATCAGATAGCTAAAGGAAAGAGTAAGAACACAATCAACAAGAGCTAGGGCAACAAGGTACCACCAGAGCCCAGTTATCCTACTACAGCAAATCTGAATATCCTAACACAGCTGAAGCCCAGGAAGATGACCTTAAATCCAACCTTACAAAGTTGACAGAGGCCTTTAAAGAAGAGCTGAATCTCTTAAAGAAATATAGGAAAATACAATCAAGCAGGTGAAGGAAATGAATAAAACTGTACAAGAGTTGAAAATGGAAACAGAAGCAATAAAGAGAATACAAACTGAGGGAATCCTGGAGATGAAAAACCTAGGAAAGAAAACAAGAACTATAAATGCAATTACCAACAGAATATAAGAGATGGAGGAGAGACTCTTAATCTTAGAAAATACCATAGAAGAAATTGATACATTGGTCAAAGAAATGCCCAATCTATTCATGACACAAAACATCTAAGAAATCTGGAAGACCATGAAAAAAAAAAAAAAACCTAAGAATTATAGGAATAAAATAAAGGAAAGATTCCAAGCTACACGGCCCAGAAAATATTTTCAACAAAATTATAGGAGAAAAATATCCCCAACCTAAAGAAAGATATGCCTATATACATACAAGAAGCTTATAGAACACTAAATAGATTGGAGCAAAAAAAGAAAATCCTCTGGCCACATAATATTGAAAACACTACAGAAAAAAGAAAAAAATATTAAAAGCTACAAGGAAAAAAGGACAAGCAACATATAAAGGCAAAACTATCGGAATTACACTCAGTTTCTAAACAGAAACTCTAAAAGCCAGAAAAGGGCCTGAGCAGATATTTTACAGACTCTGAGATCACAGATGCCAGCCAAGATTAGTATACCCAGGAAAACTTTCAATCACTATAGATGGAAAAAACAAGATATTCCATGACAAAACCAAATTTAAACAATATCCATTCATAAATCCGACCAAACAAAATATACTAGAAGGAAAATTCTAATCCAACAAGATTAACTACATCCAAGAAAGCACAGGAAATAAAACCACACCAGCAATGAAGAGAAGCAAACACACACACACATACACACACACACACACACACACACACACACACACACTACCAACAACAACATCAAAATAACAGGAATTAACAATCACTGCTCATTAATATCTCTCAACATCAATGAACTCAATTCCCCAATAAAAGGATACAGGCTAACAAAATGAATGCAAAACCAGGATTATTCATTCCATTGCATACAAGAAATACACCTCAGTAAGAAGACAGATATTATCTCAGAATAAAGGGTTGGAAAAAATTTCCAAGTAAATGGATCAAAGGAGAAAGCTGGAATATCCATTCTTATATCTAATAAAATACACTTTCAACCAAAATTAATGAAGAGATGGGGAAGTACACTTTATACTCAACAAAGTAAAAATCTACCAACATGATATCTCAGTTTTGAGCATCTATGCCCCCAAAGCAAGGCCATCATCCATATTTGTAAAAGAAAAATGACTAAATCTTAAATCACACATTGAGCCACATACATTAATAGCTAGACTTCAACACCCCACTCTTACCAATAAACAGATGGTTGAGATGGAAACTAAACAGAGAAATAATGAAACTAACAGAGGTTACGAATCAAATGGACCTAAGAGAACATTTCACTCAAACACAAAAGAATATTGCTTCTTCTCAGCATCTCAGAGAACTTTCTTCAAAATTGACCATATACTTGGTAACAAAGCGAGATACAACAACAGATACAACAAAATTGACCACCATGTATTAAAGGCCAAATTTAACAACAATGAAAACAACAGAAAGGCTACAAACTCAAGAAAACTGAACAACTCTCCTTAATAATCACTGGGTCATGGATTAAATAAAGAAATAAAATAAAAACTTTCTATAACCCAATAAAAATGAACACACAACATACTCAAACTTATGGAACTTAATGAAAGTCATGCTAAGAGAAAAGTTCATAGCATTAAGCACTTTCATAAAGAAATTGGAGAGATCTCATGCTAGGAACTTAAAATCACACCTGAAAACTCTAGAACAGAAAGAAGCAATTACACACAAGAGGGGCAAATGACAGTCAATAATCAAACCCAGAGCTGAAATTCACAAATTAGAAACAAAGAGAATAATACAAAGAATCAACAAAACCAAAAGCTGTTTCTTTGAGAACATGACAGACAAACCATTAGCCAAACTAAAAGGCAAGGGAGAGTGTCCAAACCAACAAAATCAGAAACAAAAATGATGACATAACAACAAATACCAAGGAATTTCAAGGAATCATTATATCTTACGTCAAAAGTCTGTCCCCTACTAAATCTGAAAATCTAAATGAAATGGATGATTTTCTTGATAGATACTACTTACCAAAGTTATCAAGACCAGGAAAACAATTTAAATAGTCCTATTACCCCCTAAGGAAGTGGGAACAATCATTAAAAGCCTTCCAAGCCCCACCCCAATAAATATCCCAGGGTGACATAGTTTTGAAATCTATCAGAGTTTTAAAGAAGAGCAAATACCAATACTATCCAAGCTATTCCAAAAGAAACAGAAAGAACATTTCCAAACTTATTCTATGAGGCCAGGGTCACACAAAGACTAAACACATACAAAGGCTCAACAAAGAAAAAGAATTTCAGACCAATTTCCTTTATGATCATTGATTCAAAAATGATAAAATACTCACAAGCTTAATCCAAGAACATATCAAAAATAACATCCACCATGATCAAGTAGGCTTCATCCCAGTGATACAGGGATGCTTCCTTATATGAAAACTCATCAGTGTAATCTACCATATAAACAAACTGAAAGAGATACAAAAGCATATGATCATCTAATTAGATGCTGAAAAAGTCTTTGACAAAATCCAAATGAAATACCTCTTCATCTTAAAACTCTTGGAGAGATCAGAGATACAAGGTCCATATCTAAACATAAGCAAACCAATATATAGCAAGCCAATAGCTAGTATCAAATTAAATAAGGAGAAACTTAAAACAATTCCACTAAAATCAGGGGCAATACAAGGCTGCCCACTCAGTCCATTTCTATTCAATTTAGTACTTGAAGTTCTAGCTAGAGCAATAAGATAACTATAGATCAAAGGAATACAAATTGGAAAAGAAGATGTCAAAGTATCACAATAACTGATCTCAAAAAATTTTCCAGAGAAAACAAATAGCTGATAAACACCTTCAACAAAATAGCTGAATTAAAAAAAATTAACTTAAAGAAATAAGTAGCCCTCCCCCCCTTTATCAAATGGATAAATGTTCTGAGAAAGAAATGAGAGAAACAACACACTTTACAATAGCCAAAAATAATAAAACTATATTAGTGTAACTTCAACAAAACAAAGGAAAGACCTGTTTGACAAAAACTTCAAATCTGTGAAGAAAGAAATTGATGAAGATATAAGAAGAAGGAAACATCTCCCATGCACATGGATCAGTATGATTAACATAGTGAAAATGGCCATCTTACCAAAAGCAATCCTCATAAAAATTCCAGCATAATTTTTTTACAAACTTTGAAAGAACAATTCTCACCTTCATAAGGAAAAACAAAAAATACAGGATAGCTAAAACAATACCATATAATAAAAGAACTTCTGGAGGAATCACCATCCCTGACTTCATGCTGTACTACAGAGCAATAGTAATAAAAATCCCATGGTATTGGCATAAAGTTAGGCAGGTTTATCAGTGGAATAGAATTGAAGACCAGGAATAAACCCACACACCCATGGACTCTTGAATTTTGACAAAAAAAAAAAGCCAAAACTAAATTATACCATGGCAGGGGTAGGGGAGTAGGAGCTACTTCAACAAATGGTATAACTGGATGTCTGCCTATAGAAGAATGCAAACATATCCATATTTATCACCCTGCACAATACTCAAGTCCAAGTGGATCAAAAAACTCAACATAAAACTGGACACACAGTTTTAATATTAATATTAATATTAAGTTTAATAGAAGAAAAAGTAGGAAACTGACTTGAACACACTGGCATAGCAGATGATGTTCTGAACAGAACACTAGTGGCTCAGGCACTAAAACTGACAATGGAACTTCATGAAACTAAGAAGCTTCTGTAAGGCTAAGGACACTACCAATAGGACAAAATGTCACCCTGCAGAATGAAAAAAGATCTTCACTAACTCTACATCAGGAAGATGACTAATATTTAAAATATATGAGGTACTCAGGAAATTAGACAGCAACAAACCAATAACCCAATTTTTAAAATGAAGTAAAGAGCTAAATTGAGAACTTTCAAAAAAGAAATATCTAATTGCCAAGAAGCACCTAAAGAAATGTTTAAGACCTTAGTCATCAAAAATTGCAAGTCAAAACACCCTAGGATTCCATCTTTTTTTTTTTTTTTTTTTTTGGTTTTTTGAGACAGGGTTTCTCTGTGTAGCCCTGGCTGTCCTGGAACTCACTCTGTAGACCAGGCTGGCCTCGAACTCAGAAATCCACCTGCCTCTGCCTCCCAAGTGCTGGGATTAAAGGCGTGCACCACCACCGCCTGGCCCTAGGATTCCATTTTTATACTCATCAGAATGGTTAAGATTAAAAACTCATGTGACAGCACATGTTGACAAGGATGTAGAGCAAGGGTAACACTCCTCTATTGCTGTTGGGAGTACAAACTTATACAACTGTCTTGGAAATCAATTTGGTGGTTTCTCAGAAAATTGGGAGTAGTTTTATCCAAATCCAGCTACACCACTCCTTGGCATACATCCAGATGTCCCACTATGCTTCAAGGACATTTGCTCAATTTTGTTCATAGCAGCTTTATTCATAGTAGCCAGAAACTATGTTCATCAACTGAAGAATGGATAAAGAAAATATCTGTGGTACATTTACATAAGATAATATTATTTAGCTATTAAAAGCAAAGATACCATGACAAAGGTGCAGGTAAATGTAATGGAACTTGACAATATCATTCTGAATGAGCTAACAGAGACCCAAAAAGACATGTGTGGTGTATGCATGTATAATTGGACATTAGCCATAAAATACAGGATAACTATAGTACTATCCACAGACACCCCCCCCCAAAAAACAAAACAAAACAAAACAAAACAAAACTGGGTAATAGCAAGTGCCCAAGAAAGGATGTGTTAATCTCACACAGAAAGTGAAACAAAATAATTAACAGAGGTGGATAGAGAGAGGGAACTGGGTGGGAGGGGTTATTAGGAGAGAGGGGTATGGGATAACAATAAAGTGTGGGGGAGGAGGAGTAGGGAAAGGGCTGAGACTGAAAATAGTAATCATTAGGGGACATTCCTGAGACCAGCTGGAGATCCAGGATTGGGGAGGCTATGGAGAGGATATGGAGGTAACCCAACCTGAGATTCCTACCAGTGGGGGATATAGAAATTAAAATCAGCACCTCCTGTAGCCAGGTAGGAGTGGAAGGCAGGAGACATCAAACTACCCACAAAACCTTCACCCCAAAATTTGTCCTGCCTACAAGACACACAGGGATAAAGATGAAGCAGAGACTTGGGAATAGCCAACCAATGAATGGTCCAACTTAAGACTCATTCTATGGGAGAGAGCCAACCCCTATTAATGATTCTGTTCTATGCTTGCAAACAGGAGCCTTGCATAACCATTTCCTGAGAGGCTTCATCCAGCAGCAGATGGAAAAAGATGCAGAGATCCATAGCCAAACATTAAATGATGCTGGAGGAGTTTTGTGGAAGTGGAGGATAGAATTGAGCAAGTCAAGGGAGTCAAGGACACCACAAGAAAACCTACAGAGTCAACCAACCTGGGTTTATGGGGGCTCACAAAGACTGAAACACCAAATAGCATACAGGGAATAGACCTAGGCACCCCACACATTTGTAGCAGATGTGTTGCTTAGTCTTCATTTGAGTCTTCTAACAATTGGGACAGGAGCTGTCTCTGACTCTGGTGCCTGGCATTGGATCCCCTTCCCCTAGCTGCACTCGCTTGTCAGACTTAGTGGGAGAGGATGTGCCTAGTCCTGCAATGACTTGATGTCCCAGCGTGGGGTGGTACAGAGTCAGGGCTTCCCCTTCTCTGAGAGAAAGAAGAGTGGTAATGGGAAGAGGTTTTTGTGAGGGGGCACTTGAGAGGATGGAGGTGGTCTTTGATTGGTCTATAGATTCAATAAATAAATAATAAAAAAGAAAATCTTGAAGAAACAAAACAAAACTGAAAAATGATCTACAAATGCGTAGGAAGCCATGCAAGGCCTTATTCTTGGCAAACACTCACCCTTGGCTCTCCTATCTACTATTCTTCTTTCTGCTTACCTTCCATGATTCACTTGCTGTAGTCTCACAACTTCAAACAAGGCCTCATAGCAACCCACCTAAGTAACCCTTCCTCCTGATCTTTAGATTTAGCCAACATCCTGCTAGATAGATGTTTTCAGAGCCCCTGGTAACGGCAAGGCTTTGTGAGAACAGGTATAACCTAGTTAGACCCCACAGCTACAGCCAGCTTCCTCCACCTGCAAAGCTCCTTTCCCTTCCTGCCCCTCCCCATATCCTGTTTTCAGAGTATATAACCTGTGTGAACAATAAAATCTTTGCCAGCTTGATCAGACTTCTTGACTTGCTGAGCCTTTTATTTTCTAGTGCATCTCAGTCCTCCACAGGTTCTAAGGGTTGCACTTGATTGTCCAGCTGGACTGGACACAAATGGATATAAAGTGATTATTTATAAATTTCAGATATTTACATATTTTAAAAGCTGTCCCAGAAAAGCAAATTATTTATAAACATGAATAATTATTGTAGAGGTGAAAATAAAGACTACTATTATAGACCTGGACTGTGTTTTGTATCTTATTTTAATTATCACGTGAGTTCTTATTATGAACTACAACATGCTAAACCCAATAAAAAGCTGATGAGAAATTCAAAACAACTAAAAATGGTGAGCGGCAAATACTGGTTGTCCCACAAACCCTTTGCTGATAGAAATAATCTTGCTGGTTTTTATGACATAATCTGTTTCCACGCTTTAACTCTCCTTTGAAGGTTTGTCTTCCCTGTAAGTTCACTGGTCCTCATTTGCCATTGAGTCTCTGGAGTGAAAGTAATATTTGTTCATTGGCATAAGAAAATTTGGTTAGCCTGTCAATTTCAAAGTGTTAATCAGATGCTTGGTTCAAGGATATTCATTTCCACATTGCTTGTGATCAGGAGTGCCCTGCACAAGGTAGCAAAGGAATTCGTTTCCAATCCCTTCTGATCCTATGGGAAAGTTGTCAGCTTTTACTTGGAGTTTGCATATCCTGAGATGGGCATTCTCTACTTCTGGGAAAGACGCTGATTAATTTCATCATCTCCATGTCCTAATTCAATGAGAGAAAGTCTGTCTTGTAGATCAGATTATTAAGGAAAAAGTTTTCATCAAAATCTAAGAGGGTGAATTGTAAAATCCTATGAAAGATTACACAGAGAACATCAGTTATAGCCAGAAGAAGAAGTATGATAAAAATGAATGTTGAATGACCTAATACAGAAAGAGACTGTGTTATTTTTATTTATTTACAGACAGAAATAACTTATGAAAGATTTGAAAATTTCAAAACAATACTTAAAAAAGTTTTTTCTCTATTTTTTCCCAACCCTTATCCACCAAACAGGAGTGGGAATATGGTCTAAAAATCTCACTAAATTCTGTTCTACAATTATGACACCATGAGTAAGAAATGTTTGCATATTTTTTAATTTTTAAAAGTATTTTCTTAATTATTTCTGTCTTCCTATTTTCTTACTAATTTATTTACTCATTCACCTTCTTTTTCCAGTTTGAGACCTGGTTTTATGTAGTCCACGATGACTTGAACTCACTATGCAGAGAAAGATGACCTTGGATGCCTGATTTCTCCTGGCAGATCTCCCATAACAGAAAAGATGCAGGCCACATAGTACAGGACAAAGCAACCCCCATGAATGTTATAACTGAGATGCATAGTCAAGCATGAGAATCTCAGGTGGGCACCATTCTTTGATGATCTTCAGGGTGAGCTCTCTGTCACCCAGCACACTTTCATCTGTGCCTCCTGCCCTCATACTTCTATATTTAGTTTCTATTCACTTTAACTTCATTATTATAAATATTTAAGAAAAGCTGAAATCATAATATGGTATAGAAAATAATTGTCAGCCTCAATAATGATGAGTAGTATTTTCCATTGAGTTTTACTCACATATATATATATTTTGTATTTTAAAATGTGTAGCTGTGTGACTCTGAACATAACATTAGGTACCTGAGGAGGGCAAGGCTGTCTGATCTCCCTGGCCCTGAATACAGCTGGCTAAGAGCTGCCAAATGTGAGTGAAAGGAATCAAACTTAGGTCCTCTAAAAGAGTACTAAGTACTAAGTACTCTTAACCACAGAGCCATCCTCCAGTCTCTCATTCATGTTTAATTCTAGTTCAGTCTTATTCATGCAATTAACTTATTTTATAGAAATCCAGTCTGACTGGCTTCTCATCACTCTCAATCTTCCTTGGCAAGTTGACCACATCTGGAATGAACTAAATGAAAACTTCTGAGTGCATCTGTGATGGATTTCCTGAATTAGATTATCTGAAGTGGGATACCCACCCTAGATGTTGTGAGCATCTAGGGCAGACTAAAGAAAGAAAAGTGAAGGATAAAACATGACATTTTGCCTCTTTGTCAATTGTTCCTGTGAGATCATCTATTCTGCTGCTTCTGCTACTGCTGCCTTCCTTTGCTGATATTGGGCTTCCAATGTATTTTAAAGACCTTAAGCTCTCCAGAAGCTAGGATTATTGAGACAACTGCCCTTGTAGAATGGGCAGCTACTGCATTCTTGGGTTCTCCTGTGTGAGACAACCATTATAGAACTATGCAGACCTTACTATGCTAACATTATCCCATCTAACATATATTCATTCTGCAGATCTGTTCCTCTGGGGTATTCTGACTAAGGTAGGTCTCTTTATCTAAATATCCCAGAGAATAAAAACACATTTATTGAGAACAAATGAGACACTAACTCTTCATCAGTGTCATTTGACTAGATCTCTACCAGGACAGAGAGGCTCTTTTGTGTTTGGTTCACAGTACACTTAGAGCATGGTGTCTATCCTGCTCTAATGCTTGTCCGCTGAAGAGTGATTTATAAAATATGTCCTTGTTTAAGCTAAAGACTGTTTCCCTCAGCAAGTAAATCTGCTGCTTCTGATTCACTCTAGTATCAATGGTTGTTGGGGGGGGGGTTGATGTTCATATATATATGTAAACACTTCAGAGTATGTGCAGAATTCTCACCACTTTACCTCAAGGATGGGACAAAATCACCTATATATTAAAAACATTAGTAGATTAGCTGATTTCAGAGACTATAAAAGTTTTTCTTTCCAGGAATAGTACAAAAGAGGTTTTTTTCCACATCTTGTCTAATAATTGTCATCATCAGCATTTTTTTCTTTTTCTTTTTTTGACACCTGACATGGCTCCCCAGGTAAGACTTCAACTACTTTGGTTATCTGGAGTGTAGCAGTGAGGTGGGTGGACAAAGCTTCTTCCCAGAGCAAGAAACCAGATGATTCTCTTTATCAACTAGCAAAATTTCCTATCAGGGTATGTTTGCAATTCTACATGATAGAGAATTGAAGAAAAAAAAAAAAGAGAGATTGTAAGGGAAAATGTGTGAAATGCAATACAAAAGTATATTGTCCGTCATTAACCTGTCCCACTATGAAAAGAGCTTTCTAAATTTCATCTCAAAGGCAAAAGAATAAAAAGAAATGTTGTCCAGTGTTTACCTAGATAGCATTTTAACAAAGGCCTGCAAGTCTATGTTCTGGATACTATTCAAGGCAATTTAAACTCATTCATCTTAATGTAAGACCTAATAGTACAGGGAGATTTCTCTCTATTCTATTAACTCTTATCTCTAGAAACTTAAAACAGCTCAAGGCCTTATAAGACCTCACCAAATATCTATTAATAAATATTAAGTGGAGAATGACATGGTTATTAACATGTTGATGGAAGGCCATTTAAAAAATGAGAAAGATATTCTTATTTCCAAAATATCATGTGTATGGGGAGGAGCAAGACAGTCAGCCCTAAATATACTTTACTCCTTTCTACCAGAATTTCTCTATATGCCTCATCCTACTCAAAGACTAAATCTACTGTTTTGATGTCAGATGTAGAAGATAATGTAGTTGTAGAAATTGGTAGGAATGCTATGTTGTCTGTAAGAAAACAATTTTGTTTAATTTTTTAAAATTATACACATAATGTTTAAAATATCTCTAATACAACTTATTGAGTTGAAATTTATACATGCTATGGAATTATGAACTCAAGCTGAAATATGTATTAAATCTTACATTTTTTTGTTGTGACAACACTAGAATCTATTCTATCAGCAATTTACAATCATGCAAAACATTGCTAATGACGTAGTCATCACCATTCTATAATAGATTTCTTGATTCTTCCTGTGCAACTGAGGTTCTGTATCCTTTATTCAACATCTCCACACTCTCTCCATCCTCCAGGACCCCAGAAACCACCATCATATTCAGTTGCTACAACTTAAATTCTTGGGAAAAATACAATTTTTAGCATCCATTTTGAAATACACTGTGGACGTTTTCATAACACAGACTCTTGAGTCAGTCTGTAAGCGGAGGTCTAACTGGCTAAAGCTCTCCATGAACAAGGCTGGCAAGATAGCTCATCAGGAAAAGGTACCTGGTGCCAAGGCTGACAACCTTAATCCCTGACATTCCTGGTAGGAAGAGAGAACCAACACTGAAAATTGCTAACTTGCATTCTGCTGTATAAATAGACACATAATAAATAAATATAACTCAATTAAAATTCCCAAGAATCTCTCAAAGTTCCAAAATCTATGTAGAATGTTATCTGACAAGACAGACACAGAATTTTGTGTATTTAGGATCTTGCATATGCACTCTCATGAGAAATGGGAGGGATGCCATATTCTATCTCCTGGGAAGACATTTGCAATTTTCAATAAAAAGTAGGTAAATAGATAAAGACCACTACTACTACTACCACTGCCACTTCAGTTGGAACCCAATGAGTAGAAAAAAACGCCTTGGACCTGACTGACTTGAGCAATTTTTTTTGTGGCAAGAAGAGTCTTGCCTTCTAATCTTTCATTGTCATTCAGGATTCTTTATATTAATTATTATATCATTTAAGCTTCATTGAAAACATATATGCTTCACGATAAAAAAAAAATGCCCTTAAAGTTGAGACAACATCTAGTCACCCCAAATAAAAATGAAAATATAAGATTGATTTTCATTTGGTTTGGTTGAGGGTTTTGTTAATGCAACTGCTTGTTGGATATCATATAGTTAATTAATAAGGAATGCATAGTTGATGAGACCATCTTCAAAAAAATTTTTACAAAAAAGGTGTAGTTCAGCATGCATAGATTTTGTAAGTAGAAAGCATGGGCATCCAAAGAACTGAGGAATGATCTGTCATGTTGTTACACAAGCCTGAAGTCGAATCCTTAGTGCACTTAAGAACTGTTGATGACTGTTCCCACTCTACCTTAAAGTGACAGGAAAAATGTTCATCAAATTGATTTTGACAAAGGCAAGAAAGGACTTCCAATTGTAGCTGTCTACAGATAGCTGCATAATACCCTAAGTACAATCTTGTCATATCTGTTATTGTTCCTTCCAGGGAGAGCATCTTGAACAAATTTGACTCTTAGTGCGTGGAATTGTGTGAGAAACTCTAGTTCACATGGTGAGGTACTTTACAGTCGTGTAACTACAGGCAGTAATTCAAAACATAATTACCAATAAAGGAATAATGGATGACATTTGGAGACCGTAGTCCATCACGTTTAAATACATGCTTTCTCCTCTTCCTTATATAATGACTTAAGTAAATCTGTACAAAAACTTTCTGAAGAGAGTATAAAGTTTGAAGAGGGATATATGACCACATGAAAATAACAGCTCAGAGATCAGGAAGGGCAAAACTAACCATGACAATTCTGCTCCCTGATTTTAGTGAGTGGCATAGAAGACTATTGCTGTACGTTATATCTGGACTCTGATAAAGGAAATTTTCTACTCTTGGTATATAGATACCTGGTATGGTGGTTTGAATAAGGATGACCCCTACAGATTCATGTGTTTTAATGTGTGGCCCATCGAGTGGCATTATTGTGAGGTGTAGCCTTGTTGAAAGAAATGTGTCATTGTGGAGGCAGGCTCTGGGGTCTCATACACCCAAGCTAGACCTAGTGTGGCAGTCTTTCTCTGCTGCCTCTAGATAAGATGTAGAAATTGCATCCTTTCCCAACACTATATCTGCCTGTGTGTTGCAATGCTTCTTGCCATGATGATGATAATAATAGTGTAAACCACTGAAACTGTACAGCCCTGATTAAATGCCTTTCATTCTAAGAGTTGCCATGGTCATGGTGTCTCTTCTCAGGAAAAAAAAAGCTAAGACATGTGGATTATAGAGTCTGAGACAGGGTTCCTTCAGCAAAATGACTTTTACCTTCTGATTGTTAAAATAAGTGTCAGTCATCTTTTTAAGGTTTTTTTTGGACATATTAGTAGAAAAAAAGCAAAATTATCTTATATGAAATGTTTGATATTATGTGCTATATTGGTTTGTTTCTCTTTTATTTCCATTAGCCCTGTTTAGCAGGACATCACTATTTTCCACAGGAATTGCTTTGGCTTCTAGACTCGGTATTCTAAAATTGATATAATACACAATGTTATTATTTTAAAAGCTTAGGTAGCAGTTTATTTTTTTTTCAAAAGTTCAGGGATCTCATGGCTATTATCATTACTCTCTTCAACCCAATATATTGCTTCAGGCTTAATTAGATACAGTTAATTAGATGCAGTTTTAAGCTGTTTACATTATGGAAAGTTTTCCTTTGTAATTCAACTATAGTGGATAGTTTTATTGGGTATATTATTATATACTGGATATCATGGTCTTTTAGGATGTTGAATGCATTCCTCGAAGCTCTTGTGGCTTTAAAGTTTTGCACTGAGAAATCAGAGAAGGGCACTTCTCTTAGTTATGATGCCTATGTAATACAATAGGACCAACATGAAATTGCAACCCTAAGGATGCAGTAGTAGAACAAATACCTTAGTTATAACTAATCACTTTCTAGTTGGTCTAAAACCCATTGAACAAGAGGGAAATTCTTCCTGGTGCTAGAGAACTAGCCAACTACACAAGCTAATGAAGTCATGGATCTAGGAGGAGTCCCTCCTACAATCACCTGTTCGCTAAACCAGCAAAATCCCCAAACTAAATTCTAAATATGTGTCCTCATATCCACAGGTAAATGAGTCTTCACACCTCATCAAGGAAACTTCTTTTTTCAACAGATAGAGGCTACAGCCAAACATAATGCCGAGTTATGAAACCAAGTACCAAGCGTACATCTACAAAACAACCCCTGCAACTAAATCTCAGGGAAATTTTAAGAAGACTGGAAAGAAAGATTTTTACAGACAGAAAATCAGAGAGCTTTCTGTGAGGTTGCATCACCAAGTCAAATCAGGTATGTATGCATAAATTCTCAAGAATATGGCTGCCTAAGCCTAAAATATGAGCTGAACACAGATAGTAAACATGCCAAGGTGGGGGAGGGAAAGTCCATGAGGCCTTGATCCTACACAAAGAACTATGGGAATTCTAAAATTGGAAAAAAAATATTCTTCTCCAGAGAAGAGTATACCAATTGCCTATTCAATACCAAATGGTCAACCCTGAAAACCTGTATACAATAACATTATACAGACTGAGCACGTTATACTTACATAGTTAAGCATGTATATCTCTCTATATAATAAGTTAATAAAAAGGAAGGCATAGATTTGAAAGAGAGCAAGGAAGTGGTATATGGAAGGATTTAGGAGGAATAAATTGAAGGAAAAATTATAAAGTGTGGATGATCCTGTAGGAGAAACAGGAGTCTCAATTAACCTGGACCCCTGAGATTTCTCAGACAATGGTAGCAGCATTAAGTAGACAATTTCTCGCCAACCAGGCAACATACACCAGTTGAAATGAGGCCCCCAATGCATATACAGCAAAGGACTGCTGGGTCTGGGTTCAGTCAGAGAAGTTGCACCTAACGTCAAGAGACTGGAGGCCCCAGGGAATTTAGAGTTCTGGTAGGGTGAGTGGGGTGGGGACATCTTCGTAGAGACAGGGGGCCAGGGAGTAGGTATGGGATGTGAGACAGTTGGAAGGTGGACCAGGAGGGGAATAAAATCTGGAGTGTAAAAAGAAGAAAAAAAGAAAAAAATTAATATTTTATCTATAAGGGAAAAAAAGAAAACATTAAAAACATCTCAAGGCTCTGAATATACAGATATATCCAATACATCTCTTAAACTATCTGCTTCATATCCCTCAATCCAAATAAGTCCTTTCATGGGTTCTCTTTCTTGGTGTGTTTTCCACCTTTCAAGTTTCATTTTAACAATTATTCACTTAAGCGGCTTCTGTTAAACAGTTCCCCCAATGCCTTGACATTCTAGCAGCATTAAGTAGACAGTCTTTTGTTTCAATCATTATGACACTTTTGAAAGAAGATCTGTACATTAGAAGGTGAATTTCCTGGAATAATCGTTTTGTGGTTTTCTTTCCTCTTTTGTTCCACAGAAGACCATCTTATACACAGTAAATCTCAACTCACTTTCGTCAACATTTATTTCTATTTTGTTTTGCTCATATATGCTTACATGAGAACTATATATAATGTATTTGATCATATTCACTTTTTTACTCTTGACTCTTTTTTAATCTCAATCCCTTTATTACCTATGTAACTTCATGTCCTCAACTTTTAAAATCCCATCAAGGCTAATTCATGTTGCCCAAATGGTCTTAGATGTGTGGATTTCAACCAAAAGTGTAATTTTCCTACTGGGTTATGGGGGGATACACCTTAAGAATTTCTCTCTCTCCTCTCTCCCTCTCCCTCCCCCTCTCCCTCTCCCTGTCCATCTCTCTTTCCCTCTCCCTGTCTCTGTCTCTGTCTGTCTCTTTCTGGCTCTCTCTCTCTCTCTCTCTCTCTCTCTCTCTCTCTCTCTCTCTCTCACACACACACACACACACACACACACACACACACACACACACCTGCCAATAGCTCCTTAGCTAGAGTTAGAAATGTGTGCCCCTCAAATAAATGCTGGGACTTCTGTCTGGTTTGATGTTATACAGACCTTGAGGATGTTGCCAGATATTGAATGATATTGAATGAGGATGTTGAAGATGTGCAGATACCTGCAGTATCTGGAAGGTACTGCTAGCTATCTGGGTCTTACAGTCTTTCTGCCCATTCTTTGGCAATGTTTTCTGAGTGTTGGATGGGGAGGAGTAGAATACAGATGTTCCATTTAAGGTTTTGTAGATTAAGAACACACACACACACACACACACACACACACACACACACACCCCCTTAAGGTTTGAAAGAAAATGCCTCCTGAAAGCTCATAGGAACTGACATAACTAAGAGTGTGGTTGAAGTCTCAGATGCTCAAGTCAGGCCCAGTGTGGCACTCTCTTCTCTTGGTCTGACAATCTGAATTTAGAACTTTCAACTGCCTCTCCAGCACCATGTCTGCATGTATCCTGCCATGCTTCCAATGAATATAGCCTCTGAACTATATATAAATCAGCCCCAACTAAATGTTATCCTTTATAAGGGTTGTCATGGCCATGGTGTCTCTTCAAAACAATATAAACATAAATGTATATATATATATATATATATATATATATATATATATATTATTTTCTAAATTTTACTTTTTATTAATCATTCTATTCATTTACATATCAGATGATATCCTACTTCCCAGTTACTCCTCTACAAACCCCCATACCCTGATGCCTACCTTACAAATAACAAATTTATTTTTAGTAGTGTTTTATAAGCAACCAATTTGACATTTTGATTTAGATATATAAGGTGATTATTTGGCATTAACTTATGAAAAAACAAGGAAAATCTATTTATTTTAATTTTCTTTTGTCAGATGATTTAGATTACAACTTTGTAAAAGCCAAAGATCATGACGATAATGATACCATAAACAAAAAGGCCAGTTTTAGAGCATTTCTGATGACAGTATCAAGTTATCTTTGTGTTGCTGTGTCAGAGTCACAGGGTCTCGTGATGATTAATGAGAAATGTTACTTTTCATGGTATGAAGATTTTTCAAACCATTAATTCCAGAACTTAACACATTTAACAAAAGGACAAGATATAGACACTGAAAAATTAATGTTGACACAGGATTTTAAAAGAAAATAAATCCTACTATTTACTTAGTAAATGCATAGTTAGAGCCTTCAAGGACATGTAAGGGATGGAGACCTGAACTAAGGTTTTAGTACTAAGTACGAGTAAAATCACACTTATTTAAGACTATGTAGCTAAGGAGATCTTCACATTCCTAAGCCAGTATGATGCCAGTCTTGAGAATGCGTTTTGCAATAAGGAACAGCCATGTTTAATTCTGTAAGTAGGGTCTGCTTCAGAAGACTGTAAACTCTCAGCTGGCTTCCCAATTCCCCTTGTGAACTCTCTTCCAAACATCCACAATATCTCAGCTTCCCTCCAAACCATCTTTCCACAACTTTTATATTTCAAGTTGTTTCTCCTATGTGGGTAGCTAATGTTAGAAATTTTAGGTGACAGGGTAGTCTTGAAACAGAATTTCTTAAATGTATCTCCTCTCATCCTTTGTGAAAAAAAATAGCATAGTCCTGATTACTGGAGGACTTTAGGAAATTTCACTTAAAATTTAGACGCCTGGTTTGTACTTGGTGATTTACAGTTGAGGTCTCTAGAGGCTATTTGTTATTGGTCTACTTGACAAGTAGAGTCTGAATACAAACATATATCTTTTTTTTTTTTTTTTGAGACAGGTTTCTCTGTGTATCCCTGGCTGGCTCTCCTGGAAGTCATTCTGTAGACCAGGCTGGCCATGAATTTAGAGATCTGCCTGCCTCTGCCTACCAAGTGCTAGAATTAAATGTATGTCCCACCAATGCCCAGCAGAAACACATTTCTTAAAAAAGTATTAGGGAAGTGCATTTATTATTGAACATATCAACAAATCTAAAGAATTCTGTCCTGAACATATCCTGACTGTGAGCTACTGTACACATTGAAGCGTTGTGAATCAAACCTGGTCAAATGTAATCACAGACCCACCCATCACTTAACCTGAGATCTTCTATCTGACTTCTAGCTTGGTGTTAGAATGTTGTATGCAACCAGCTATATTCTTTTTCAACAATTTGACCTGGGATATCAAAAGAAAAGGTCCTTCATCTATGAAAAAAATACATTCAAAAAGTTTGATGCTATAAGAACCATTGGAGTCAAGGTGAAATCAATGCACACAAACTTATGAAGACATGACACATCTGTAGAAACTCCACAGTGTTTTGAGAAAAACTTGTTTATCTGTTAACCACTTTCTCTTCTCCTTTCTTTTTCTTCTTCTTTAATAACATTTTTATTTTGTTTGTATGATGACAAGTGACCAGTCACAATGGTTGAATTATGAGGAAGACTCAGGGACTTGCTAGAGCCTTTGTATGACTATTGATTAGAATCTCTTTTTTTTAATACAAAAATACAACTTTATTAAAAATATTCATAATATAACCTGATATTTTATATTCTTTTTAACATTTTATTTTCACACTTATTTTTGAAATTTTATTTCCTAAACAAGAGATGAGTCCAAATTACATACATAATATGTTGTAGCAAACATACTGTAGGTTAACTGTACATTTACTTTAAAAAAATTTTATTGGATATTTTGTTTATTTACATTTCAAATGTTATCCCTTTTTCCAGTCTCCCCCTCAAACTCCCTATCCCATCCCCCCTCCCCTGCTTCTATGAGGGTGCTTCTCCACCCACCCAAACCTGAATCCCTGCCCTCGCACTCCCCTATCCTAGGGCATCAAGCCTTCATCTGACCAAAGGCCTCTCCTCCCATTGATGACCAACAAGGTCCTTCTCTGCTACATCTGCAGCTGGAGCCATGGGTCCCTCCATGTGTACTCTTTTGTTGGTGGCTTAGTCCCTGGGAGCTCTGGGGGGGGGTACTGGTTGGTTGATATTATTGTTCTTCCTATGGGGTTTCAAACCCCTTCAGCTCCTTCAGTCCTTTCTCTAACTCCTTCATTGGGGTCCCTGTGCTCAGTCCAATGGTTGGCTGTGAGCATCTGCTTCTATATTGGTCAGGATCTGGCAGAGCTTTCAGGAGTCTGCTATATTAGGCTCCTGTTGGCATGCACTTCTTGGCATCCACAATAGTGTCTAGGTTTGGTGACTGTATATGGGATGGATCCCCAGGTGGGGCAGTCTTTGGATGGCCTTTCTTTCAGTCTTTGCTTCACACTTGATCTCTGTATTTGCTCCCATGAGTAATTTGTTCCCCTTTCTAAGGATTGAAACATCCATAGTTTGGCCTTCCCTTCTTCTCGAGCTTCATGTGATCTATGAATTGTGTCTTGAGTATTCTGAACATTTGGGCTAATATCCACTTATCATTGAGTGCTTATCATGTGTGTTCTTTTGTGATTGGGTTACCTCATTCAGGATGATATTTTCTAGTTCCATCCATTTGACTAAGAATTTCATGAAGTCTTTGGGTTTTTTTTTTAATATCTAAGTAGTACTCCATTGTGTAAATGTACCACATTTTCTGCATCCATTCCTCTGATGAAGGACATCTGGGTTCTTTCAGCTTCTGGCTACTATATATAAGGCTGCTATGAATACAGTGAAGCACGTGTCCTTGTTATATGTTGAAGAATCTTTTGGGTATATGCTCAGGAATGGTATAGCTGGGTCCTCTATACATTTCTTATCAACTCAGCAGCATGACAATACATTAGTGGCTTAAACCCTATTTATGTGAGAGCATTTCAGCTACAAAAATCAACAAATGCTTTAGACCAGTGCTATCATCATGTACTGGGTCTAAGTCATTTATTAGTTATGTCACCATTCAAAACTAACTAGGGGAATTTCATTCCTTTCCTGTTGATTAGGAAAGGGCAAGAGACTAAGCAATCAAGTTCTGTTCTGTAATGAGTAGGATAGATGATAGATAGATAGGTAGATAGATAGATAGATACATACATACATACATACATACATACATACATATATACATATATGCATAATATACATATATAGATGATAGATAGACAGATAGATTTAAAAATACAATTATGATGAGAAAAACATTGAAGAGACAAGATCTATCAAGGGTTTAGTTGTCTCAGCCAGATTAGGAGCTATTAATCTTTTCTCAAATACATTTTTTAATATTGTCAAGTTTTTAATTAAATAAAATCAAGCTAATTTGAGCATTCTTATCATTAGTACAACATTAAAATACATTGTATTTCTGGCATAATTGCTTAGTATGACTCAGTAGGCAGATGTGCATGTGAATGTTACAAATTAATCAGACTAGGCTGTATTCAGTTAGGAAAACCTGAATAAACTAAAAGTAGATATTCATTAGAAAGTGTGTTTTATTGCAAAGGTACAAAACCATACTCTAAACCTGTCCTTTCATGAAAATGAAATAAGAAAACATATCATTTACTTTAAATAGGTTGTTACTTGGTTAAGGTAAGAAAAGCGATGAAAATGATGCAGCTATTTTCTCTGATAAAAAGATAATCAAAATCCAAATCACATTTCCAAGGACAGGTTTCGTGAGCCTCTATCCATTCTGTTGGGATCCCATTCTTGCCTGCATGAGAGATTTCTGTGGGCTTTCTTATGGAGTCTGAAACCCTTCTTCTGCTGACATAGCTAAATATTTAGACTGTTAGATTCTTTAGATTAGAAATATCAACTAAGCTTATTGGGAGCGAACATGCCATATTACATTTATCTATCTATCTATCTATCTATCTATCTATCTATCTATCTATCTATCTATCTATAGATCGATCTGTGTGTGTTTTTCTGAATGAAGATAAAATTTGTTGAAAATCAAGTATAAGAAAATCAAGAATATTAAATCTGTGGAGACATGTTGATTTACTTATTAAAGGCAGAAAAAGCCTAACCCTTCCAGATCATTCTTCCCACTATGCTGTGATAATGTATAGGGATAACTTCTAAAGACACAAAGACAGATGAGACTGAAAATCCTGCCAGAAGTGAGACTCATCATACCAGCTGGACGACCAATGACAACCATGATAGTAATGCATTTCCACACTCCACCTCCAGATACGCAAATATAAAGAACCCTTTATATTGTACAAATCAATTATTGGAATGCTTAACCTACTTCATAAAGTAGCTGATGAGATGGCGCAGCACATGAAGACACTTCTCACGAAGCCTGAAGCTTTAAGTTTGATTCTCAGAACTCATATTGTGCAAGAAGATGAGGGAAAGTTATCTTCTACGTATGTATCATAGCATGCACAGATACACATGAACACACACATGCAGGTAATTATAAAAAGAACATTGATGATAGTATGTGTATGTATAAAAAAACAAAAATGTTACCAGATACAGCCAGGAAGTCATCGATGCTGGTGATGTCATCGACTGCTTCAGTGAGAACATGAATGTAATGCTCCCATGTGCGCTTGTACATCTCCATGGTGTTTTTGACCACTTGACTCTTGGGTCTTGATGCCAAAGCAAGTGCAGCATTTATGATCTGTAAAGATATAGATGGTATGTATATAATTACTTCCTTTGAAAACAAAAGCCAGTGTGCAGACAACAGGTACTCCTTTTCTTTCTCTCTGTTTATGATTAAATTTGAGTATCCTAGCAACCAGGTAAATGACATATATCACTATGCATATTTTCTTCTTTGTTTTTGGCAATATCAATTTTATTAGTATTTATTAATAATTTAAGCATTTTTAAAAACTATTGCATGACAATGTCAAAGGATTACAGGATATAAAAATATAATGGGTGTCAGAATTTAAGGAGCTTGGATATTGTTCAGTGTGAAAGATCACATATAATTATTATGTACTTTAGGATTGAATGCTATCAGAAAAAATGCAGAAGAGGGGGTTGCTTAAAATAGGGAGATTATACTCAATATAAGGGCTAAGAAAAAACTTTGGGAAGTATGACATTTATTTATTAAACATTTATGCTTAATTTGTGTATGTGTGTGTATGCCACTGTGTGCTGGCATCCACAGAAGCTAGAGAAGATAAAAGATGTCCTGGAACTGGAGGCACAGGCTGTTGTAAGTAAACTTTTTAATCACCTAGCAATCTCTCTAGCCCTGTAGTATGACATTTTTTAACTGGGAACTTGGATTCACACAGGATAACTAGCCTGTGCTTGTAAAATCATCATAAAAATAAGACATTTGAGTTATTTGAGAGTAAATACTTCACTGTGCAAATTCATATTTTTTTTTTCGAGACAGGGTTTCTCTGTGTAGCCCTGGCTGTCCTGGAACTCACTCTGTAGATCAGGCTGGCCTCGAACTCAGAAATCCGCCTGCCTCTGCCTCTGCCTCCCAAGTGCTGGGATTAAAGATGTGCGCCACCACCGCCTGGCATTTGGGGGGGGGGGTCATTTATACATCCAATCATTTCCTATCTCAACAAAAACAATCTTTACAAGTACTACCATAGGTTTTAGTTTTAGAATATGACATAGAAGACAATATTGGCAAATGGTACAACTTCTGTAGAGGCAGTATTCCACCCAAAGTAGGTAGACAATTGAATGGTCAGATCAGTAAAACAGAAGGTCTGTGAGACATTTAAGAAAACTAAAAAAAAAAAAAAAAAAAAAAGTCAAAGAGTATGGTGGTTGATACCTGACAGTGTGTTAAAATTTGACAACCTTATATTGAAGTAGATATTTATTTAAGTAAGATCATCAGTAGTGGTGATATAAAAGACAGAGAAGAAACAGAATTAAAATTTAAGCATTTTAAAAACTACTGCATGACAATGTCAAAGGATTACAGGATATAAAAATATAATGGGTGCCAGAATTTAAGGAGCTTAGATATTGTTCAGTGTGAAAGATCACACATAATTATTATGTACTTTAGGATTGAATGCTATCAGAAAAAATGCAGAAGAGGGGGTTAAAAACAGAAAGGATAGATGAAAAAATTTGAGTACATTTTACTCATAGCCTGAGTATGTAAGGGGCGAGGCAGGAATCCCAGGCTTGGACTACAGAACTCCACCTAGTTGGAATGCATCAGAAAGGCATGCAATGGGCTGGAGAGATGGCTCAGCCATTAAAGGCTAGGCTCACAACCAAAAAATATAAGAAAGGCATGCAAGTGTGTGAGCAATCTGTTCAGCACTGTGCTAGAAACAAGTAAAGATCTCAACAAACTTAACAGGCTATAGGAGTGGGAAAGAACATGAACTACAATGGTGCAGGTAACAAAAAGGGTTTCATAGGACTTTCAGCTAACTAAAGGAAACTAAGGGTAGGGCAAAGACTCCTGTCAGATACACTAGGCTTTCATTAGTAAGCCTATTGGAAACAGTATATAACAAAATCAAGACAAATTCACATATAAAATAGATAATAAGATACCATAAAGAAACACATTTCATGAGATGTCATGGCAACATATGAGAAATAAGTTCAGTGACTACATGCAACAAAATGGTGATTATCTTTGTGTGATAGATGGTGAGGTATTTTGTTTTGTTTTACTTTGCTTTGATATGTTAGCAAATTTTCTAGAGTTTCTGTGGTGAATAAATGTTAGCAGTGTTGTCAGAATAAATGAAGTTATTCTTGATAAAGATGATGAATATAGTTTTTCCATGACAGTTGTGAAGACTGGCAATAAGACCTTTATTAGGGACATATCAGATGCTAAACAGCAGTCAGAGTTTTAAAGGTCAGAGTTGAACAGATTTAGCCACTGACTCTGATATTCCAGAGTTGACGTTCAAGTCATTCTTCTTTTTTTTTTTTTCCATCAAAAAACAAACACACTGTGGATTCAAAGATTTCAACTAGAATGTCTTTTAAGAGTTATTTTTCTCTTAACTTGTTCATACATTGAAGCAAATTGTGGTTTCATAGCCTCAATCTCTCAGATTCCATACATGATACATCACAATAGGAAAGGTAACTTGCCTATTTTCTTCCTAACACATCCATAATCTCACAAGGAAACAGGCTTGAATCTTGGCATATTCAACCAAACAGACAACGTTCTGACTTCAGCTTGTATGAAAATCGGAAGATTCCTAAGCCACCCTCCTCTGGCTTCCGGTTCAGTTGATTTGTGGTGAGGCTTTAAAACTTGCATATCTAAGCAATTCTCAGTTGATCATGATGCTGATCAGTCACAGGTTCACAAAATAGGACTTTCCTCTGGCCTCATGTATCTTGGTGTTGAAGCAATATGGAGATAGAATTACATGTGCCTTTCTCATCGGCAACAATTTGAGAATCTCCCTTCCTGCTTCTAGGAAACCCAGTGTTCAGGATTACAGAGCGAACGATGCTATTTTTTGTCATCCTTATCCATCTGCATTTCAGAGATATTGTGGTTTTTTCCCCCTGCTTCTTTTAAAACACATGGAAACAAAAGCCAGCACTGGGTAGCTCTCAGACACTATTTAGATGCCTTTACAGCTACAATGCTCAATCCTTAGTGACATGTGGGGAAACTAAGGGAAAGAAAGGTCTCATATGGGTTATTTAGCTGAAAAATTGTAATCAGAACAAAAACTGAGCGTCCGCCATGACAGAGCTAGATGTCCTACCTGGCAACATGTCAGTCATTCAAACTCCTTCATGCCAATTCCATCCTGTTCTTGTTATCAAAAACCAACCTGACAGTACAAACT
This sequence comes from Arvicanthis niloticus, assembly GCF_011762505.2. NCBI lineage: Eukaryota > Metazoa > Chordata > Mammalia > Rodentia > Muridae > Arvicanthis > Arvicanthis niloticus. The sequence goes on along the minus strand of NC_047677.1, from coordinate 29,848,756 downwards.
ATATTTTGAATTTCACCTCAGGGACAGGATCATATCCTTTCACTGCTTAAAACTATGTTGCTATCAAGTATTATTTCAGCCATTTGTTCTTTAAAATTCAACAAAAGCCTGTTTCAGCTGTGTATATTAACTACTCTGCTTCTACCTGAGACCATATCACCATTGCTCATGACATCGCTGGAAGGAGGTGACATTAGGCTTCCGACTCTCCAATACTAATGACCGCTCTTGAAATTTGTTATAGCAAGAATCTTTCTGAAGTTCCCTGTAGTGCTAAAATAATAATAATAATAGAATGGAACTCTAGCATACAGCACTTAAAAATAAGGATTATTACCAGAGCCCGATGATAAGCAGAAAAGTGCCTCTGCCTGGAAAGCATGCTCTGTTTCATGAGGAAAGGTATCTCCAAAGAATGCCATATGGAAAAATAGGTAGCAATTAATAGAGTAAGGAATGGTTTGTTTCTTTGTTTGTTTGTTTGTTTGTTTGTTTTAAAGTAATGGTAACAGCAGGATAGAGCCTAAGCCCATCTCTTGGAAAGTGTTCAGCATATGCTACAGGGGTATGGTGTTGGAATTAAAATCAGAAACCATGATGCATAACGAAACAAGAGACCTTGGGAAAGTTCAACATAAAAGGTATCGGGGTTAGACAAAGGAGAAGTTGCAAAGGTGACTTAAGGGAAGAAATCTCTCTTGGGGAAAGATGTAGAAAACTAAGATGTTAAAGGGTCCCACTATAAAGTTCCTCTCTAAAGTTCAGGGTAAAAAGAGAGGTAGAAATCACAAGATGCTTTGGTGGAGCCATGGAACAGCTACGTTGGTAGAGAACCTCCCCAAAGTGATCATTCATTTAATGGTCAGCCTGAGACACCCTAGAATCACCCAGGATCAAAGTCTCAGTGAAGGGCCATTTCCATTGTATTGGCTTGTCGAGTATCACAATGTAGTTAGTTAATTGGTATAGGAAGACAAGCCCACTGAGGGCAGGACCAGTCTTTGGGCAGGGATTCTTGGCTGTGTCAGAGTAGAGGAAACTTGGTGAACATAAAGCAGACCAGTATGAATAATCTATTTTTCTCTGCTCTTGGCCATGGATAGAGTATGAGAGCTTGCTTCCAGCCAATGTGACTACTCTGCTATGATGAACTGTGACCTGGATTATAAGCAGAATAAACCCCTTTCTCTGGTAAGGTGCTTTGCATCATAGTATTTTATCATGGCATCAGAGATGCCACAAGAACACTTAGTATGCACAAAGGCGTGGTTTCTATAGCCAGCTTACATACACCAGTCATGGTGACTCATGAGGTGGGCACAAAGGGATCAAGATCTCATAGCCATCCTCTGCTACATAATGAGTTGGAGGACTGATTGTCAAAACAAACAAGCAAAAATTGCTCTTAGATGTTTGGATTCACTAGCTATAATGACTGCATTAAAAAGGTTCCTTTCCATTCAGTAAGCGAACGCCTACACCTTGCTAAAATTCTTTCAATAGAATATTACAGGTAGAAGGCAGAATTCACTTGCTCAAAAACATTATGTCGGCATTCTTTTCTTTTATTTCTTTGCTTGTGAAGGAAAAGCACATTAAATTTTAAGGAAATGTGTTGTAACTTTGGATATAACTCCAGTGAGGTGCCCCTTGACTTCAGTTGTAGAGTTTTATTAACCTATTAAGTTACAATATACCTTTGTGTACACTGCAAAAGCTCCAGTCTCTGGTGTTTCCTTGTTCCCACAATTGGACAACAATGTGCACACAGGTCTGTGCTGAAATGACGGTGTCCCAGCCAGGCATTCCTTTAAAATACTATGAAAAAGCTGCAGTGGGGATCTGGAGCCATGAATATATGACAGGTGATATTTTGTGAGAACATTTTCAGTTCAACTGCTGATCCAATTTATCTGATTCAACGCTGTACTCTGTGAGAAAGCTTTATCCTGCTTGACTCTGCTGATATTCAGCTTAAATCTAAAAGCAGACACATTTTGGAATAGTACTAACCCTCTTGAAGATGGAAAAAATTTCTCCTGAGTCATATTTTTGGTGTTCTAGCTATATACACTGGACAAAAAAAGATGACCATCCTCCAGTCTTCTTCACATTTAGCTACATTTTAAATGATTTTTCTTGCTTTCTGAGACACTTTTTTTTTTCTCTAGATTATGGTGGAGATGTGTATATGTTAGAATCACGCTGGACCTGGCAATTACCTGGCAGTCAGTTAGCATCTAAGGGTGTCTTAAGATGCAGGCCCCTATTATATTTTCACTAGAGTGTTTTTATATCCTGATAAAAGTACCCTACTTCCAGTTGCTATTTTCTCAAAATCACTTACTTTACTACAAATATATTTCTTTCTTAAATTCAGAGAGGATCATACCTCTTACCACTGCTGGTAACTTCTGGTAGAAAAACAGCTGACAAAAAACAGAATCTAACTTCCCTTTCATGGTAAGCCTCCAAGGGCTAGCCTCATCTAAGATACTTCATTATAGCATATTGCCTACTATCCTATCTAGCTCAGTACTCAGCTCCTGGAACACACAGTAGCTCTGTGACTTTGCTATGATTATCATGTACATCTCATTCCTTTCCCTTCCACAGCTTGTCAGATGAAACAAACTTCACTTATAAGCAAAGGTCACAACACACCCCACCCCAGAGTGCCCAACCAACCAGATCTTTTCAGTCCTGCTTTAAATGCAAGCCTTTTCTATAAAGCAGGGGGCAGTTACCTCACTGGGTAACTGCACTTTGATATTGGTTTCCTCAGCTTTTAGTTCCTTATTCCTTCTCTGCCCTTAAATTTATCACCCCTCTCTTCACTCACATTTGATTTCATTTAAATTTGTTTTTGAGACTATAATATAATTACACTCTTCCCTTCCTTTTCCTCCCACCCAAATACCATTCCCCATGCTTTTTTCAAATTTATGACCTCTTTTGTAATACTAATTTATTAAACACACACACAAACTACTTAGTCCATATAGTGTTTTCATATATATATATATATATATATATATATATATATATATATATATATATATATATACTGGGCAACAAATTAATATGTTCTTCCCTGGCATTGCCTATAGTTGTGTAGGGTTGACATCTCATAATCTTTTCCCTCTCCATTATGGCATACACACACACACACACACACACACACACACACACATATATATATATATACATATATGTATTCACATATATGTGAATACATATATGTATATGTGTATGTATGTGTATATATATATGTGTGTGTGTGTGTGTGTGTGTGTGTGTGTTCTTCATTTACTTCTTGTTTGGGCAGTCATTTTGGAAAAGGTTTTGAGCATAGCTTCTGATGGTACTAGAAGACAGAATTTTTAAGTAAACTCCTTGATCATCAAGAGTGAGACTTACAACCTTTCTGCCCCCTCTTCAGCAAACTGTTCTTACACTCTGCTCCTTGAGCTCCCTTTAAGGTACTAAAAATACATATATAAAGAAGTAATCCAGTAAAACTGCAACTAGATGGGTTGATGAAACTAAAGCCATGGAGGAGTTATAACAGGCCAAAGTCATTACAAAGGAGAAACTGGGTTTGTATAGAGCTGGGGAGCCCTGGATTAAAAAAAGAGAGATTGAAAAAATATACATAGATTTAAACTTGCCAAGAGAGAAAATCACACTCAAATAAGAAAGAGGAAAGAAAGAAAGAGAGAAAGAAAGAAACAAACAAACAAACAAACAAACAAACAGGGAATTGGCTGGTTTTGTGAGCATCTAGTTTGAAGATAAAGTTCTACAGAAAATCCACATGATAAAGATGATGGTGTTGCTATTTTTGTTGTTGTATTTGATGATTAGGATAATGATTATGATGGTGATGCTGATGATGGCAATAATGTCAAATGTCAACAGTCAAAACCCATACTTGTTTGTTCCAGGCACCAATCCAAGAACTTGATACCAATTTACCATCCAACATTTACACCACAATGAAAGAGATGTAATCATTGCCCCTTCCAACAACCCTCTACTTAAGGAAAAATTCTCTAGCTGCTCCAGATAAGAGTTGATTCTCTGTACCTATGCCCTAGACTACGTGTTGTACAAATTTCTAAATGTACGCTGCCATTAGTGTTGATAATCCTTAAAACTAAACTTATTGAAGGAAATATTCCATTACTTGCCTTTTGAAGCAAAATCAATACAAATATACATATCTATTATTAAGATTACATAAATTTATGGTTTTGGCTGTCTATAAGAATACAATTCCAAGATGTTAAGAAACCTAACATTGTGGTATAGGATTTGTCAAGTCCATCACCAGACTTGAATAATTCCTAACAGAAATCAGATACCCATTATAACAGCGACTGTGTCTTCCTCCTTCACCCAGCATCTAACGTATCTATAGTATTTTCTTTCACTGAATATTATCCTATTTTTTTCAAAGAGGTACACCTATTTAATATTTCCCTTTTATATCAGGTATTTCTGTATAATGTTTTCAATCTTCCTCCATGTTGTAGCATGTGTGAAAATTTTATTCCTTTTAAATCTAAGTAAAAGTGCACTAAATATGCCTATCATACTCTCTGCTGACTGGATATTTTATATTTTTACTCTAATGAGCAATACTAATATGGCTATATATCTATCCATGCCTAAATTATCAACAGTGTGTGGTATAACCCAAAAAGTGGCATTTTTGATTACATGGTAATTTTAAACACAGCTTTATGTGGGGTGCCAACACTGCTTTTCTTGGGAGTGTTCATGTGTTCAGTTTCTTGGCATATGGGACAACTTTTGCTATATTAACCTTCCATCAAATACATTTTTCCATCCTACAGATTCCCTAGGGAACTTGGACTTTCTTTGTTTCTCCAGGTATCATAAGCATTTATAACAGGGCCTCTTCATTGTTGAAGCCTCTTCTGAGACCCTGGGAGAAGCCCTGGAAATGTGTTTGCCTATCCTAGAAAAATTGTTACACATGTTTTGTTACCCAGCCAAGGGGAGCTCTGTGTAGAGGATCCTTTCCATGTGTGGTTATCAGATAATCCCAGGTGGTTCCCAGTCACTGTCCAGTGTGCTGCTCATTTCACTACATGAGGGGAGCTCACAGGTGGTGGAACCACATCTCTTCCACTTCTATGTGCACTCCAAAATAGCAAGCAAGTCTTTCCAGGTTGTGTGTGTGTGTGTGTGTGTGTGTGTGTGTGTGTGTGTGTGTGTAGATTAATATTACAATGTAAAGTGTCCTGTGTTAAAGGAGATAACTGGTGTAAAGCAAAGGTGACAGAATCTGTATGGAAGAGAGGCAGGGGTGGGAGAAAGGAAAAAAAATAGCAGAAGGAGAAAAAAAGAAATGGAAGAAGGAAGAAATAATGACAGGAAGGAATGAACTAAGGAGGAAAGGGAGGAGAGGAAGAATAAATGATGGAAAAAGGGAAATAAAGAAGTTTTGTGTTCATGAACAACAGGTAGTTTATATAATAAATATATCCTTTCCTTGATATTGTCAGCATTTAGAAATCAATAATTAGTTATTTTTTCACTCAAAATATAAGTTTTTTTCTTAAAGAAAACCATGGAATTAGGTCTCTGCAGAGCCTGTCCTGCTGTTACTAGTGTAATTTTCACATAAAACTCTGTGTTGTCTGAAATGATAAAAGAAGCACAGATTCTCGACTACAATGGTTTTTCAAGCCCTGTCTTGATTACAAGAACACGATGAACTGCATCCCTGAAAAGAAAGCCAGATAAGGAGGCAGATTGGATGCTCTACAGTTTGTAAAACTTTTGTAAAGATGGCGCCTTTCCCACAAACAACCCTTCTGATTAACATTAGTTCTTCACAGAAACAAACAAATAAAAATGTTCTTTAAGAATAATGTCACACATTGGCCTGTAAGATACTTGGTGGGTAGAAGTGCTTGCAGCCAAGTCTGAAGATAGAAGTTCAATTCCTGCAACATACAAGAAGAAAAGAGAAAACTGGCTCCCACATGTTTTCACACAAAATATATGCCAAAAAGTTCAAATTCTTAAAAAGAATATGGTTGCAAATGGAAGGGTACCAGATTGCTGACTAGATGAGCATATTGAATCCATGCCTTGAGCCAGGTATGTTCTCAAAGTTCTTAATTTACATAGAGATAGTTCACCTAGTGAATATTATCATTATCACTATCTTCTGTTAACAGTTAAGGCAAATGTTGTACAAGACCTTCTGGGCAAATACATGTAAGGCATGTAAAGAAAATAGTTCAATGTAGTACAAATTTAACTTAGAGTTTTATTCTGCCTCAGGAGGACTTTGTGTATTAAATTACAATTACTATTTCAGGACTTGCTTTTACAGAGGATAGAGCTATACAAAACTAGAGAGATGGCTTTAATGTATGAATCTCCCTAAAGATGCTCCTAACATTAACATTATATTGAATCTTTACACATGACATATACAAACCTCTTGAAAAATACCTGTAAAACAATGACTTTAAAAGTTGAAATAAGTCTATGCAATTTAATTTTTCCCCAGAGACAGTTCAATGCTGGATTTAATACAAATAACCTTATATTTTTAGTTAATGTAACGAAAGCACTTTGTGGATTAAAATGATGAGTTATGTACTGAGAGATCTGATTGCTGCAGTGTCACGGTGTGTAGAGGAAATTAAAAATAACTAGATATATGACTACCCAGAGGTATCAAAGCTTGCATGTGAGTTGAAGTTATTTATCGTGTGTGTAAACTGGCCCTGGCATAGTGACCTTAAAATTATAGCAACCATAGCAGATCTATAGCAACACATAGAAACCATCAAATCGGGTTTCAATTCTATGCTTTCTTAAATTGGTTGCTTGGATGTTTCTCCTTGTCCAGTGCTGTTTTTCTCACTCTATTTCAGCTTGTAAAATGTATTGTCCTTTGCATTTGGAAATTACCCTAACATTTGGAATTAAGGTATGAAGTATTTGTCACTGTCATTATAGAACTGTGTCAAATGATGAAAGCACCACAGAGGCAGAGGAGACAGTGCTGATGAGGAATGCCAACATGCCCTGGACGTGAGTTCTACAGACCATTAATGGCAAATCATTCTACTTTGGCCTCTCAACCTTGTAATCTCCTTTCTCATGAGCAGGTAATCCTGCTTATAGGATTATTCACACTAAATCTGCTCAGAAGGCTTACCTTGCCTTTGAGTGGATGTAAGGGGCTAAAATATAATACTCTAGGGGTTAAATTATTTTTAGGACAAGCGGCAAGAATTATTTCTGAAGAAGTATGGCTTCCTTTAAAATTGTATATCAGGATATTTTTTATATTTCATAATCAATGCCAGTGAAAAAGAAAACAATGACCTAGTACAGTCTGAGTCACAGAAAATGCAAAAATTAGGAAAATTAATGTCCTTTAAAATATGTAAATAGTTACCATTTCACACACAAAAAACAAGCTATGTCCCTGCCACTAAAGAGAACTTTAAAGTTACACATATTATTAAATCCAGTGAGAGAAGAAAGAAAAACAGTAAATGAATTGTGTGGCAATAGACAAAATTATTAACAAACTGGATACAGATGAATGAAAATCGGGTTTTGAGAAAAATGCTATATTTTAACATATCTCTATTGATCATCAGATCTGTATGGCTTCAGGTAAGTTGTTACCCTCTGACCTTCAATGAACTAATAAAGTTATTTTGTCACGTTTTAATTTTTTTTTACTTCCTATTCCCTTTTTAACAACAAAGACACAGTAATATAAAATATAACACAATAAAACAAAACCTATTGTGTTGAAGATGGAAGAGGCAAATTAATGAAAGAGTCTCAAAAGAGAGCACAATAATCAGAGACCCTTTTGTTCACATACTCAGCTGTCCCATAAGCACGTTAAACTGAAAGCTATAACATGTGAACATAGGTCCTGGTGAGCTCCGTGCAGGCCCTGTCTGTGCTTGCTGCTGCAGTCTCTGTGAGTTCCTATGAGCTGTGCTCAGTTGACTTAGAGGGCATTGTACTCGTGGTATTCTCCATCCCCATTGGCTTCCATATGTCTGCCTCCTCTTTCCTGAGATTCCCTGAGCTCTGAAGGGAGGGATTTTACAGAGACATCTCATTTAATGTGTTCCAAGGTTTCCCTTTGTATATAATGTAATGCCCTAATTTCTGAGGGCCATTAAAATATTTGCTACATACGTGATCAAGGAATTGGTTCAGCACTTACTGCTCTTGCAGAGAACCTAGGACTATCTATCAGTAGACACCAGGCAACTCACAAGGGTCACAAAATCTAGCACAAAGGAATCACTGCTCTCTTCTACACTCTGAAGGCGTCAGGGATACATAGGATGAACATATGCATATGCAGGCAGACACTTAAACACATAAAACAAAAATCAATAAATCCTTTTGAACTGTTAATTTTATAGTTTGTTGGAAAAATTACTTAGTTTAGTTAAGTAAAACAACTTGTAATTTAAATACTTCATGAATATCTAGGGGTACCAATTGCCAAAAATGTGTAAGAATGTTGTGAGAATTTCAAAGAATGCTGTTCACACAAATATACTAATTCAGAAAAATAATAAAAAATTAGGTTTAACAATCACATTGATATTCTAATTAGAAAAAAAAGTGCTTTAGTTAAATGTATAAACTTAAGAAAAACCTAAAGCCGGGCAGTGGTGGCTCACGCCTTTAATCCCAGCACTTTGGAGGCAAAGGCAGGTGGATTTCTGAGTTCGAGGCCAGCCTGGTCTACAGAGTGAGTTCCAGGAAGCCAGGGCTACACAGAAAAACCTTTTCTCAAAAAATAAAAGAAAAGAAAGAAAGAAAGAAAGAAAGAAAGGAAGGAAGGAAGGAAGAAAGAAAGAAAGAAAGAAAGAAAGAAAGAAAGAAAAGAAAAAAGAAAAGAAAAGAAAAGAAAAACCTAGCTAAATTAAAACTAACAAGAGTGGAAAAAATTCCTCAAAGAAGACCCAGATATAGTAATCTTTATTCTAGTGTAAGACAATAGAAATGATATTTTTAATAATAAAAAACACATACACAACATACTTATTTTCATCTATTATAACCTCACCACTCATTGAGTTAGTAAGTAGGGCATTTGGAATGAAAGACATGCCTAGGCATTTAAAAATGAATTCATTATCTTTGTCAAATGACTTTTGTTTTAAAATGAATTTTATTCTGGAACCATATATGGAGTTTCCTTTTCAATGTACTATCCAGTCTCATATAGGTAACAAAGGGAAAAGTTAAGCTATTCACTAATTGCCAAAATGTCTTTTTTTTTTTTTTAAATAAGGGGCTGACAAATTTAAAACTTTGCAATGTCTAAATGTTGGGGATTAGATATTCTTTCTTCATAGATTTGGAATTTCTGATGATACAGCTCCAGGTTTAGCACTAAAATGAGTTAGATAATATTAAGTTATTTAGAGAATTTAACTTTATGATCTCTTAAAGGATATTTTCTATGCACATACCATTCTTCTAATATAAAAAAAAGTCTCAGAAAATAGAAGAAGCAAAAACTCAGATAATATTTTTAGGCATATAAAAGAGAAAATTATATATAAGCATTTAACAAAGGAGAATATATAAAAACCAGATTATATAAGTAATAGATCTCTGTGAAGCAAAGCATTCTAGGAATACATACATATATAAAGTATAAATTGAGGTAAACCAGAATGATTCTCTCCCTCCGTCTTCCTTCCTTCTCTCCTCCTTACTTCCTCTATAACCCCTATGCTTCTTTTACTTGTTTTGTTCTCCTCTCTCTTCATTTCATCTCCCTGTTCTCCCCTAGCCTCATCCTCCTCTACACTCTTTTTCTCCTCCCCTACCCTCTCCATCTCCTTCCCCTTTCTCACCCCTCTTCTCCCATTTCCCTATTCTTTGTTCTTCTAATTTTTCTCTCTTCTTCTTTTTTCACTCCCTAGAGTAAAGATCTTTGATAAGATACTTGACCGCAGCATCTGATTTCTAACATTAATACAACCTTACCATATCTCTTCCTGGAACAATTGAGGCACTTTTAGCTCACTTTCTAGCTGTTCTATACAAACTACTATCTCTGAATTTGTGCACTTGTAAAATCTTCATTTCCTGTAGGATAAAATTAAAAACATGCAATTTACCTAAAGCCTTGACACATTTGGTCTATGCTTATCCCTCTAGTGTTAACTCCTCCCCAGTCCCCTTTGCTCCCTCCTATTTTCATTCTTTCCTTATTTTGCCTAGGGCATTCATTTCTGCTGTTCCCTTTGTGTCCAATTCATCCCCAGAGCTCACTTTCAGCATCATTTCCTCAGGGTAGCTTTATGAGATCTAGGTCAGCTCCTTTCATTATGTACTTTCATGAAACAATGTCCCCTTCCTTTTTAGTCTCACTGTGCATTAGAGTGAACATCTGATTTGTGGATGATCTTTGTATTCCACTGTTTACCAAAAACAGGAATCTTAATGTCTCAATATTATTTCTTCTAGGCATGTGGGCAAAGCCAAATAGATATCTCACCTCCTGTCACTCACTCAAAGCAAATGTTTCTTCTGCTTCAGGCATACAACAAATGTATGAGAGCTTTTTCCAAATGATCCAGTTTAGCCTTGCAAGAAACTCTTATAAGAGTAGTGTATCTGATGACATGTCATTTTGTTTACAACTAACCTCTAAAAACAACAACAAAAAAAACAAAAACAAAATTGGGCCAACACTAATACTCATCTGCAATATAGAAAATGGTCATCAAATGTTTACACTCAACTATTCCAGTGGTTATTCCAAGCTGAAGAACTTCTTCCTAGTTACAAGGCTTTCCCCATTTGAGCACTCTGCTCCAACATATTGAGGCTAGACTAGAGACAGTTGAGTATTAAGTGGTCATTTTTCTCATGAGAATACTATGTTTAAAATCTAATACCACTTCTCAAATTTAAATCAAGATAAGTTAAATAACCCAAGTAGACATATAACCCTTAAGGAAATAGAAGGAATCATTAAAAGTCTCCTAAACAAACAAACAATAAAATCCAAGAGCGAGAAGTTTTCAAGGTGGAATTCTACCAGACATCAAAGAAGAGTTAATGCCAATACTCCTCAAATTAGTCAACAAAATGGAAATACAACAAACATTGCCAAATTCATTTTGTGAGACTACAGTCACCCTGATACCTAAACCACACAAAGATACCTAAACCACACAACCAAGAAAGAGAATTTCAGACTAATCACACTCATGAACATTGATGCAAAAATATTCAATAAAATACTTGCAGACTAGATCCAAGAACATATCAAAAACATCCATTCACCACAATCAAGAAGGCTTTCATCCAAGAGATGCACAGATGGATCAATATAAGAAAATCCACCAATATAATTCACCATATAAATAATCTTAAAGAAATTGAAGCCACATGATCATCACAGTAGGTACTGAAAAAACCTTTTGCAAAATCCAGCAAATCTTCATGATAAAAGTCTTGGAAAGATCAGAGGTAAAAGGCACATACAAAATAAAGTCTGCAAATTTTATAATGTCATTGTTTTTAATTAACTGAGTAGTACTGTATTATGTAAATATATAATATTTTCTTTATTCATTCTTCTTTTGAGGAATATCTAGGTTCTTTCCAATTTCTGTCTATTATTAATAAAATTTATAAGAATGTTGCTGAGCAAGTGCTCTTGTGGCATGGTGGAACATGCTTTGGGTATATGCTCAGTAGTAGTATAGCTGTGTCTTGAGGCGAATCTATTTCCAGTTTTCTGAAAAACTACCAAATTGCTTTCCAAAGTGGTTTCAACAGCAGTGGAGGAGAGTTCCCCTTGCTCCACATCCTCACCAGCTGAGCTGTCATTTGAGCTTTTGATTTTAGCCATTCTGATAGAAATTCTCAGAGTCTTTTTGATCTGCATTTCCTTAATGTCTAAGGATACGAACATTCTCTTTCATTCTGTGCACAAAAGGAAGAGTATGCATTTCTTCATCAAATAAATGCAACTACAATCTCTCAAGATTATTTGTCAATAAAAATGACCCTTCTTAAAGCAGATGAAACAGGTTCTCAGTGTTTATTTCTTTCTCTAGGACCAGAATGACTGAATGGCTGAAACACATTCAGTGATATGGGCTTCATGTCTTAGCAAGGCACAGCTTATTCTAATCATTATGCACTTAAGAACAATGGCCTGCAATCAGGAGTCATTCTCTGAATGTGTGTCTTGAGGAACAATGGCTGGATTTCCAGTGACTTAAACCAAAGGAATCCAGAGACAAAAATTTATATCACACAGATATAATCAACACTGCATGCAATCAAACATGGCCTTTTTTTTTTTTTTACCTGAGTTCAGACTATGATTTTAATTTAAAGCATTTCATATTGTCTGTAGGAAAGGTCCCAGATGATAAGTAAGGCTATGGTTTTTAACTACTTACCTGAACTCAATGCTCTATGAATATGGTACCTAGGAATACTTTTGGGGAGTTTGACCATGTAAATTAGAAAGAGAGAAAGGATAATTAACATGTAGCATCCACAGAAGGCTGACCAATTAAATGTGAGAGATAAGAACTATGACTGAGTCAAGAACAGTTCTCTAAGTATCTGGTTTGACTACCTCAACTGATGCTTGAAATGGTGGAAGTAACACAGAACATATGATTATAGTGAATAAAATCATGGGTGGGAAGTTGTACAGATATCATAACAAATCATTTGTAGAACATAGAGATTCCAGAAACAAAATCAAGGTATGGGAAAATTATCTTCAGAGTCATGAGTTCTAAAAGTTGAGAGGTAGGATAGAAGACAAATGAAGACGGCAGGGATGATTCCAGTAGTCAAGAAGATACTTAAAAGGAACAGGACAGGTGTGCATAAGAATTCCAATAAGATAGTGATCCTGTAGGGAAAACGCTGGTGGTAAATGAAAGGGGGAGGAATAAATAGAAATTCAAGAAATTGACGTTACCCAGACATTAGTGTCCTCTATGCAGAGGTTTTAGTGAGAGCCCATGATAGAAATTTGATGGAAACAATGAGAAAAAAGAACTACAGAGTGGATTGTCTGCAATTCAGAATGGATATGTTTAATAGCTAGTCTATGTTGAGGGTCACAGTGAATTATATGTTGATGTTCTCTGTCTCTTCCTCCTCTTCCCTCTCATTAACTGAGTGTATCGGAAGAAATTTAATTCACTCTAAAATGTGTTTTGTTTGGTTGTTTGAAACATCATCTTGCCTTGTAGACTCCAACTCATTATCTAACCCAGGCTGGAAATGAATTTATGGCGATCCTCCTGTGGCAGCCCCACAAGTCCTGGAAGTGCAGGGATATTGACACTATAGCTAGCTTATATTCTCAAAAATTTTCATGCAGACACTTATTGCTATAAACATTCTTCTGCTTTCATTGTGTCCCATTTGTACGGAAAAAAAAATAAGTTCATTCTAGTGGGTCAGCTATGAAATAATGCAAAAGCATCAAAGCTAAGTATTTCATATTAAGCACAATTTTTACTGAAGGACTCACATAAAATATAAAACCATCAGTAATACATCTAGTTGTATATGACATATGGTTTTTTAAGAGTATGTTTTTATTTTCCAAATACTTGAATGGTTTGTTTGGTTTAAGAAAATGCATATAAAACAAGCTTTTTGCCTGGCAAGAAATATAGTCATCAGCTCATCAACAGAACCGAAAATTTCCTTAAATCACAGAAGCAAACCGTGAATAACTATCAGAGGAAATGGGGTTCTGATTTGTCACAAAGACAAGGTGCTTCTGTAATAGCCCATGAGGTTCACTTATATTTGTTATTAAGTATCTCAGATGAAAGATGAGGCAGCTGGTTGATTATAAGGAACACAATATACACCACAATCCATTGAAATTAGGATATTTAAATTTTTTTTTCTGTGAAATAGTCTAAGGTAGCCAGGTGGTGGTGGCGCATGCCTTTAATCCCAGCACTTGGGAGGCAGAGGCAGGTGGATTTCTGAGTTCGAGGCCAGCCTGGTCTACAGGGTGAGTTCCAGGATAGCCAGGACTACACAGAGAAACCCTGTCTCAAAAAAAAAAAAAAATGAAAAAAAAAAAAAAGAAATAGTCTAAGGTAGAATTTATGTGACACTACTCCTTAAGAATGAAGCCCACTCAATTATTATTATTATTATTATTATTATTATTATTATTATTATTATTATTATTATTTACATATGCATATTGCAGTAGGTTTTATTGGACAGAGTCACGTTCTGTATAACTAAGCTATCCTTGAACTTATGAGCACTTTCTTGCCTCAGGTCTCTAGATTACAGACATGTGTACTATGTCCAGTTGGCATAAGGAGTTAATTTAGTCAGAAATATTAAATTGGACCTTGGCAATGCTAAGCTCTTCCATCAAGTTTAAACTACACCGAGAAGCAAAGGGACCACAGTTCTTTCTCAAGTTCATGGGTATCCCCACAACTGCAGATAACACCACTTCTCAGTTTGTTCATAAAGTAGTAACATAACTATAATTCATGGTCTTACAATATCTGCTTCTCTCTGTGATACTCTTCAGTAACAATAATTTTGGTTGTATTTTTTCATGTTTACTCATATACAACAATCAAAGGGAGTATTCAGCCTGATAATCGGAAGCGTATCTTTGTTGAAAATCTCTGTTGAACCTTTGTTCTACCATTCTTGAGGGATGGCCCTAGAAACAGGAGGGTAGCTGACATTGACTTTACTGAACTTTGTGGAATTTGGCCTGCTATTCAACAGATGTTTCAAATGATGCCGATGAACCTACAGTTTGGGGAGCTGGTATATTGAGGGACTTTGGGTATGTGGCTTTGAACTTGAGCAATCCCCTTGGGGTACATTTTAAAGACACAGGAATATTGCAACCAATATGCATGCTAACATCTCAGCCAGAGGGTTGCCATAGTCGGCTTCTGAAATTTTACTGACATGCCATTTAGCCATTGAAATAATTATTAAAAGGTCATTTGTATAGAGTGTTGGATAGACCAACCAATAGAACCATGAGCGAGAATAGAGACTTTGTTCTGCTAACAGGAGCTGCTACAGAGCAAAGATCAATGTTTTCCCTCACAATACTGTGGCCAGTGGGTCTAAACTTGTGGTTCATGACCTTTTGGAAGCCGTATGTCAGGCATCTTGTATATCAGGACTCATAAAAACAGCAAAGTTACATTTATAAAGTTTATACACAGTTCAAATAACAGCTTCAACTTGTTTTCACAGGCAGACAAGCAGTGAGTGGGGAAGAGAGAGACAGAGGGAAAGAGGGAGTGGGAGAGGGAGAGATAAAGACAAAGAGACAGAGAGACAGAGAGACAGAGAGACAGAGAGACCTATGGGTCTATCATGTGCTTTTGAAACTTCAAAGTCCACTCCTGGTTATACACCTTGTCATATCTTCTGCAATAAAGTCACATTTCCTAATTCTTTCCGACTGAGCACTCAACTATATGAATCTATGAAGGCTATTCTCACTCAAACCACTTCAGAGTACTTATGTGTGAAGTCATCTATGTAAACGATATTAAATTCAATTTCACTGTATGCTGTTTTGCAAAAATAAGACAAAGGGGTGTGGTTTGGTGAGAAAATTCTAATATTCATACTTAAAATGCAGGATGGATATTTACTCTGAGATTTAACGTGTGTCTTCTGTTGTTTGTTTGCTTCTTTTTCTTTCAGTTTTGGTGTAGTGCAAACCTGCAGAGGTTAGTTGTTCTCATGGATCTCACCAGAGATCTATTTGAGATAAAAAGGGAAAGACCACATTACCTCCACCAGAGAAAGACAAGGCATATGTGTCTTGGACCTTTCACAGGGGAAAAAAATTAAAAAGAATAGTTCATGTAATGAGTCTCACATTGAAAACTGTTAGAGATATCCAGAAATGACGGAACTTAGTACCAAGCACGTGTAGCAGAGGATCTGGGGTTTTCTTTTATCCTAAGGATACACAGAGCAAGCAGCCTAATAATGTCTGGAATTCAAGAACAGATCTGGGTTCAAGGAAGGGCTGACTACACAGGAAGAGGTGCAGCATTAGCTTTAGTGTGTGAATGAATAGGGCTGCATTTAACTTCTATAAACTTCTCAGAATATCATGAAATTGGGGATCATTCCCTTTAAAGCAACCTTTAACTTTTAAAGAAGTTAGGCTTCACGTATCATTGTCCCTGGTGATTTTTTCTCCCTTAATTTTACCTGTGTCTTTTCTGCATTCATTATTTTATAATAATAGATATAAATTGGGCATACATATAATATTAATGGCCCATGATGGGCTCTTCAGGAGTTTTCATCCCTAATGTAAGTGTGATAATAACAGGCCTTCTAGTTCATGTGTATATCACATTTTTTGATATTATACCTCATGCAAGTCCTGTCATTACATAGATGTGGCTTCAAACAGTTGTCCTTAAATCTATAGTTGCCCCTTCAGTCATATTACTTGCTTTATATGTTTACAGTTACCTGAATTAAACCACAGTCTGAAAATGATAATGGGTAATTCTAGAAATAAGTAATGCCATTCTGAGTGATGTTCTGTCAACCTTCCCAACAACAACATGACTCATTTGTGGTCCAGTGTATTCATTTACATGTATTTCAGATTGAACATCGCATTTCCCATGATCATGTTGGGAGTTCTACGGAAACTATGAGTAACCTTTATTCTATTTAATAGTGACCACAAAAAGGAAGGGGGACTGTACTGGTGAGTTTATCGCAACATGATAGAATAAGTTTAATAGTGTTATGATAACAATTTAGTATCATTGCTCTATTTTCTGATTATTATTGTTAACCTCTCTTATGTCAAGTTTATAAAATGTTAAAATATATCCAATGCTTCAGAGAATATACTACCATATATAGGATTTAGTACCATCCACAGCTTCAGGCATCCACTGTGAAACTTGGAATATATCCCCGAATGCAAGAAGGAAATGCTATAGATTATATTATACAAAAGGAATCTGATAGGTTGGTACTTGTACCAAATAATTCTACTGGTCTGTGCTTATGCCAAAGAAATATAATTTATTTCATTTCTTCTCATCTTCCAAAGTTTTACCAGGCAAGTAGACGTGTGGTTCGCGTGGGTCCCTGGATAGCTATGAGTGCATCTCAACATAAAATCATAAACTTAGTTAGAATACAATATTCATTTATTTTATTTATAGTCGCTTCTGAAAAGGGGATGTTTGTGTCTGAATATGTGTGCATGTCTGCCACAGCACACATAGAGAAATGGGAAGATAAGTTCTAGAGGTGATTCTCTCCACCATGTGGCTTCAGGGAATAAACAATAGGTCACTATACTTGAGTGGCATTAAGCATTCTCATCTACCTCCCTTAAAATATTTTTTTTACTCATTTAGTTAGTTAGTTAGTTAGTTAGTTATGCAATTTCTTCATTTGTAACGTTACTGAATGATTGTGGGTTTTGATTCTGAACTTTGTAGATGGCAACCTTGAGCTACAACATCTAAGGTTGGACACACCTATGAATCTAAGCACCTCCTCAAACTTAGCCACATTGACAGAACTTCTCTTCTGGTCATTTTAAAATATTAATGATTCACAATTCTAATAATTTTCTCTATCAGGTAAAGTCCTGAAAAGCCATAACTGTTCCTTGTATTGAATTTGCTCCTAAGTATTATACAAGTATGTATCTCACAAAATTTTTATGAGCTCATTAGTAGATTTGAATATAATTATGTAAAATCTTCTATAAAAATCACCTAGCTTTTCCTCTATGCTGTATGGTTTCTTATGTGCTGTATAATGCTGACACAAAACTGTAATTGATATGTCACAGAATTAAATTTTTTGAATGGATGCACTATTACTTTATAAAGCTATGTAAGCCCAAACAGGGGTGTTTGTTTCTCAGTGGAGTCTCTATCTAAACTAAAAAGGCACTCATATATTACCTAGAAATTATTAACTTATTAAAGAAACTCCTGTAGACTTTTATGGAAAGCATTTTAATGTACATTTAAAAACTTAAATTTCATGTCCATGAATACATAAATTCTACTTTTAGAAATGCATTATAACCAAAAAAATCAAAATCATAGATTTGTTCTTAGCTTATAGAGAAAAAAAGTCATGTTTATGAGTGGTATAAAGTATGCCACTATAGTATATAGTATACATATGGTAAATGTCAAAATGAAAAATTGTCATATAAAACATAATAAAGGAATTTAATCAAATACTATGCAACCATGAAGAATCACGTTACAGAACAATACTTATGGAGATTAAAAGGGGATCCAAGGCATTTCAAGTGAAAATAAAATAAAATTTCATACTTCCATGTGATATATTTTTATGTGTAGAGCTACCTACACTAAAGAAACTTAAATAGAAAATGTAAGAGATTTATATTTTGAAGTTTTATTTTTGTTTAAGGAACACATAAATTTCTAGAAATATATGAACATGAATATGTATAAGAAAGCATCCAAAGTCTTCCTCATAAAAAACCTCTACTCATCTCTCACTTTTATTGTGAGCAGCACTGAAGAGTTCAAAATTGGGAAGGAATAATAAAAAAACCCTCTTGGTGGGGGATCAAATAGACTCCCTTTCCTGAGTGAGGTAACCCAATCACAAAAGAACACACATAGTATTCACTCACTCAAAATTGGATAATAGCCCAGAAGCTCACAATACCCAAGATTCAACTCACAGACCACATGAAGCTCATGAAGAAGGAAGACCAAGTGTGGGTGCTTCACAAAGGTTGGGACAGAAACGGAAGGAGGGGCTGTCTGGAGACCATTGCACCTGGGTATCCATCCCATGTGCAGTCACCAAAGGTAGACGCTGATGTGGATGTCAGGAAGTGCATGCTGACAGGAGCCTGGTAATAGCTGTCTCCTTAGAGGACTGCCAGAATCTGACACAGTGAGAGGCAGAGGCTCACAGGTAAACATTGAACTGATCAAGGGGTTTCCAATGGAGGAGTTAGAGAGAAGAGAGAAGACTGAAGGAGCTGAAAGGGTTTGTGGCCCCATGGAGAGAGCAATAATACCAACCAACCAGAGTTCCCAGGGTCTAAACCACCAGCCTGGGAGCACATAGGGACGGACCCACGGCTCCAGCTGTATATGTAGGGGAGGAAGGCCTTGTTCAGCATAGGTAGGAGAGGAGATCCTTGGTCCCATGAAGGCTGGATGCTGAATGTGGGAAAATTCAAGGGTGGGGAGGTGGGAGTGAGGGGTGGGGGGCACATCCTTATAGAAGCAGGAGGACAGGGGAATGGGATAGAGGGTTCCTGGGCAGGGGGGGGGAAACGGGCCAAGGGGTAACCTCTGAAATATAAATAAAACATCCAATTTAAAAAAGAATTACTAAATTATTCTTATAAAGAACTGTTTAATCTTTTTTAAGAAAAATGGTCACTCCCTGCATACAAACACACACACGCACGCACACATGTAAAAAATATCCCTTCTGTATTTCGGCTGAATAGATAACCTATTTTCTAGCGTCATCATGAATTTTATTTACTGCTTTGGCTTTTGAAACTAGTGAATTCAGAAGGATTTAATGGTATTTTATGATTTATTTTACATAGAAAAGTAACCCAAGGTTTCATCAGCTATAATTCTCTCTATGGCATTCAATATTTTAATGTGGTACCTATGACAGATACAGGATGGCCTGTTTCCCAGTAAATGTACTGTGCAATGAAGCTTATTTATTTACCTATAAAACCTTTTCTCTTTTGATATAGTCAGATTTTAACTGGAGGCTTCATGGTTGTCATATACTAAAACTTGGAAAGACCCATGGGCAGGAGCTTGAGAAATTATAACTAGATGTTACGAGCAAACTCCACATTGCTGAGGCTAAAGAATTACTTTGTCCAATTTTCCAATTACCATAATATACTGAGGATATCACTCTTTAACCAGTCTAGGTAGCATTTATTAAGTGGGATTGCTTTTCTCAAAAATGCAAAAACTCGTTGCATTACTTTTACTAATACCCCATGGGGTGTAGTTAAATGGTATTTGAATATTCTATTTATTTAATGTATAGATCCTCAATATATGAATGAGTGGGCCACTACCTTGGGAATAAATAATGACAGCATTCAATTCATGTGCATGAGGTAACCATAGGATTTTGCTATTATTGCTTATTTTGTTTTGTTTCAGTTGTATTTATTTAATCTTTTTTACAGTCCAGATTTTATATCTCTCCCCACCTTCTGACTGTTTTTCATCCTGAACCTTCTCCACACCCTGCATCTGGGAGGATGTCCTCACCAAGCCCTAACCCCCACCCAAGACCTCCCCACTCCCTGAGGACTCCATTTCCTTGACTGTTAGGTGCATCTTCTCTGACTGAGTCCAGACCTGGCAGTCCACTGCTGTATATGTATTGGGGGCCCTCGTATCAGCTGGTGTATGCTGCCTGGTTTTCTTAACTTCATAGCCTACTAAATGCAAAGTGTCCAGAGGAAAGCTTTAAAAGTATCATCAACTATGTTATAAAATATGTCTATACCTTTTCTGAATTTTATTCAAAAAGGCAATATGTAGTATGCACATTTCACTGTAATTAATTTGTCCAAAACAAATAAGCCAACAGTATGCTCCTGTCTTTCTACTGCTTTACAAAGATTTATATAACAAGCTATTATCTGGTTAGAACTAATAAATGATGAGGATGGTGGTTTCTGTGATTTATTATGTTATTGTGCAGAAGTCGCTCACACTGACCTAACAATTACATTTATATATAAATCTCAAATAGGCAGGAAAGTATTAACAATGAACGAGGATTTGTTAACGCTTTGCTATGAACCTTTATATAGTTAAGTAAGATAAATTGTAAATATACCACTTTAGAAATCTTCATTACCAACCTAAGGACACTGCCTTGTTACAATCCCTTCCTCTTACTCGGACAAAGTACCAGATATAGATCATTTAAAAGGCAGCTGTGGTTCACAGCTTTATGGGTGGGTTTCAGTTGACTGCCATTGGTCTTGTTGCTTTAGGCCTGTGGCTGTTCAACACATCCTGGTACTAGGAGGGCTTGGAGGCAGACGTCTGTATATAACCATGTTTTAAGGTCTTCTTTGTGAGCATAATGTTCTTCTACTAAGCCCCAGATCCTAAATCCTGTACCTCCTTAGGGCAGCAACACCTATATATAAACTCTCCAATACAAAGGGCCACGAGAGGCGTTTAAGATGCAAACTGTACGAGGTCACTGTACAGCATGTTTCCAAACATCATCATCATTTGGTTTCACCTGTTTTTGAAACTTTCAAAAACAATCACATCCCCAATTTCTTTTATCAATACAAATTTTACGAGATCCATGCAAATGTGTATACATTGTTGCATGTCATTTATCCATCAGCTGTCTTTTTGTCAGAAGCATATTTCTCACAGATATGTTGGTATTCATCGTTATAGGCTACTCCCATTGGTGCTCTACTCACACCGCACATGTTCACCACCTTATGCACGTGGATTTCTGCAGGTCAGGCCTATTGGAGTAGAATTGGGAAGTGATGAAGTGTGTACACTTTTATATTTTTATAATATACCTGTGACAGTTCATGTGACCAGCCACACACAAGGGTGCATCATATTTCACATCTCAACCAAATTATGGTATTGTAAGTTTCAAAGTACAACCACATATGAGAGAAAATAAATGTGTGATTTTGTTCAAAGCCCCTGATAACTAAAAAAGTTATGTGGTTTTCTGTATGCTAATTGAACATTTGGATTTTATCTTTAGGAAAAAATAAATTCATATCACTTACCCAAAACCCTTATTCTACTGGATTCTGTCTTTGTATATTTCATGTCTATATTTAAATACATACAGTTCATATTTAACTGTATTTACATACATATGGTATCTAATAACTACAGAGTTGTATAGATGATGTTATACATTTTCAAATAATATTTTCCTTCACTACATTAAGTATAAAATTTTACAAACAATGTTCCTAATATTGTATAGCTCACTGGCTAGTAGATTTTAATATTGACTGCTTTTTTTGTTGCTTAGTACATGTGTTTCATATCAAAAGCTCATGAACATATTCTTCTACATTATCTCCTAAAAGATTATTATACCCTTTCACTTTTAATTTACTCATTAAATAGGATGTTTTGGTGAGCACATGTTAGACCTGATATTTCATTTTTTTTTCCTTTCAGATGTATCTGTCATCATTCTATTTATAGGAATCCTGTTTTCCCAGCTTCCTGTTATCAGACATACTAAAGGTGTAGTATTTGTGTATCTTTGTCCTACCCTTTTAGTATGTATAGTTTTATGATAATTATCAATACATTTCATAAACCAATTCCATGCATAGAGTATTTGATCAAAACAGTAAGTTTTACTGAAGTCACAACTCTATATTCCAATGGTTTTAACCAGATTCACACTTGTTTTGCAACCCTTTCTCTCACTGTGGGGCTGCTTTTGAGATTTTGTTTTGTTTGGTGTGGTTTTGAGTTGCCCAATTTATAGGTTTGAATTCTTCTCATTTTATGGCTGATACTGACAGAGTACCAGTCATATGAACCTTCAGGTTTTGCTATAACAGGATGAAGGATGTCAGTCAGCATACAAACAAATGAAATACCTAAACAAGCATGAGTAGCTATGCACAGTTATAAATAGCTTGAAATAAACCATAAGCCAAAATTAGACATAAGAGTTAAGAGGTCACTATTAATTAATAGTCAAGAAAATACAACTAGAAATAAAAAGAAAACTAAAGTGGACACTCATTCATCTAACTAACCAAAATGAATCTAACTAACTAAATGAATCACTAAGCAAGAGTTTTAATTGAATAATTATCTTTATCAAGTTGGTCTGTGGGCATGTCTGTAAGGGACTATTTTGATAGTCTCTCCCAGAATGGACAACACCATTTCAAGGGCAGGGGTCCTGGACTAGCTAGCGATGACCTGGAGCAAGCAGTGTTCTTCCATGGTTTCTCCTTCAAACTCCTGTTTAGGTTCTCTGAATTTCAACAATAGACTGTGAAGTCACTCATGATATTTGTGGCATGAAACAAAAAGGTAACTAATATGATGCCTCAACATAATCCAGGCTACATATGAAACCTAGAGCTCACATTACATTAAAAGGGGAAAAGAGCTATCATTTTCTCTAAAATCAGAAATAAGATGAGGATGTGCATTCACTTCTCTCTCATTCAATACCCTGCTTGAAGTCTTAGCTGTGACAATAAAGAAAAAGAAAGAAAGAAGAATACAGAAACAACAGGTAAAATTATTATGTTTTGAAGATGAAATTACCTTAAAACCATAATAATTCCATGAAAATACTTTTAGATCTTACACTTTCATCTAAGTAGTAGGATAAAAGAGAAAAGGGTTTCTATATTCTATCTTGATATCAAATTACATTATATAGCCACAGTAAATCTCAAGTCCAACACAATCATGTTGTCACCAAAGCAGATATACTGGCCAGTGACATAGAATACAACAGCCAGAAATGCACCCAAAAGCAGGGCTGGAGAGATGGGTTGGCAGTTAAGAGCCATGCTACTCTCCCAGATGACCTGAGCTTTGCCTCAGTATCCTCGAGTGGCTCGAGACCACCAATAACTCTAGTGACAATTAATCTACTCTTTCTTCTGGCTTCCACAAGCACCAGCATACATATGGCACATACTCATACACACATATGCCAATATAAAAAATGTATCTTAAAATAAATAAAGAAGCCCACACTGTCATATATATATGATGTATATGTATGTGTATGTATATGATGTATATGTGTATATGTATGTATATGTATATATATATATATATGTATATGTATGTAATGTATGTATATATATAATAATTTTAATGAAATATAATTATATATTTATATATATAAATAATTTCATTAAAACATGCACCAGAGAAAAGACAGCCTCTTTAGTAGCATATCCCATGGGCAAAATAATAAAACTGGATCCAAGTCCAACATGATATTTTGTATATATTTATACATAAGACATCTGTTCTGTTAATACATGTGGACATCCTGTATTTCATCCACAGTACACCAGGTCAAATGTCACAGGATGACTGTATGACCACCTTTATGGATCATAGCTCATTCTGTCTTCACTGCTCTTTTTTAGCATGTCAGTGCTTTGGGTATTACATTTTTAGCACTATTTTGTGCAACAACAACAAAAAAAATATTATCTTCGATGACATGCCCAGTCCAAGGTTCCTTACCTATTATCAATAGAATCCAAAAGCTGGTATCTTATTTTCTAGGTGGTCTTAACACCAAATGTGCCAAAACTCACACCAAGAAAATGTAGTATCAGTTCTTTACATTGGCCTTTGTAATAATTTAGGGGATAAGACAATGGAAGCTAAAGCAGGAAACACAGAGATGAACAAATAGAACTTGTTTATGCATAGTAAGAAAGAAATCACCAAAATGGAGAGACAACAATATGAGGGAAGAAAATGAGGAGAATCAACACGATCGAATATTCACAATGTATATGAAAATTTAAAAAGAATTTAAAAGCAGGCCAAGAACCTGAATAAGTATTTGGTTGAAGGAGACATTAAAAGATCAAATCGCTATATCAGAAGCTGATAGGTAACACAAACCACCACAGAAATACAAATTAAAACCACACTGAGCAGCCTTAAAAACTACTGTCATGTCACTGGTATGCAAAGGAATGGAACTATATAGCTCATCTTAGCAAGCAAAGCAAGCTAGGCCTAAAGTGACAAATATTATGTGTTTTATCGTATATAGTGGGACCCATAATTTCAAAAGGAATAAAACCTAAGTAGAATTAGCGCTTTGAAGAGGAGGCCTGGCAGGAGGAGAAGAGGGGGGCAGAGGAGAGCCACTGGGGTGAGATGCCATCAAAGTCTACGTGTATGTGTAATAAAAAGTCACAGCAAAGTCTGTTATTTTATACATTTATTATCACTAGCAAAAGAAAATCCCATAAAAGTAACATGTCATAGTTAGCCTGGCTATCCTCAAAGTGACACAAGATGAAAAGCATGAAAGTGCCCATTCATTCATGTGTGACCAAAGGGAATGCTTACTAAGGGGATGGCTCAATGGTTAACACTTACTATGGGGATTGCTAAATGGTTAAAACTTACTAAGGAGATGGCTTAATGGTTAAGTGACTGTCATGCAAGCATGAAAGCTAGATGAAATTCAGTTTTTCCTGAATCTATGCTAAATGCTAGACAGGCATATCAGCCCACCTATAATTCTAGCCTCTGAAGGATGAGGCAGGAGATTCTCAGAACAAATTGGGTAACAAGATTGTTCATATAGGAATGCTCAGGGTTTAATGGAGAGACCCCCTCCCTGATGCATAATATGGAAGACGGCTTGAGGAAGATTCAAACACCAACCAGCCTCAGGCTTCCACATTCACATGCCCAAATGGCTTCATGTACTCACACACATGTGCATCACATACATGCAATCAAATATACACATGCACTCCACGCATATACACACGCACATATAAGGAGAAAAACAAAGAACAAAGGGAAGCCATTTTCCACTGCTGTTGATAGGATTTAGTAGAGATATTTTGGTATGAAACTCCTGAGTATGCAAAGAAATTACAATCTGGTTCTTAAGAAGGGACCTGCACCTATGTTTTCATTGCACCATTGTCTACAATTGTGAAACAAACTATGAATGACTTGAATAATACATTGGTATAATATACAGTATGTATACAGTTGCCATAGAATATTGTCCTGTCTTCAAAAATGAGGAGACAGAAGTATTTACAACAACATGGATGAACCTACACAATAATATGCCAAGTTAATACAGGCAGAGGCAGAAAAATATTACATCAGCATACAAATCTAATATAAAACAGGTAGAAACGCAGAACCTTAGTGGAAAGTGGTTATTGCAAGTCTAAGACTTTGAGTTGAAGAGAAACACAGTGATATATCTTTTTAGCAAAAGATTTGTTTGAAGAGTCATTATCAGCATAGATAGAGAGCAACATGGCAGCTGACTCTTCAGCATAACTGTAAAGTGTGCCCAAGCCCACAGGGCTAGTCAGGGGTCCCCCATTTATAAGTTTCAGAGAGAGGCAGGGAGGTCCCATGCCATGTAGGTGATGATAAAACCATAGTAAGTGCTAGTAGTCAGATTGTTGCTGATAGAGGGGGCAGTAGAATAGGTAAAAGGCTGTGCCCCTTCAGCTAACTTGTGGCTTTCATATGAATGTACTACTCTTAGTCCCTGGTAGCTTATGGTACTCAGTAAACACACGTTTAACGGATCAAGTGCGAAGACAAGGCCTATAATTAATATTGTAAACTTCCATTTGGGGAGTCAGGATAACAGAATCAGCCATGGAGGGGATCCTGGCATTTCCTTTAGAGTACCTATGATCTCATAGAGTAAACTGGAGGTCAATACAGGTGAATGAAAACTGAAGATCCAAACTTAACCCAAACCTAATATCTGTCAGGGACAAGGGAGAAGGAAGAAGATATGGTTGTTAGAAACAATACAGGTTGAATGAACTGAGAGATCGAGTTTGGACAGAAGGCCTGTAATGAATGTTGTGTTTTACACTGTAAATTTGCTAAGAGGATAGGGTTCAAGGGTTCCTGGTACAAAAAGAAAAAAATGTAATTAAAAATCCCATTGGCTAACGTGGTCATTTTAGTGTGTGTGTGTGTGTGTGTGTGTGTGTGTGTGTGTGTGTGTGTGTGTGTGTGTATCAGGTTGTATTTAATAAATTGTAATAAATAAAAGTACTTTTCCAAAGCTTTCATATTTAGACACTAAACACAAATTCTGAAACTGTTTTTTTTTCTGTTTATAAAATTTCTTTTATGCTTACTAAGTCCTTGCAAAGTTTTTCTCATGACCTGGTCATCAGAACTAGGCTTTTAAAAGGAAAATAGTTTTCCATTGCTCATTGTCTTTAACTCATTACTGTGTAGAGATGTTGAAGAAAGTATATGTATGCTATACACAGCAGCACCCATCATTGGAGTTGGCTCAGAGGCTTAGAGCAATTTGCTGCTCTTGCAAAGGTCTGCAGTTTAACCCCCAGCAGCCACATGGCAGATCACAATCACCTGTAGCTCTCACCCCAGGGAATCTGAGTTCTCCTCTGGAACAAGACATATGCACACAGGGAGACACAAATATGCACAAATAAAAAATAACATAATTTTTAGAAAGAAAAATATATTATTGCCTCTTTTTCTTAGCCAGTTCATTCTGTACAGGTTTTTAGAAATACAGATCTACCATAACAGATCCCAATAAAGTGGATGATAAGGGAATGCTTTGAAAATATAATTATTGTGGTTCTCCTGCAGACATCACTTACAAAGATGAAGACGGTGATATCTATTATTAGAAAGTCTAGATGTGACAGGATATGAACACAAAAGCTGTCACAGACCGCATTCAGTCTGATCATCAAACATCACAAAGGCATCAATCAGAACCACTTCAATGAGAACCGGGAAAATGATCATAAAGCCAGGATACTGCATGGTTGCTAACATTCCCAAGGAAAACTCCAGCAACAGTGGGGATTTTGTTTCTCTCAATATGCCACATGACTGGATTGTTAACAATGCCTAATTTAAGTAACAGAAACTTTGATTGTCTGTTCATGGGAGAGTGTTTGCCACAAATGAGAGGCCTGCATTCAGCTCCCCCTTAGCTTTTAAAAATGTTGACATTTTTCCTTGATTATGAATGAAACACTTTTAGCCATTTATTTTTATAACATGTCCACCTTTAGCACAGACTGATTAAGACTAGAATGCTTCTTTTGCTTACTGTGAAGCTTACTGTGAATGTGCATGTATGTATGTGTGCATGATCACGTGTGTGCATATGTGTGTGGAGTAGAGGTCAGGTGTTATTTATTGAAAAATCCATCAATCACTCACGCATATATCCTCCACTGTGTTTTCTGAGACACAGTATGTCACTGATTCTGGAAATGACAGATTCTACTAGGCTGGCTAGTCACATGTGTGCAAAAATATATGGGGGTACAGGTCAGGTATTTTTATTGATAAATCCATCATTCTATAACTCCCATATTCTCTACTATGTTTTCTGAGACATGGCGTGACACTGAATCTGGAACTCATAGATTCTACTAGGCTGGCTAGACGGTGAATTCTATGGACCTTCCTATTTCCGTTCCCATCTGCTGCAGTCCCTGGCTTTGTATGTGGTACTATTGATCTAAGTAGTCATGCTTACATGTTAATTAGCTTACTGATAGAGATCTCCCTGTCATAGCTGGTACAACTGTTTCAGGCTGCAGGTCTCGAGTAGCTTTGGACATGGCTTATTTATTTATGGTGATTAAACTCCTATAGAAATAGTCACAGGCTATGCTACAATAATCTACCAATTGGTGAGATCATGCATATGCATGTCTGTCTGTATGTATGTATGCTGTACATAGGCTAAAATAAAATTATGAACTTTAAATTCGGTTATACTCCTTGAGCTTGTGAATGATACTGTCAAAGAAAGCGAATACTTCAGGAAAGCTGAGAGTAAGAGGTGTAAAAGGAAAAATGGGTTAATGGGGACACCTGGGAAACAGTTAAGCAATAGCATCATCTTTGTATGGCTTGAAGTGCATTTGGCCAGAGCACTGACTTGCTGGCCTTGACCTCCAAGCTCCTGCTGTCAGGCATGAGCCTTCAGTGATGCCTGAAGCGCCTGGCTCCTTGGCTGCCACCTCTGGTGCTCTACAAAAGCCAAGCGCTTCTACTTCTCTATATGACTAATGATTTTAATTTAACTGTCTTTCTTTCCCGTGCTTGCCAGAATCCTGTTCATATTATAATTTCATTTTTGGGAAAGGGAAGAAATAACTACTTTACTGCTTAGAGCAGTGTATTGGGCATGGGGAATCTTTGACAAGTTTCCAAGCGGCCTGCAGGAAGGAAGTGGCCTTCACTGCTTTGTGAAGAGTGTGGCTGGTACTTCCTCCACGTACTAGTAACTAAATACAATACATTGAATGAATTCAAAGATGGAAATAAAGTCCAAATGCTCTGATCTCCCTAGTTTCTACCTTATTTTCACATTCAAAACATATGTTCATAGGTAATACACAAATTTGAAAATAAGCATTGATAAGATAAAGGTAAATATTTAAATATCTGTCAAATTCATCGTTTATGGCAAACTTTGAATAAGAAGTCTGGAAAGAAATTCTACCTAGAGTAGGAGTAACCAATTGTGACAGAAGCCTCTTTGAGGACTGAGAAAATTCTAAATTTCATGTAAAAAGTTTCATTAAGACATAACTCAATTACTATTGGGTTGCATTTCAGACATTTCTCCCACCTGGAGATGTTTAGCCCAATGCTGGCCGAGTATACATTTTAGAAGATTCACTAAACTCTGCCAGCTCTTCACCTTGCACTTCTGGTTATCTTCTCATGCTCCATGCATCTGCAAACAGCACCACCATCTGACCATTTATGCAGAGAAAATCTCGAGGCGCCATCTTTGACATCTCCTCTCCTTCCTGTCAGACCCTTACATTGCCACACAGATATCTGACAAACCATCTTCACTAGAACTGTCATAGGAGGTTCAATTATAGCAGTTATAAGCCCCAGTTTTTATTGACTGAAACAGTTTATAACTCACTGTTTTTCTTGCTTCCACCCTGGCTCTTTACAAAGCCATGCCTACTCCACAGTGACTTAGAGACATTTAATACAAATTGAGGCTTACCACCTCTATACTAAAAAACTCTTTATTGGGTCACTCTGGTTCATAGAATATGGTCAAACTCATCTATATAGCTATAAAGTTAAGCATGGTCTGGCACAGTCTTGAAAAGAAATGAGATGATGGTGGATGGGGCAGGGAGAAGAGAGAGGAGGAGGGGAGAAAAGGGAAGCTGTGGTCAGGATGTATCGTATAAGAAAAGAATCTATTTTCAATGAGAAATATCTTATCCTCATCTGGGAGAATTTTATCTTCTCCAAAGAATTTTCAACGTTGGAGACATTTTTCATTGTGGTAACTCAAGGATATTTATTATTTGCATTTAGCCAGTACAGTTTAGGAATGCTACTATGCCCTCACACACATGCACACATGTGTGTGCACATATATACAAATGAAAAGTGGGTCCAAATGTTCTAAGGTGATGAGACTGAGAGCCTTGCTCTACAGACTTCATCTTCAGTCATAACGTGAGGAGTATTGCAATGCTTTGCTCAGAACACTGTTCTAGCTGAAGTGCTGGTCATAGAGTTCATCCGCCAGGCCTTTCTGGGACTCACTGCTTCCACTAAAGCCTGTCTCCTCACACAAGGTGGCACCCCTCCAAGAACTGCCTGTAAGCAATGACTAATGAGAGAGCAGAGGATAAGGACTCGGCCATCTTCACCTTACATGTCCTCTGGCAGGCTATGTAAGTCTGACATTGCCTTCAGCCAGATTCCAATGGTTTTACAACCCTTGCCCAGGTGTTGATTTCAAGACCAGGTATTCAACAGAGCTTGCACCCTAATTAACAGCCCAGATACTGCTATCTGGATAGCACAGTCCACAACATTGATTTTCATTCTGCTTCGGGTAGCATGTTGCACCCTTATCTCTGGTTTTGAGACAGACCTTGACATTTGTACAGATCTCTGTTTGATATCTACTTTCCCCAACAATCTAATTAACCTGAATTCATCTTTTGGAACACAAGTTTAACCACCAATAGCCAAAGCCCTCTTCTACCTTGTCTAATAAATTGCTATGGGCCTTTCCTTCAAAGTACCACCCTTTGAAGTGTTTACAATAAAATGGTGCACTTTACTTTCTACGATTTTCTCATCCAATTTTGCCTTCACCATAATGGTACTTGCTCAACATAAAATTCTGTGTCTATGTCATAATCTTCATCTCACCACCATAGTATATCCCACCACCTGACCTAAACAGCAGGAGTCAGAGCCAGATAGAGACTGGAGAAAACAAAAGAAACGGGAAAGAATGATCTGATTCATTAATTTTTTTTCCTCAGAAACATGGAGATTTGGAGAAAGCCCTAAGTTGCCTCTTCTTCTTTATCAAAAGCTAACCTAACATTATTTTACTAAAAAGGCAAACCAAAAATTTCCAGTATTCAACCATCTAAGCAAAGTGTGATCAGACATTTTAAGCCTTTTAAAAATTACCATGTTTCAGTTACTTTTCAGTGGCTGTGAAGAGATATCATAATGAGGATAAATTGTGGAAGAGTTGATTGGGACCTTGCTTAGAGTTTCAGAGGGTTGGTCCATGACCACTAAAACAGGAAGCATATGGCCAGGAATAGTGTTGGAGCAGCAGCTGAGAACTTACGTGTTGAGATAACAACCAGGAGGTCTCAAAAGGGCCACACCTTCTAATCCTTCCCAAATAGTTCCACTAACTGGGGACCAGGAATTCAAATATATAAGCCTATGGGTGACATTTTCATTCAGCATTCACTTATTATACAAAATGTGTTTCATCATTACATTTTTACTGGTAGATTTTAGTTTTGAAGTCAGCTTCTATTAAGTTTTTGTCTACTGTTGTGGGTTTAGCCTAATGCTGCTCATATTCTTATGTTAATTTGGGTCCCCCAAATTTTTTGCATGAGAATCTGCATGTAAAACACTGAGGGACCCTCGTCTCAGTTGGTTCTGATGGGTAAATAAAGTTGCTGGCAGCCAATGGCTGGGCAGGGCATCAGAGGTGGGACTTTTAGGATGCCTGGGAGAAAGGGGAAGAAAAGAGGAAAAAGAAGATCTACCATGCTGAGAGAAGGAGAAGGTGAGGGATAGAGACTATAGCAACCTTGTAGGAGTCCAGGGATAGTGGCCCAAGAGGGCTGTCCCATGGGGTCCAGGGCAGCAAAGATGAAATATAGGATTTAATAAGTAATAATTCAGGAATATCAGAAGGAGGTGGATTAATCACATGAAGGTTAGGAAATAGCCCAGCCATTGAGTTCTTTTAGGCATATCAAAATATAAAGGCTCTGTGTGTGTGTGTGTGTGTGTGTGTGTGTATTTTGGGATCACAGACCATTGAGGCTGGTAGCAA
The DNA here is from genome assembly GCF_011762505.2 of Arvicanthis niloticus. Lineage (NCBI taxonomy): Eukaryota > Metazoa > Chordata > Mammalia > Rodentia > Muridae > Arvicanthis > Arvicanthis niloticus. The sequence goes on along the minus strand of NC_047677.1, from coordinate 29,816,521 downwards.
GGAATGCAGCTGCCATTTGGGATCTCTTTAAGTATTTAATTGGGTACTACTATAGGCTACAATGAAATTCAAATAAATTTCATGTTTTTGAGGACCAGTCTTACATATAGAATACTAACCCACTTCTGAGTTCTACTGTCACAATTAATTCTACAAAGTAAGATTTACAGAGTATTTGGTAGATGTACTATTGATAATTCAATACATTTTTTTTGTGATGGGTACACTTGTGAGAAATTTTTCTTGATATGATCATTTGTCCTTGGAAGACTCACCCTGAATCTTGGCTACTCCTGCTGGTAGCAGCCTATATAAAAAGACATGGAAGAAGGAATGTCTTTGATTTTGCCTGCTTGCTCTCACTCTTGCTGGAAAGTTCATCTATCCAGTCACTGAAACATTCCTCTGCTGGTATTAGAACCTATTTCTTTGAGATTCCAAAGTATACTGAAGACCATCCGACATACCCAACTTCATAGACAGAGCAACTATCTGTTTCTTGGCTTTTCTGTGGCATAAAGACATTGTTGGTCTACCCAGATCACAGCCTCTAAGCCACTTTCATAAATTCTCACATATTCATACATACATACATACATACATACATACACACATATATTCTGTTCCTCTAGAGAACCTGACTAATACAAATTTCTTTCTTCTCCTTCCCAATTCCCTTCTTCTCTTCCTCTTCCTCTTTCCTCCATCCCCTTTTCATGAGACAAGGTCTTGCCGTGTAGCCCAGGATAGATCTGTGGTCCTCTTGGATCAGCCCACAGAGTCCAGGATTATAAGCATGTATTTCATGGTCATTATTATTGACACCAAATCTAGGAGAAACACCTTGTTTCAAAGAATAATTTTGAAGACTGTGTTACAGCGAGCAGCTGAAACGTTGTGAGAGTCCAACCATGACTTTCAGTATTTCTTAATTTTGGAGGCTAGAGCTCCAGCTTCTAGGTTTCTCCTGGACGACTTCTGAAAGTAACCTTTTTCATTTTATAAACTTACTGTTTCCAGACCTCCAGTATATTCTCAATTGTAATCTACTGTAGAGTGCAGTTTATAACAGACACTTCAAAACTGGTTTTGCAAAAATTAACAGATACTTTATATGAGTTCATGAATTAACTACAAAGCTCACATATCCACCCTTACTGGGATCTGTCCCTTTTAAGTTGGGCCACCTGCTTACCTGTGAAGAGAAGAATGTTAATCACTAAATTTATGTTTCTATAAAAATTAGTTGTATCTGGCCTGTCTTATTTCCCTTGCTAGTAGAAGATACATAAATAGCAGCTCTCTTATTGTCAATATTTTAAGATGTATGTCACTATATTTGTCCTTACTATTCTTTATATGTGTATGTCTGTGTGTATGTTAGTACAGATGCCTGCAGAGTCCTTAAGAGGGGTTTATATCCTTTGGAGCTAAAGTTATAGGCAATTGTAAGCTACTCAATGTACCTGCTAATAACTCAACTCTGGTCCTCTACAAAAGCAATATATGCTCTCTCTTCAGTCCATCATTACCAATTTTACATGACTTATTTCAGACCCTCCCAAAGTATTCCTTAGATTTTTCTTCAACCTTAACCTGTAGCATGTTGGATTCCAGCAAAGACCACCTCTAGGACATTTTCTAAGAATAAGGCTGTTCCCTGGAGCAAAGTAATAACTCCCTAAAATATAAATGTCTGCCATAATTTTGGTTATTTCCATTTCAATCTTTATTAAACAATGAGTGAATAATTTAAGTGGGCATGACAGTGGTTTACATATATCTCAAAAGCCATATTGATAGTTTTGTGCTGTGTCTATTATCAACACCTATAAAGGATAAGTAGTATTCCTAATATTATACACTTTGTCATTATCACCCAGCCAGTAAAAATACCTGTGACAGTACCAGTTTTTATAATTTATTCAACTTTAGTTAAAAAAAATTCCTAACATTGCTTAGCTAGCACATGATAAAGCCATGTTTCATTACAGATTTTACTAATCAAATGTTCATATGCTACCATTCCTACAGACCTGCAGAAATATGATATATACAATACTTAAAAAAATGACAACAAACACTGTAGTCACCTTTACTTTGGAAATTTTATATCATGCCATTTATGATATAAATATATCAAATAGTGACAAAATGTCTAAAAGGTCCTTCCTCTGAAAAGTGACAAGATAGGTAAGATTTACCCAGAATCAGAAAGGTTAGTCAGAAAGTAGGGATAAGGTCAAGTTTGAATGATACTCTAGAGAGCAAGGAAAAAAGATGCAAGAAGGACTCTTTATAAGAAAACTCTCAAATTGAAAAAAAATGCATATTGAATTGGCTAAAAAGGCCAAGGAAATAAAAACAAAGGAGTACTTTGAAAGGTTTACATACAAGCAACATTTTGAGAGATCTTGAATGCCAGGAAAGCCATAGTATTTATATCACATACAACTGTTAGATATTTTTACTATTCTAGAATATATATTAACTTGCATTATAATTCCAACAGTTTTAGACAAACTGACTATATGCCTTGTAAGGATGGACAGGAAGAAGGCATCAAAGGCAGAGAATTGGACATCACATAATGCATGTCCTAGAACACAGCAAAAGCAATGGAGTAATAGGTACAATCTATGGTTTGGAGCATTTAGTGACCATCCCTTGGAATCAGAAATTAGCATAGAACTTTAAATATCTTCCATACTGATGCACAAGCTCATAATGACTGAGAACCTGCATCATCATATGTATAACAGAACAAGTGTTAGGTAGAAAATTGAACTCAATTTACTGAAAAATGTCCAAGGACTTTAATAAAAATTCAGGCTTGGTTTCAAATATATACCATAGATAAACTATTATAATTTAGACACTAATGATTTAAAGCAAATTGGGAGTTGGGAGTGCAGTTTGATGGAAGAGTACATATTTAAGTTCCTAAATTATGTTTAAAATTTATGTTTACTCCTTATTACAATCATACAAATTCAGGTATTTCTTTTATTTTACAAACAGGAACAGAGCTCTGGGGTAAGCAGCTAGTTGAGATTCACAAAGTGGACAGGTCACTCAGATGAGTTTTTTCCCCTAGTTTCAACCCAAGGATATTTCACCAGTACCATATGCCCAATAGACTTCCTTCACTTCTGTGTGCCATTGTGTTTCCTTCCTCCTCTGAGAATCTATGATACTCTCATTTGAGTAATAATTTAAAGAATTATGTATCAATAGCATGTTAAAGGCTAAACACTATTTAATACTACATCAAGTTATGAAGTCTAAAGAAGCCTTGCCTAGTGGTTTGCATTTAGAAAACTATTATTTGTGCTTTTGTTATTAGATTGTGTTATGTCAACACATCCTAAACAGAGATCATTAGTGTTATATTTATGTTAAAGGTTATAGAATATCACAATGACTATAATTATATTATAAAAATTTTACTTTTAAGTATAAAAAATTATTTTGTTCTTCTAAGAAACTCCAAGCTATTCACCGAAGATATCTTCACACTATGTATTCGATAAGCTCTTCTACACTCGGTGATGTTTTTACGTACCTTTGCTTTTTAAAATGAGGATCTGTATTGCATTTTACAAAATGCACTTTTCTTAACAATATGGAATATGAGTATAGCCCATCCCAATATTTTCAGGGAGGCATATAGCACGTATACACTATCATTTGCTGTTACTTCTGTGTCTGGTGAAGAACTGGCTTCTCCACAGAGCATAATGGGAAACAGCCCTCAACCTCACTTTCTTTTGAGTGGATTACAGGAGCTCGCTAATTGAAAAGCTCATGAGTATATCAAACAATCCAGTACAGAGTAACTATGGCTCTTTCTTTCAAATCTCTATCATTAATAAGCATCTCAGACCTCTATGCCACTCATCAATGCATTAGATGCCACAGCTGTTTCAGACCAAAGCACGGTCTTACAAACAAACAGGAGAAAATCAAATTAACTAACTACATTTCTTTTATTTCACAAATTATGGAAGAATTGAAAGTAATTCCTTTTCTTTTTGTGCCAAGGATTTATTTTTCTTGATAAATACAGGCGTTCCAAATTCTACTTTGATTTTTCCCCCTGTGCTCAAAATTTGCTGTTGTGTTGCAACTCACTTATATAGATTAAGAAAGAGAAGAAATTGTTACATTGCAGAAAGGAAAGAAATTGCAAGGCCTAATTACACATTTACTTTGCCAATTGCTTCGGACCTTCCTTCCCTGGAAGAATTAGCAGTTTTACCCACACATATAATGAGAGAGAGGGTTTGCCAAAACCTCTCTGCTATGTTCAAGCCTTCAGAGATACGTGTCATTTCCTGGCTCTTTGCTATGTGGTGATGTAGGTACCAATTTTTGTGTCTGTGATGTACTTCCAAGCAATATTCTTTAGTCAAGGCTCATAATCAGTAGACACATCATACAAGACAAGACTTGGGTACCATCCAGGATGTAGTTCCTGGATCCATCTCAGTGTGTGCTCTTTTCCCATCCCGTTTTCAGACCATTTATATCCAAATCCCTCCCCCATAGCTTCTCCAAGATATGATGGATGGTATCAGCAACTCTGTGATTTGACTCTTTCATTGCTCAGGTGAGTTGGTCTACAGAAAATGTACAGCACCATTTATTGGGTCAATGAACGTGTCAGTGAGCACATGTGTGAGTGCTAAGTTCTTTTCTGATCTCATTGGTCCTTACAAACAAGAGAACCTTTCATTCTCAGCAACTTCTGGAAACCCTGTTAGGATGGTATTTCTAAAATTGCTTCTACCATGAAGGAAGGTTGCAGGAACAGTTGGGGGGACAGGAAGAGAAAAATAATGATGAGATGTCATAGTTTGAACTACATGATGTATATACATGGCATGTATTAAGTTCTTCTAAGGAGAGATCAAGGGAAATACTTCTATGATGTCCTTCAGGTAAGATAAATGAGTTTTTTCTTTGTGAAAATACTGAAGTCATGAAGTGATGCTGAATCTATGTTGAAAACACACATCCTTATATCTTTTCTCACCAGGCGGCTCCACCTGAATTGTTTCATACATATTCCCAAATCGAACATATTATCTTCTTCCCTTTTGGGAAAACATTCCATACTTAAAACCACTGAGTCATTAAAAAAGTAATTAGAAAATTTTACTTCCTTATAATTGGACCTCGATGCATGTATAATGCTCAAAAGAAAAAAGAATGGTCAGTAAATATTTACTTTCTAAAGCTAACAAACTTGACACCACCCATAAAAGAATTATTTCATCAATTTTCTGTTGGGTATTGTTTGACCCAAAGGATATGCTGAGTTCTCACTGTTCTGAGCACTCTTTTATGTTCTGGGAATACAAAGGGTACAATAAAGCCAGAGAAATAAATCAAATATGTGTAAAACAATGAAGTAGATGCCAAGCAGCACTAATCCACGTAAAATGTTATTGTAACTGCAGAGCAGGGGAGAGGATCATTCTTCCAGGACAAGGGATTCAAGAGCGAGAGCACTGTCTGAAGAGGTTGCATGAAGAAGGCCTTTTGAAAGCTGGAACTTGCAGTGTGAACATCCCATAAAAACAAAAAGCAAGGATGGAGATAAGTAACAGAGTTTCACCAAACATTAAATAAATGAAATAGGAAGATGCTGGGACAAAAGCCCAGGAAACATTGCCAGCAGATTGAAGCATGCCTGGAGTTTACCTGAGGTCACAGAACCAAGGCTCTTTCTGAGTTCATTTGCCCAGGAAAGCTTTCTTGTGCCCAAGTCAATGCTGATTCCTCGGAGACACTTTGCAAGTTCTGAGTTCCATCTTCTTATCACACGGATCTCTCATTATGAGTCAATACCTGCATAGACTAATCTGCCCCCTTTCCCAAACACTCAGGACAAACCTGTGTGAGTTTGTGATCTCCTACAAGACCCAAAAGTATCTGACATATTAGCAGACACTCAAAAGAAATAAAAATCTTATGAATAAATGTTGAAAAGCATCTAGATGAGGAATCAGTAGGTTGGAACCAGATTGTCCAGGCATTAGTGGACATTGTTCTGTGAACAAGAACTACCTAACTGCATTGAGTTTTAGAAGGGGAATATGATTTGCCACAGCATGGAGAACTCATGGCAGTACCTGCTGCTAGACTACTACAAGGCATAGTAGCTGAAGAAGGCAACTGATCGTGGTAGTGTATACCTATAATGCCAGTATTCAGAAAGCCCAGGCAGAAGGTTCTGTAGTTCATATTGAAGACTCTTATCTCAAATAACAGCAATTATGCTAATAATAATTGGTGATAAATAAAACAGGAGAGTTGCAACACTACCATGAATAACATGTATTCAAATCCTCAGATTTTGGTAGCTAAAGAGGAAGTAGCAGTGGGCAGAGTTAATGGTTATTACCTCCAGGGATGATTCAGATTGCATGAGTGAGCACACAATTGCTGGAAGTTTAGAGTCAGGAAAACTGACTCCTTTCAAGGGAATATTCTGATGAAATGTTTATGCCCAGATTCAAACACAGCTTGATGTATAAAATAGAAATCATCACACTTTAGTAAGTCAAAATATCCAAAGTCTGTTCCAAAACTAATTTTCAAGCTGCGAGGCGGAGTAAATATTTTGGGGTGGGGGAAGATGATATTTTACTTGCTTTAAAATGTCACATGCAAAGTTATACCTTACAAGAAAATAAATATCACCATAAAGTATGCACAGTAAAACATCTTTCTACCCCTGGGACCCACTCCTCCTCCCCATGCTCTCTAGGGCTCTAATCCCCACTATCAGCATCCTGTGACTTGTGAGTAGGATATTCATAATCATACAAGAAAAAAGGTAAAGGAGAAACCAAGACAAATCCTTCCAGAAGTGAGACCAGATCTGGCAGAAAGCATCCCTGAACATGGATACCAGCCAAAACCTTTAACCACATATATAGCCATAACCCCAAACAAACACATCATATATTTCTGCTTTACCTTTTTGATGTTGAATAAATAGAAAAAAGTTAGGGTACTTTGTGTGGAGTTTGTGTCTCTGTATATTCATTTGTTAATACTTTACCAGCAGAGAGCTAAATACTAGCAGGACATTGTTCCTCACTTGCCTGAGGCAATCCAGAATTATGTCTGATGGGCTGTAATGAAGATCTGACAGACAATAGATGGGCAGGATGTAGAGGGCGGAACTGGAAAGGGAGAGTGGAAGAGAGTTTGGGAGGGAGGAATACTGGGAAAAGAAATAACATGTAGGCAGGAAATTCAGTCAGTGAACAAGGAGATGAAAGGATGGACCAGAGCTGAAAAGAGAGAGCTAGCCACACAGTGAGACATAATGCAAGGATTAGTTGGGGTTAGGCTAAGATAGATAGCTGGCTGGGAGACTAACCTAGAGAAAAGGCCTAACCTTCAAAATATTAAAAGGCCTCTGTGTCATTATTTATATTCAAGATAGTTCCAGTATAGAAAAGAAAAGAAGAAAGAGATAGCAGGAAGAGAAGGAATGGTTGTGGACAAGAAGAATCAAGAATGCCTGGGTGACCCTTTTTGAAGTTTTCTGTGAAAAATTTAATTATATTAAATATGAGTGTACTTTTTTCCCACAAAATTTAATTTCTATCAAATTTCAGAAAAATAAATATTTTAGATTTTATTTATTGACCTTTAATTCAACATCCAATCAACTCTAATTTGTGCTGTTCATTTGTCCCTGTATGTGTGGCTATCCTCTAGAGTCTGTTAGACCTATTGGGAGACACACCCTTAAAATAATTGACCCTCTATCAGCTGTCTATAGCTCATCAATTAGAATCAAGGCTTCTGAACACTTTCCCACTCCATGCTAAAATGTCCACTTGTCATTTTAAGTCTAAAGATAATACTTTGTTATCACCCAACATTCTGTAAGGACACACTGGCTGATTTATTTCTTCTCCTGTTATACTGATAAAAATACCTTGGTTAAAGCAACTTCAGAAAGGACTTATGCTGGCTCACAATTTTCATGTTATAGGCCAGATATGTCTTAAAATTCACAGAGCCAGAGGTTTGAGGAGTCTGACTATATTATATCTATACTCAGCAACTGAGAGCTAACAACATTGATCACATTCTTTTCTTCCCTTACACAGTCCAAGACCCAGCCAAGGAATGGGTGTCCTGCAGTGAGCTGGTCTGGGTCCTGAGAATATTATAACTCACAAAGTTACAACACCTTCCTTTGTAGGAAATAATTAATACAGGAATCATTCTAACATACATGCTTCATACCTCTGGCAGTCACTGTAGTCTTGCTAGAGCTGTAGTGATTTTTTTTTCTCACTTTGCAACAAATAAGAACAGGCAACACCAAGTAGCATATATATTCCAAAAAGAAGACAAATATTTTTCAATAAAAATATGCATCAATAGTCTTTTAAAAATTTTTAAATGCAGAAGTAGAATCATTTATATCCAAATTGTTATCTTCATGATATAGTAGCCAGAAGTGCCCTACTGCAGAACAAGGAGAGACTCACCTGAAAATAGAGTGCTTTCAAAAGAACTGACAAGCAATGAGACTCTATTTTGATATTTATATGCAAAGTGGAAAATTGCATAACCAGAGAACAAATATCCAAAGAAGGCAAGTTTGATATGCAAATTATATCCTCAGTGCTTATGGAGGTCATGAAATAACCTGTGACATAATTTCCATTAGGTTATTTAATTTTTGCTCCTCGTCTCCAGAAACTATTAGAGAATTTATTAATAGGGAGGATTGGAGGTTGGGGAGCTGGGAGTGGAAGGGGCAAGAAAAATTGTGCTTGGGTTGTATTGTATGAGAGAAAAATCTATTTTCAGTAAAAATATGAAAAAGAATAAAGATTAAAATCAATGATAGATAATTTAGTTAGAGATAATTTTTACAACAATAAAAAACACAGGTTAGGACTTAGCATTAAATGATTATATTATGATTATTATTATTACTTCATTTGGATAAATCTAATGTAGATATTAAATAAAATATGGTTAAATTTAAAAATAATTTATTAATGACGCATCATGACATGAGTAGCATATGGAACTTTTAATGTTCAGAATCTGATTAAATTGCCTGTCTTCATATTGTTGGACCAAATCTGGAAAGAATAAGAAATGTGTCACTGGTGGTGGTGTTAGGAAGCAGCTGCTGCAGCTCTGGTCTCTGCTTCTACAATCTTCTACCTTCATCAGGTAGAATAGTGATGGGCCCAGGTAACACACTCTGGCATTGTTCAAGATACAGAGGAAGAGCAATTCAAATCCATGGATTAAGGGAGGGAAAAGCACATGGGAAGAGAATCTACAGGACAGGTCATAGAGGAATCCTTATCTCTAAAGGATTAAGGAGGGACATGGAAAAAGCTGTAAAGGAGGAAAAGAATGGCTATAGCAAATCACCTTCAGGAGCTGTAGCCCCAGAAAGACACACAGCCTTCTGGTAAACCTACATCCATCAAGAAGAACAAAACAAAACAAAACAAGATAAAATAAAATAAAACAATAACAACAGCAACACCCCAACTAATTCACATACCTCACTTTCTTTCAGACCCCAAGGCTCTTGCAGGTGCCTCTCATTGGCCTTGCCCAAACAGGAGATGTAAAAAGCAGAGGCACCCCACAATACTTCCCTCACACATAACAGGGCAGGAGTGAAAAGTCAGTCATGAGTGGAAAATAACCAAGGTGATTTCTTAGCTGTACTTGACTTCTGCTTCACAATTCTGCCTTTGTTACGAGTTTCTGTCCCAATGAATCAAAGTAGAGGATTTCATTATTGTTAATAAAGCACAATAGTCCCTGTAAAAACAGCATCCGACATTTCAGTGAATCTTCCCTAAAATCTAGTTGCATACAAAATAATTTTGTAGCTGAAACATAGTCTAAAAAAACACACTTTGCCACTATTTAATTAATCTCAGAGGCAATCATCTCACTGCTATGACTCATTAGCTGGAAGAAAACTCATCGACAATATGTTTTCTGCACAGAAGAGTTTTAATTAATAAGCTGGACACATTTATTCAGAAATTATAATAAGATATCATTATTCTCAGAACATGAACTTTGATGGTAGGTGTTAGGATCCTGCTGAGTTACAGAGAATGAACTTATGGATATTAAACAAGATTGCTTCAAGGCCACCAATATATCAATCAGCCCTATGCATCAGCTGTTATCTATACTGGCAAGTTTATGCCTACAAATCACCTGTGCCTGATGTTACATCCAAAGTACCTCAGGAAGGTATTATGAGCAATATCAGGAGTGGGTGGTAGAAAAATCATTCCAGTAATAAAGCAGAATATAAGGAGTTGATTCAATGCAGAAGCATTACTAATAAAAAGAAGTAGGAATCTCAAAAACTTTCTCTTTAAGGGCGGTGCTATGAAGGGGAAATGGGGGTAGAGAAGTTACTTCAACCTCCGAGTCAGCTACCTTTCCTGTCTTTACTACATACCATGTAGGCGTTAGAACTAAGTCTAATCTCATGCTTTTCCAGAAAGAAGTACACATTAATCTGATACTGATAAGAGCAATTATACAAAAGTAATCTGACTTAAGGTGGGTTCTTAGGAGAGCAGGTTCCCATAGACACTGAGACCTAGGAATTAGAAAAAACCTAAAACAAATACAATAGATGTTAATTTTTCAGATCATTGCATCTTTTAAAAAAGCTAAATGCATCCAAACAGACTGCCTAACTTGACTTGTAAAAGGTTTGTGGATGACAGACAAGATTTTAAATTGTCAGATAAAAACATTTTCTAAGCCGCATGCTCTAGTAACACAGATCATGATAATGGTATATCATCATGTAAATAAGGAAATCATCAAATATACATTGTTGGACACAATGCCTTGAGCTAGGCATCTATGAGCATGCATTAAATTAAGTGAAAACAGCTTTTAGTAAGAAGAATTCAAAAAAGGGCCCTAAGAGCTGGAGAAATGGCTAACAGTTATGGCCCCTTGCTGCTATTAAGGAGAACCTAAAATCGGTTCATAGTACCCAAGTCTGGTTGTCTCCCAACTGCCTATACTCCAGGGTCTAGAGGTCTGATCCATGCCCATGAACACCCATGGACATCCATGGACTTACACATAGACACAAAAATAACTTACTTTTTTTTTTTTTTTTTTTTTTTTGGTTTTTCGAGACAGGGTTTCTCTGTGTAGTCCTGGCTGTCCTGGAACTCACTCTGTAGACCAGGCTGGCCTCGAACTCAGAAATCGCCTGCCTCTGCCTCCCAAGTGCTGGGATTAAAGGCGTCTGCCAGAACTTACATTTTTTTTAAAAAAAAAAAATTCATATGTTTTAATAAAAATAAAATCTCCTGCTCTGTTTCCTCCTTCCACCTCTCCCATGGCCTATTCTCAAGCTCATAGTCTCTTTTTCTTTGATGATATTTTTATTGGATATTTTCTTTGCTTATGTTTCAAATGTTATCCCCTTTCCTGGTTTCCCCCAGGGAACCCCCTCTCCAATTCACCCTGACAGGCATACGTATGTGAGTATGCACATATATTTAAGTGCAATCTGGCTGAGTCCATTTTTGTGGGTTGCAGCCAATGGCTTCCTATAGTTCTTCCTTTAGGAGTGAGACTCCTTAAAATTCCAACCCTTGTTCTTTAACATGTCTGTCTGTTGGTATTTCCATTGTAATGGTATATGCAACCACTTCTAGGAGACACTGTTCCATAACTAGCATTCTGGTATTCTGGCTTTTATATTCTTTCCACCCCTGTTCCACAATATTTCCTGAACTATAGATACAGTAGCTGTGATATACATGTATCCACTGGGGCTGGGATACCCACAATCTGTTGATCTCTGCATTATGCCCAGTTTTAAATAATCCTACCCAAATACAACAGTGACCAGCATGAGAGGATATCGGTAAATGTGGAGTGACACTCACATTGTCGTGGAAACCAACAGCTGGCTAATTGGACTTCAGATCTGCTCAAGAGGAGGGGAATCATGGTTGCCAATGGAAACCTAGCCAGTCTTCCTGAGTTAGTCAGGTTATGGACCTCAGGAAATGATCTACTATCTCTACATTGATAGATAATTACTATAATTACTATATTCTAAATCTTATCTTTATATCCACAAGTGAGTATAACTACCATTTCTCATCAACGAATCTTCTCCTTACAACAAATGGAGATGATCTCAGAAAGTTATTGAGAGACGAGAGAGAGAGAGAGAGAGAGAGAGAGAGAGAGAGAGAGAGAGAGGAATAATCTGATATTTGTTAGGCACAAAGATCATTCTCAATTTAGTCAGTCCAATGACACATCAAACACATCATTTACGCAAGATAATAAAATGAATCAAAATTTTAAAATTACTTCTGAGTATAGGCTAAGTCTTAACTGCTATAATTTTATTCTTACTTTCCCATATTTGATCAAAGCACTTCCTCAGGGACTTTCAGACACAGCAGCAAGTTCTGTTTTTAACACTCTCCTACCTGTGTCTTGTCATACCTGCTAGGCTAAAAGACAATATCCTGAATGAGCTGCCAATTCCATCTTCTGAGACTAAAAAAGTAACATTGTAACAAGCTGTCTTTCATTGAAAACTATACACAGGCTTTCATAGAAACTGTATCATTTCTTATATATAATTATATGTATAAGATAATTATGTAGGACAACAAGGCAGCAAATATTGCCCAGTTTCTTGACATAGAAATGGGCTCAAGATGTTAAAGCTAACTCACAGATACATAACTGAGGTCCATGGGCTTTTGACTAGTAATCAGAGTTTCTTGGAAAAAATATTCACCAATGCTTTGAAATTATGCTCTTACATTGGGAGAGATACTAAAGAAAGTAGACAGAAATTGGCGCTAGCATTTTTACATGACATTTATTAAGTTATTTGAGAAGCTCCATTAAGAGAACTTTGTAGATTTATCTCATCTAACTCAGTAGCAATCTACTGAGTAGACTCCCACTATAATCACGTGATACATGTAACTATGGAATAGATAGATGAGCAGCTGGTACCAGGTTACACAGGCCAGTTTTATATCAGCATCCCTGCTATGACCCAAGAGTTATCAAATCCTGTGGACATCTTATTTCTCTGCAAAACCTTCTATGTATAAAGTAAAACTTAACAATTACTTGAGTCTAAGTAACAATATACACACACACTGACATAAACCATGTGTGTTTATTCTTTTAAATTTTTCATTCAAGACAAAGTCTCCTGTGCTCCAGGTTAGCCTCACATTTGCTCTGCAGTCAAAGATGGAAAGGGTGACCTTGCACAACTGCTCTTCCTGTCTCTACCTCCCAAGTGCTAGGATTACAAGCATGTGCCACCCAACAAGTTTTAGATTCACATTTCACACTCATTTCCTCTCTCACCCTCTTTTATCTTTCCCTCTCTCATCCACAATGTAACCCAGGAAGAACTTGAACTAGCTACATAGTCTGGGATGAACTTTAACTTTTAGATATCTTCTTGCTTCTGCCTCTCAAGTGCTGGGAAATAAAGATTTGCACAACCACCCCTGGTTGATTATCTGATTCTAGGTAGCTAGAAACACCACTTATATCATGAGTAAAATAAAACCCAAAATAAAAAACCTACATGTGGACAATAATCTAACCCTAAACTTTAACTGGGAAGAAAAAAGAAGAAAGAATGGGCGAATGGATGAAAGAAGGAAAGGACAGAAGAAAGGAAGGAATGAAAAAGGAAGGAAGAAAGAGAGAGAGAGAGAGAGAGAGAGAGAGAGAGAGAGAGATCCAGACTAGAGACACAATTCTCCATATTTACCTTTGAAAATATGCCATGAAATAAACTTTACAGGTCTTTGCAAAGAGAGGGATAGGGATAGAATCTTGAGGAAGATGTTCTTTTTTGTGCACTGCATGACTTGAGATACTCCGCCTCTCTGCAGTGTCTCTTGTCATCTGCCACAGACGTGTATGTAAATATCAGCCCTGCAAACAGATTGTTTGCACCATTTTGAGGATAACCTGCCATCTGCTGATCACTTGCCTAGAGTCTGAATTGTAGTTTCCCATGTGTTTCCTTTAAGGACAAATGGTAAGAAGGGGGTTCTGCAGACACATATATGAGCAGATTAACACCATATTCTGAGGTAGTATAACAAGATTAGTGTATCTGGGCAAATGACACCATTTATTGAAGTCTATTATTGGGAGAGAGAGAGAGAGAGAGAGAGAGAGAGAGAGAGAGAGAGAGAGAGAGAGAGAGATCTTTTTATGGCTCAGATGAAATAAAAACCTTAGTTCATAATGGGATGTATTTTTCTCACAAATTTGGAGAATTCACTGATGTTCTGGGTGACTGTTTTTCAGTGTTAGGTCTAGCATAGTTGATCTACCAAAAATGAAATCATGGGAAAAAAAACTCTAGTAACTTACAATATTTTTGAATAACCAAATGTCAAAAAAGGATAATTCTAATATCATGTAAATGTTGTGACTGAATACTAGGGATATTCATGGCCCATAACTTCAGGTGAAGCATCTGTCTCCTACCTTTAATGAGAAAAAAAGCAGATTTTATGTTTAAAATTAATCACTTGGACACTACAGGATTACAGATAAAATACAAAATGTTTTAATGCAAAGTGCTTCACAAAATCTTGCAGGAATACAACCAAATCATTACATTAAAAAAAAAAAACACATGTGAGAAATTTTTCTTCATGTGTTAACTAGTGAACTACCTATTCATTTTGCCTGCTGAGAATCTGCAATGTTCAGCAAGATGGATATTGGCAGACACAGAAGTATCCTTTCTATTTTAACACTTCCTAATCTCATTTGTCAAACAGATTGGCCATGGAGGAGTCCAGAATATTATTTATTTATAATAGTTAGCTATTACTTATATTTTTCTACTTTTGAGAACAGCTTTTTATGTAATGAATTGTGTGTGTGTGTGTGTGTGTGTGTGTGTGTGTGTGTGTGTGTGTTATATGTGAGGGTATGTATCCATATGCTATAGAATGCATATGGAAGTCAGAGGATAGCTTTTAAGTGTTGGTTTTCTCCAATCAAACTCTGGTTGTGAGGCTTGTGCAGTGAGTGCTTGTGTAGTGATTGCTCTAGAATCCTAGAGCCACCTGTGTGATGCCCCAACACATAGTCTTTACAATACTAGTGGACACTAGACTATCATCTGTTGCACCTTCTCAGAAAGTCAGAGCATCCTTTTCTGAACTGTAAACAAGAATTCATTTGCTATGATATATAATAAAAACATTTAACATACCCCTAAAACAGATTTGTGCTGAGTTAACTCAGAATTGACCACAGATAAGAACCAAGACTAATTTGTTTCAATTCTCTTTCTTGTTACACTAACTCTGAAAATGATTTACTGCAGAAATGCCCCTGTGGTAAGTGATGATCCACAGAGGAGAATCATGATATCAAGGAAAAGGGAGCAAATTGATGACTGTGAGAGAAAGTAGCTATGAGAAAAGCAATGGAGGCTAGGATAGAACTTGACTACTAGAGTACTGGTATACCTTGTACCAAGCCTTGGGTTGGATCCTTAATACTGCATAAACTGGCTATGGATGCTCACACCTTTACTGCAGAGAGATAGAAACAATGGTATCAGAAGTCCAATTTTTTGTTTATTTTTAATGTTGCCTTTTGCTTGTTAGGGTAGTTAAGGGTTCTGCCCTGCTATGTTTCCTATTCTTGGACTGAAAAAGAAATTGAGTATTTGTTGCAGTTCTCTTATTTTGCTTTAGTTTGAATTCATGACTTCTGTTATTCCTGATATTTTATGTTCTTTAATTCTCGGTGTTTAATATACAAAATAGAAAAACTAAGCCCAAGGGATCGTATCGGGATCTTATCAGCGTGTCATTCCTAATGATCCAAAATCCATAGCTGAACTGGCCTCTTCTGTCTGTCTTTCTGGATCTTCTTAATCTTACTTATAAATAGTGTATGGGATGCTTATTTCTTAGCATCAGAAATTACAGTAGAAAGTCTGCCCATTCTATCTTTATGACAGTGCTATTGTTCTAGCTATGTGGCATGATAAATCATTCCTATTTTTATACTGTAATCCCTTGATCATCAATTAAGGCTATATGATATGTTTGACAGTTCTAATTCAGTATCTATTAATGAGCTTTCAACTCTATTCAGATATAGCAATAGTGGAAATTAAAAGAGCGATATTACCAACATGATGGTTTTTGATAAATTTCTTCCTTTCCATATGAAAATAAGAAATTGGTTTCAATAGTTAAGTTTACTTTTTCTGTTAGGGTTCATTCTTTTTTCATTCAATAGATATCTAATCCACAGCAATATAAAGAATCCTAACTTAATTAACATAGTTTGAATGATATGTGTTCTGTTTATCTATGAAGCTGATAATCTGGTAAGCTCTAATAAGTCTACCCAAGTCCTTGGATAGACCAGTTTTCCTGTTATCTGTCAATAATGAGTTACATGCTATGTTGAAATAAGTTTATTTCACTTGTTTCAATAAACCATATGTGTCTTCAAGGCAGACAACTTCATGTTGTAACATCATCCCCAAGTGTAGTACAGGATGAAGGATCGAAAAAATTGTGCTAGATGAAAGAATGCAAAATAGTAATAGTAGTAGCAGCAGTAAAACAGTCTTCTTTCAAGTCAAAGAATCAAACTCAGAGACTAGATTAATTGTTTCTTTCAATACACTTTAAATGTATTTTCTTTTCTGTTTTTACAAATGTGTGTCTAGCATGAATGCATGTATATTGTTCATTTACAGAACTCATATGAGAGGGCTGAGTGCATACACGTGTGCATGAGTGCATATGGACACCCAAGGTTGATATCCAGAGTCATCCTTAATCATTCTTATTACTCTTATATATTACTAATAAAGGCAATATCTTTCAGTCAATATATATATATATATATATATATTTATAAAGTTCAAAATAGTCTTGAGCTCATAATTTTCTTACTTCTATGATCAGAGTGGGATTATACACATTTGTCTTTGTGCCTGGCTTAATACACTCAAAACTCCTACAAGTTATCATGGCTCCATGTTATAGCATCATAGTAGAGACTGATATATGCATGAGTTTGAAAACTAACTGGTTATTTCATTTCATTGATTACCCATCACTCCATTCATAATGCACAATCAAAGGCATGTGGAAAGCCTCAGCACACATGAAAGAAAATGAAAGGGCAACTTTCAAATATCTAACACTATGGGCACAAACTTTTGCATAATAACAAGAGAGCAAGTTGGGCTTCTAAGAATAATTAGGTAAACAGGTGACAAGGTTGTACCTAGTATTAAGAATCTGGAGATAAAAATGGCATTTGTCTCAGTCTAGGGATATTATATGCAATGCATTGGCTCCAAATGGCAGATCTAAATATCAATTTATTAAGTCAGGTAACTAATAAAAAACATTCATTCGTGTTGT
This sequence comes from Arvicanthis niloticus, assembly GCF_011762505.2. Lineage (NCBI taxonomy): Eukaryota > Metazoa > Chordata > Mammalia > Rodentia > Muridae > Arvicanthis > Arvicanthis niloticus. The sequence goes on along the minus strand of NC_047677.1, from coordinate 29,799,023 downwards.
CAAGGGAAGAGTGCTATTAACATTTTCATCTAGAATACATTTTATTTTTCTTTCTTTTCAGTTCTATTTGCTCTCTGAACTTTATTTTGCCTTAAAGTTGATTTCTGTCTTCTTTGCAAAGGTCTACTTTTACTACCCTTGGCTATAAAATCTCCCAACTAGATAGGAGTAGGATGGAAAAGAATGGGGGGAGAAATGCAGACAGGAGGTAAGTTTTTCAGACAGTTAATAAAATTACTTAATTTTGCTCTATGACAGTGCACACCCTAGTGCACTAAGAGAATTAATAGTTTAGGTGAGTCAGAACACAAGCAGCTAAATATCTAAGCAACCATCCAAAGGAACTAAGAAAAAGGCATGCTGTAGATACAGGAGAAAATTAATAATACCCCTTATATTGACATTTTCCCCTTATAAAACACTCTGGCCTGGCTCTCTGAATGTCCTTCTTCTGCATCTGTGTCAGAAGGGAAACTCTGACAGAGTAGGGGATTCACACATGTCCCTAGGTCAGTTGGGCGACATGGATGGCAATGCATTTGTTTCTGTATCCAAAAGTTGGACTAGAACGTTACATGATGAGAGTGCACAGGTAGTCATGTTAATATTAACAGAAATAATGGCATCTGTTTTATCTCTTTTAAAATAGACAGCTTAACATTCTTTGACTCAATGTTAGCTTCTGTTTCTTTTAGATTTAGATGAGACCACAATAAGGGGAAAATAGTGTTTATCAGATGAAAAGAAGGACCACCCCACATGTTTGAAAAAATAAATAAATAAAGTGGGCTGTGTTCAAGGTGATGCATATACCAGTCACTCTCATAATAAATCTTGAATAAGATCACCTAGAAAAAAATTTAAAAACCTTGCAAAACTGTTTTCCTTGGGATTACAAAGAAATATTTAAAAAAATAATATTTAAATAAAAAATATTCAGGAGCCCAGGTTTAAAGTACTGAAAGTCACAGCCTGATAATTCAAGTACATTGACTGAGATATAATATATGTATACAGTATTTGAGGGTTTTCCACCAGTTCAGATTTAAACAGGTTACAGACTTTCTGAAATTCTACAAAAGCTAACTCTGAAAGGAAATGGGTGGTCTGGAGCAAGCCCACTCATTTATAAAAATGGGTTTTAAGGCTCTAGAATTTAAGACTTAACGGCCAGGTTCAATTCTAAATTGGCACTAAAGCATGCCTATAGTACCTATGTTCGCATTAGAACCTAAGATTATTTTCATTTTTGACTCCAATGAAATTTGAAATAACTATCATATGACTACTGAATACCAGCAAAAGTCATCTTAAATACTTGATTTTGAGACAAAAATCAAAATGGATGGTTTTGTTGCTTATATATATATATATATATATATATATATATATATATATTCAACCCACTTAGAAATGAGTTATGTTAAAATGTATAAAGCCAGGAATGGAGAAAATGACTCTGAAGTCAGTATTGCATTTGAATCAGTAAAACGAAAATAATCATTATTGATGCTCCAGTACTTATTTTAATCTTTCATAATTTAACAGTAAAATGTAATACATGAATACAGTAGTTACATCATTTCCAACACTCCTTATCCCCAATCCAATCTCTCCTTGTCTTTGCTGCTCCCTCTGAAGTTGTTCATCATGGCTTCTTCTTCTGTAATTATTGTATACACACACACACACACACACACACACACACACACACACTCACCACCCCCCCATGCCACTTATTCTAAGGAGCTCATTTAGTGTTCTTCTTATGTATGTGTTTACTGTTGAACATATAGGATTAGATGACCCATACCATAGTTATGTAGTCAAGGAATAATGTTAGAATTAGTTATACTTAACCGTATTTCTAAAAAAGTGAGCAATATTAAGGAAT